>NC_142776.1:29920391-30236557 GCF_988280905.1 Pimephales promelas | reverse complement strand
CTAACTCAGCCAGAAGACTGGGAAAACAAGAAAAAAAAATGTGTATTTGTTGGCTTATATAGGAAATATGTGTTCTTTGTATGTTGTAGTGGGTTCTCAGTATTTGTTCTGTTTCCTGTGTTTCCAGTTGGTTGCCTTGATTATTTATTGTTTGATGATGTTACACCTGTTTATTGTTTTTTTGCTAAGTTTGTTCTGTGTATTTAAGCCATTTTCTTTCCGTTCTTTGTCAGTTTTCCTCATGATATTACAGTTCTTCTGTTCCTGAGTGTGAGTTTTGCTTAATAAATATATTGACATTTCTGCAAATAGATAATTTCCATCACATTTGTGCAACCGATTGTGGTATTGGTACAATTCAAAGTGTAATTTCTAAATATGTCATTTTGATTAACAAAGATGAGTTTTAAGGAATACAATTATTGCCTGCAGTTTGCTAAAATCAGAAAGTTTTAGCTAATTGATGTACATTTTAATTTAGGTCTGTAATTAACATTACAAAGTAAGTACTTTTCTATAATTGTATAATTTACTTTTGTATAATTACAAAATTATACAAAATTTACTTTTGTATAATTACAAAAGTATACAATTAAACAAGTCAGTTTATTGTGCCTTTAAAATTTTGAGGCTACAGATTAGTGTGTGTGATGAAGAGTTACAACCCTTTAGGAGGGTCACAGGCATCAATAGACCCCGTGCTGTTTGCTTTTCCTGGAATCAGTAAAACCTAATAGCCATCACCCCCTAACCACTTACACAAACTCATACGCACCCGCTACAGTCTCACACACACTCTATGCATAAACAAAAGCTGTTTAGAGATTTCTTCTAAGTTCTACAGATACGCTGAATGAGTAGGATGCATGCTTATGGAATGTGACCAAAAGGACCTTGTTTTGAGTGTGATCCAGACATTAACAACCTCTCAGTTGCAGGAGAGTTTGCTAAAGAAATACAACCTTCTTACTAAACAGATCTACAAAATCACTCCTGCCTAATGTCCTTCCATTATCCAGATGTCTCTCGCAGAACATCTGTTTTTGTCTTTCTGTCTGGTATGTGTCTCACCCGGAACATCGTAGACACGTGTGGCAGTGTGAATGTGTGTTTGTAAAGTAGTGTTATGTAAGTCTACTCCTCCTCTCCATACTATGTCTGAAACTGCTACTGTGGCTGCTTTAGAGATCTCCATGTGATGCACACTGATTCATGGATTTCAGCGGTCGACCCGTGTTCACGGCTCCCAGAAATGGTAAAACATCAGACCTGTAATTAATTTGCCAGATAGGCTCAATGCAGCCATTATGAAGCTAATTGTAGAGTCTTGATGAAGCCTAGATTTAAATTTGACAGATTTTGATCCGCTTATTGTTCTTTTCTGAATAGTAGGTAGTTCAATACAATTAGCATCAGGGTAATTGCAGCACTTTCACTCACTTTTATCTGTTTTTTCAAAAAGAATTTGCTCCGACTGTCAAAGTCGGGCTGAGAATAAACTACTGTACACATCTTTGGTGGATTGTCTTTATGTTTTTTATTCTTTCAAAATGGCTTAAGTTTTCTTTTAACTGGTTAAAGGGATTGGTTTATTTTTAAAATGAAACAACTGTCATCATTACTCTCTCTCTCTCATGTTTCAAAAAATCTGTCTTATTTTCTCTTTTAACAAGACAGAAAAAGATGTTAGGCTGAATGGTCATGTTGCTTTTTTAATACAAAGATAAGTGAATGGTGACCAAACAAGCTGCAAAGAATTATCAAAGCACCTTAAAAAAGTAATCCTTTTGAACAATATTACAAATCTACTATTTTTTTTCCAATAAAAATTTTGAGACAATACACAACAGTATTGTAGTGACTGAATTCATAGAATTTACATTCAAAACTGAAAAAAAATAAGACAGACAGATTACGCACAGCCATTTCTAGGGTTTACAAAGAATGGTGTGAAAAGGAAAAAACATCCAAGGCGAAAATGCCTTGTTGATGCTAGAGGTGAGAGGGGAATGGGCCGACTGATTTAAGCTGATTGAAGAGCAACTTTGACTGAAATAACCACTCGTTACAACCGAGGTATGCAGCAAAGCATTTGTGAAGCCACAACACGCACAATCTTGAGGCGGATGGGCTATAACAGCAGACGACCCCACCACTCATCTCCACTACAAATAGGAAAAAGAGGCTACAATTTGCAAGAGCTCACCAGTTGAAAACTGGAAAAATGTTGCCTGTTCTGATGAGTCTCGATTTCTGTTGAGATATTCAGATGGTAGAGTCCGAATTTGGCGTAAACAGAATGAGGACATGGATCCATCATGCCTTGTTACCA
Source organism: Pimephales promelas (assembly GCF_988280905.1). Lineage (NCBI taxonomy): Eukaryota > Metazoa > Chordata > Actinopteri > Cypriniformes > Leuciscidae > Pimephales > Pimephales promelas. The sequence goes on along the minus strand of NC_142776.1, from coordinate 30,234,225 downwards.
CTGTGCAGGCTGGTGGTGATGGTTTAATGCTGTGGGGGATGTTTTCTTGGCACACTTTAGGCCCATTAGTGCCAATTGGACATCGTTTAAATGCCATGGCCTACCGAAGCATTGTTTCTGACCATATCCATCCCTTTATGGCCACCACTCTGATGGCTACTTCCAGCAGGATAATGCCATGTCACAAAGCTCAAATCATTTCAAATTCTCAAATCATCTCAACATGACAATGAGTTCACTGTGCTAAAATAGCCCCCACAGTCACCAGATCTCAACCCAATAGAGCATCTTTGGGATGTGGTGGAACGGGAGCTTCATGCCCTGGATCCCACAAATCTCCATCAACTGCAAGATGCTGTCCCATCAATATGGGCCAACATTTCTAAAGAATGCTTTCAGCACCTTGTTGAATCAATGCCACGTAGAATTAAGGCAGTTCTGAAGGCGAAAGGGTGTCAAACACAGCATTAGTATGGTGTTCCTAATGATCCTTTAGGTGAGTATATTATCTATCCAGGCAGTTAGTACAGTTCTTCACTACAAATGGGTTTTGTGGGTGTGTATAATGGCATGTGTAAGTTTGTGTGCTCATTTTCCCTGCTCGTGTTGGCGGGTTAGTGTTACTGGGTTCCACTTTCAAAGAATGACCTTGTCTCTGGTCTCCAAACATGTATAATTCAGAGCTAACCGGGCCAGTGCTTTTGTTTTTATGCACTAAACTAACTACAGCCAAACGGCTATTGATTAAAAGTGTTGCTATTTTCAGGTCAACCCACTTTGACTAACCATTCACATAAGCTAGTTAATTTGTTTTACAGTTGTGATCTAAATGCCATTATTAACTATTCCTCATACTTCGGTTTAGGGATTTGGACAGCGCAGTCTCATCCCAAGACGTCATATAACTGACGTCTTTTGACCATACGTAAACATCCGCCATTTTAACGTCGGTTAGATGACGTTATCGGATCCTAACCCTACCCCAGACCTAAACTTAACCCGTCACCTAACTGACGTTATAGGCAAAGCGTCAGTTGTAGGACGTCCCAGGATCGTCATGTAACCGACGTTAAGGGGTACCCTAAAATGGCGGATGTTGACGAATGGTCAAAAGGCGTCCCAAGACGTCAGTATGACGTCTTGGGATGAGACTGTGTTAATTTTAACAAACTCCTAACCTTAAGTAAAGACTTAGTTCACACAAAAATGAAAATTCTGTCATTAATTACTCACCCTCATGCCATTCCAAACCCATAAGACCTTTGTTCATGTTCGGAACACAAATTAAGATATTTTTGATAAAATCCGAGAACTTTCTGATCCCTCCATAGACATCAATGTAATGACCACTTTCAAGGCCCAGAAAGGTAGTAAAGACATCGTTGAAATAGTCCATGCGACTAGTGGTTCAACCTTAATTTTATAAAGTGACAAGAATACTTTTTATGTGCAAAAAAACAAAACAAAAATAACTATTTAACAATTTCTTCACTTCCGTGTCAGTCTCAGACGCTGTTCACGTGAGCACCACAACTAGTGTTTAATGCTGACGCAGGAGCCGGCCAATACTAAGTATTCTCATTACCACATAAAATTAAGGTTGAACAATGTCACATGGACTGTTTTAACAATGTCTTTACTCTCTTTCTGGGCTTTGAAAGTGGAGATTACTTTTTGGCCATCAAAAATTGTTTTCCTAAGATGAACAAAGGTCTTACAGTTTTGGAATGACATAAGGGTGAGTAATTAATGACAGAATTAAAAAATTTTGGGTGAACTAACCCTTTAAACCCTCAAGTGTTGAATTCAATTATATTTCTTTGAAATATTTTTTTCTTCATTAGAAGTGCATTCGGGACAGATAATCGATAAACTTGTTATTATTTTCACATGAGAGCCGATAATCAATACACTGCAAATATTTGTTTTGTACTCTTTTGTCTAAATAAATTTTGAATAAAACACAAAAAATCTGTTATTTTATTTGTTACAATTGCATTTAGGCATCATAACACTGTAAATGTGTCTTTCGGTAAAGGGTTCGTTCTGTCAGGTTTGTGCAGGATGCCGAAGACGAGGACAAAGGAACCTAAACGTAGTTGCTTTATTAACAAACTGAACTTTCAGGAACAAAGGGAAACCAATCCAGGACTTCAAAACACACAACCATACATCGACGACGACCAATCAACACTGTGGGAAAACACAGGGCTTAAATGAACTGGGACTAATGGGATAATTAACAGAACACAGGTGATGGGAATTACTAATTAGACAGACTGGGAAACACAAACAGGACTAAAACCAAGATCACAAAACTGAACTAAACACATTGAAAACGTGACGGTAAAGAATTTCCCGCAAACTATTTTTTTTTTTTAAATAGTTAAAAGTATAACATGAGTAATTAAATGTATAACATGAGTAAATTAACCTTGTATAACTTTTAAAAAAAAATAAACGTAAACTAAAATGTAAAAATATTGGAAATGATCACACAATTAAGTATCCAAAAACAAAAAAAATCCTTATTAAATGTTAAAATCAGTAGAGTGATGAAGTAATACAGACTCCTTCTGCATAAGAGGAGAGGTTTCCCTTCTAAAGGGGAAAACCCAGAGAGTGGTGGTATCTCCCTTCACACACCCTCTCCTGGTATCTAAACCCTGGCCTCAATTCTGGCTGTGACGTCCAGACCTTCCAGACTATCCGCTGAGCACTCAGATGACTTCACCAAACTTGGGAGGTTAAAAATGACGTCATTAACGATACCCTAGCCTAGAGTGTCATGTCAAGTTTAGATATGGCCGGAGTAGAGGCATTTTAACATACATACATACCTGTGTAAGCTGCGAGTAAACTAAGAGCATAGATTCATCAAACAACGTTTCATTTTCAGCATGGCTCATCAGCTGTAACCCTAAACTGACGACATCATTGCCACGAAAACTGGCGCTGACACAAACATAGAAATACACACTCAATTAACCTCTTACATTGGTGAACTGAAAAGGACCATGATCTCTAACCTCCTACAGATCTCCCAATCATCAATCCAGATTGCCAGGGAGTTCAAGGAACATGCCATTCCCTCTTTTTCGCTCTCGTGTCGGACATTACGGAGCCATCATGGAGGTGTTAAAAGCTGACTTTCTTTACACAGTTCATGGAAAGAGGATGTTAGATATAATTAGCTGCCTTTTCTGAATAGCTTGAATAGCATTTATATTAGAGTTGGTATTCTGTAAAAGAAAGTCACTTGTTATCATTAAAGTCTTAAAGTATTTTATAGGAGGTTAACTACATTTAATTGGAACATTATGATTGACTTTTTGATTTTTGGTCCCAAGCCAATTTTCTTGGGATCTGCAAGTTGCACTTCAGAAAAGGCTGCGCTCCAAGGACTCAAAAAGGACTGTTAACGTCAGAGGCCAAGGGCCTGGATAATATCACAAAGGAAGGTTTTCACATAAATAGTTTGTAAATGTGAAAAACGAAACATATCAGAAATATTTTCTCACATTTTTAAATAAAAAAAAAATTAATTAAATTAAATGACTAAATTCAATTTTATGGTTGCATCTTATTATTCACATTTAGCATTTTTTTCCCTCTGTTGTCTGAGAAAGATTTTGTCAATAAACTTAATTAAATTGAAGATCACAACAAGAGTAGAACACGGCATAAATGTGATGTTTTATTGAACAATTTTAACATTACAAAATGTTTTCCTCAATTTAATTAAGGCTATCAGAACAGACATGCAACAAAATGCTTCACAGACTTCTAGCTAAAAATTCAAATCCGCACTTTCATTAGTTAATTCAAAATGCATCAACAACTCCCTCAAAAATACATCTGTGTGATGTTTTCACTAAGCGAAAATGATCATAAATTCCATCAAAAATATTCTGGCCTGAAATTATAATCTGCTGCGTCCATGCTGGCATCTAGAATGAGGATTTACTGGTGTGTGTGTGTGTGTGTATGACCAAATGTGTGGGGACCAGGCAGTGGTCCGCATGAGGAAAATGGATTAATAAACATACTAAATTATGCTTATTTGAAAATGTAAAACAGCAGAAAGTTTTAGTTTTAGTGCTAGGGTTGGTGTTAGTGTAGAGGGATAGAATATACAGTTTGTTCAATATAAATAATGGAGAGTCCCCACAAAGATACTGAAACCTAACGTGTGTGTGTGTGTGTGTGTGTGTGTGTGTGTGTGTGTGTGTGTGTGTGTGTGTGTGTGTGTGTGTGTGTGTGTGTGTTGGCATCTTTCTGATCTTGTGTTCTCATTGACCGATATGATTCACTCATCTCCTTTTAATGTCGGATCTTTCTGAAGATTAAAATCTGATTACACAAACACACGTGCACGCACGCACACACACACACACACACACACACACACACACACACACACACACACACACACACACACACACACACACACACACACACACACACACACACACACACACTGGAACTTGCATGTAGCTGCCAAGAGTGTTAAGAGGATTGGAAACAGGACCTGTGTTTAGGGATAGGATAAACAAGATGAAAAGAAATATGGTAGAGATGTGTGTGTGAGTTAACGAGAGAGAGTCAGTGAAAGTACAGTAATGCTCAAAAGTTAGCAATATTGTAAGTTATTATTAGTGTTCGAAATAAGAATATTCTTTATTATTTCAAAAACAAACACAAATATCATATAGTGATTTCAGAATATAATTTACAGTATGAAAAATCTATATTTTTTATATTTGCTAAAAAATTACATTCAACTGTTACCAATAAAATACCAGTGTGTGTATTGGAAATGTATTGGAAACAATACATTTCACTGCATTAGAGACCAAAATATCAAACTAGTCTGTATTGTCTGTGTGCAGTTTAATCATAAAGTTTATTGTAGTTCTAGACTAAACTCATTTACTCATCTCACTTGCACAAAAACAGATTAAGTTTTCCGCAAAATGAATAAAAACAGTGAAATGCTAATTCATATTACACAAATCTGTAATAATACAATATAATAGTCACTTTATTAACCGTACAGTTGTAAATTTGCACTTACTTCAACCCGAGTCTTATTCATTTTTCACTTTTGGTGTGAAAGGGCCATTACTTCTGGCAAAAATAGAATAAAAAATAAATAAATCAATAGCGAGCCCAGCCCAAGTAACACAAAAATAATGTAACACATAACTTTCCAGAAAAAGTAACATAATGCATCAAGTTAGTTTTTTTAAGCAGCAATGCAATTGTAATGCATATACTTTTAAAAGTAACTTTTCTAAACACAGAAAAAAAATTTTTTATCATTTTTTTAAGAGTGACTAAGTGAGCAACTAGTGCCTCGAGTTCACTGGCCGTCAGGGAAAACAGAGAAGAACAGACAGGTGTGTTTGGGGGGGACCAGAGGGGTGGATGGCATTTGTGATGGATGTTTGATGTGTGGGTGGTTATGGGTGAGTGATGTGTGGATGTGGAGGCTGGATGTCTGTGTGGGCTGTTGGATAAACCACAGGGTTTATTCCCTTTGTGTGATACATGACTGAAGCACTGCTAAATTGCTCTGTATGCCCTTTCACGGGGGTTACCAATGTTTATTTTTAAACAACACGGACTGACACACTAAAGGCCATCTCTGGCACACAGCGTAGGCAGTCTTCCCTTATGTGTGTCATGTTATCTGTTTGTCCATCTCTAACTCTTTTCCATTGGTCGGCAACTTAATAAACCAGTCCCCCCGTGTCTGTTTTGAAATCTGAGAGCAATGCAGTGTTTTGCCTGGTTTTGTCATCAGTTTTGAAATGAAGAAATGTGCAGTGTTGATTACTCACATGGGAAGCTCTTGTCTAGAACACTGTGTTCCCAACTGGTAATGCTTGAGAATAGACCACACTTTCAAACCTCCAGAAACACAGAGGGAGAGAATAATTATTGATAAAAGTTTTTTTTTATTCTATTCTTGTCTTTTTTTTGCAATTTATAAATGTTAAATAAATGATATAAAAAAAACAACTAACAGTACAATGCAGCAAGGCAATGCATTATCCATTACCACAGAATATGATTTGTTGTAAAAACAAAACAAAAATAAACTTTACTGTAATAACTTACAGAAAAGATGTAACATAACTTATAATCAGCAACAACATTTTTAATTCTAGCAATGTATTTGCATATTTACAGTATATTCTTTACAAAAATACTTATATCATATTTTATATAAAAAGAAAACCTACAGTTATAAAGCAATATATTCACATTAGATCATTTTTTTATTATTCTCTTCACACAAAGAATTAGATTTAATCTAATTTAATTACAAATATTTTTTTTTTTAAAGACAAATTTACAGCTTTAGAGCAAAAAAAATTGTGAAGCGATGTGAAGGCCAAGTAAGTTAGTGCACACTATGAGCAGTGAGTAGTGGACACACACACACACACACACACACTGCAAACCGTGGACACACACACCCAGAGCAGTGGGCACTGGCAGCCATTCACTACGGTGCCCAGGGAGAAATTTGGGGGACAGGTGCCATGCTCAAGGGCACCTCAGTCATAAAACATAAACACTTTAACAAATGAACAAGCTGAATTCATTGTACAAGGCATTACGTAGTGTGAGCAGTAATGTGCTGCAGTAAATTTAAGTGAGTTTTGTGCATGATATATTCAGATATCATGACATTCTGTTGTTGCTGTTTTTTGAAGCTATGTAAGCTAAGCACCTATAAGCCAAATTCTGCATGGATTGGTGTATCTATGTGCGACATGTAACAAAACACAGCCTCTAAGGATCACCTGTTTTGATCATCTCACACATACAGGTCTGTTCTTTGTGCATGAGATCGTCTCTGTTCTGTCCCATGAAACCGTGACTCCCTGGAGAATTCAGTCTATCTGTTATGTCACCCTGACCTCTCCGCTCCAGTTTATCTCTCTCCTACAGTTTTTTTTCTCTGATATACTGAACTTTGATACGGCCTTTCTTTTGCCCAGCTGTGCCGCCGCCATGCTCTGTGGCCTTGCCTGTCTCCATTCATCTTGGATTAAATGATGTATTATCACACATTCATCTTACATATATTTAATTTTCATTTCACATCCTAGTTTGGTCCCTTTTTGTCTCTTCTGGTGGGTCATTTCTTATTGGGACAATCAGGTTTGTTGCATGACTGCACAGGACAGATGAACAGGTCATGTATTATTAGTATCAGACACAGTCATAAAGTAGGTTTTAATGGGCCACTGTTGTCAGATTCAAAGTAATTTGATATTGGGTGTATGACACATTGTTGATGGACTTGGATAAGTGACAGACTTGTTGTGTGAGGAGATGGGTGGAAAAGGATTTCAAGTAAAGTATACAAAGATTGCAGGGTGTTTACCAAGTTCTTAGCACATAGTCATAATTCTTAAAATTCTATGTTTTCATAGCTGACATGTTGCATCATCTATCTGTGTGCATGCAATAACCAAAGGTTCATAACCTCTGGTTCCTTCTTCAAACAGATTTGTTAAAAAAAGATGCAAGCTCATACTTACTTAGAGTTAGGGGATTGTTCTAAACCACTAACCCTACACTTTAATGCATTGTTTGTGCAACAGACCTAAAATAGTGCAGCTGAGATTTACAATTACTTTTAGAATAAGAATTTTAGCATAGTGGATGATAAAATAAGCAAACAATATCACATAGACATTGAAAGAGGGGCCTGAGTATAACTAGGAAAATAATATCATAGCAACCACCCAAAAAAACCCTAGCGACCAGACAGCAAATTCTAAGCAACACCCTGGCAACCACAAAAAAAAAAAAAAAAAAAAAACTCAGAACACAAAAGCAACCACCCAAAACACCCATCAATCACATGAAATAAAAATAACTAACTCAAAAGACCATTGAAAATATAACATTAGAATACCTTAACTACACAGCAATACCCTGGCAACCACCCACAATGCCCTAACAGTTTTTCATGGTCAAACACCAAACATATTTTCTTCAGAAAATTAAAAAATATAATAATAATAAAAAAATAGTGTTTTAAAGCTGAATAGGTCCAAATGTGCTGCTGAACATATAAATCTCAGTAATCAATTTATCATTGTTTTTCAAATTTGATGAATTTCCATCCTAAGAAAGGGCGCAACAGTGACTACATAGAATAGAATCATGGGTTTTGTTTTTGGTATTGAAATTGCGTCCCTTTTTGTCTAACCAGACCCAGGGCATTTCATTTGCTAATACTTATGATAATTTCTTTTCAGACGTACGCATGTAAATGACAAAAAAAAAGTGGGGCACAGTGTGATCAAAATAACATGCAAAGCTGACAGGGGCAATTGCTGCTCTAATTGCTCTCATGCACACACACATATTATACTTCAAAGGTGTTGGATGGATTCTAAATACATTTTTCTGTTCTATGCCCAGTGCAAATTTTGGTGTGTTTGTGTGCCCGTGTTTATGCACATCTCCTAGTGAACAGTTGGCAGAGTCGGATTCTGTATTTTTCCACTGTGCCCGCTACAGCCCACAGACACTCAACATTCGGTCTCAGGTGTGCCGTGCCTGCTGGGACCCAGCCAATCAGAACATCAGCACGCTATCTCAAAACATTCAACAGCCAATAAGAACATCATCACCCTTCCACACAACAACCAACAGCTAATCAGAACATCCACACTCTCAAACAGCTACTTGGCTGCTGTACGTGGCCTCATATCACCTTCTTGATATCCATCGCATCACTGATACTTCTCTCACACATCCACACTTTTACAAAGGATAAATAAGATCGCGTTGTAGCCGATCACAAACATGTTGAGCGCATGAATGCAGTGAACTCGTCATTGCAACTCAATTTCAGCACTCTTAAGGAACGCTTTCGTCATAACAGTGCAAACACAATTTAAATAAGAGATTACTATTTTACAACCCAGTTAGCAACTCAATTTATTTTTTTCAAATCTATCTGAAATAACAAAAGGTTTCCTTTAGCCCACGAAGGCTAAAGATGACATTATAAATTGGTACATTCCTAAACGAGTCATTTTCTGGGCTTGGTTTCAATAAAAGCTGTTTTTGAACTGGAAGCCCTGAAACTAACAGGATATTCTTATAGTAGGCCTATGATGACCTCTTATATGTCAAAAACTCACGGAAAATTGTTTTTCTCAATTCATGATCCCAGTATAGGCCAAAATAGTTGCTATTATAAATAATGCAAAATAGACCACCAGTTGAGATATGTCCATGTAAACGTACCTCTATCACTTTGTTCGTGTCCTGTTTATTCAGAAGGAGATGAAGGTAATTACAGTGGAGAAAAAGTTACTCACTAAACTCACTAAAAAAGTAACAATAGCTACAACTTTTCAATAATGTGTCTTCGAAATAATGTAGCCTAACGTTCAAACTAGTGTTATTCGAATCTCGCGCTGTTATTCTCGATTCATAGTGAATCTGTTTGTTCGTTCGAACTTCGATCGGTTACTTTTAATGAACAGGTTAAAAAAAACAATTTGCCGCTTGATTTGAATCAGTTGATTCACCACACAGCATGTTTATGACTTCTATTTTGTGATAAAAAAAGAGAAATATTTAGTTAAATGCTCCTGTTTTACCAAATGTTTTTGATTCATTTTTAGATGCAAATAAAAGTTTGATTAAATTATTTGTTTAATGTCATTTTTAATAGCCTATGTTTTTCTAGGCTATTATATTATAGCCTATTAAAGGGTTAGTTCACCCAAAAATGAAAATTAAGTCATTAATTACTCACCCCCATGCTGTACCAACCCCGTAAGACCTTCGTTCGTCTTCGGAACACAAATGAAGATATTTTTGATTAAATTTGAGAGCTGTATAACTACCACATTGGCTCCTAAGGGACTGCCTCTTGACGGCCCAAAAAGTCAATGAAGAAAATGTTTAAATATCCCAAGTGACTACCGTGGCTCAACTATATGTTTATCAAGCGACGCGAATACTTTTTGTGCGAAAAAACAAACAAAAATAACGAGTTTATTCGACTATTTCTTTTCTTCCTTGTAGGCCAGAACGAGACTTCCTTAGATTTCCACGACGCATGCGCGAGATTTGCGATCTGCTCACACCAGCTTCACTACTTCAGATCGCAATTCTCGCGCATGCGTCGTGGAAATCTATAACGAAGTCTCGTTCTGGCCTACAAGGAAGAAAAGAAATAGTCGAATAAACTCGTTATTTTTGTTTGTTTTTTCGCACAAAAAGTATTCGCGTCGCTTGATAAACATATAGTTGAGCCACGGTAGTCACTTGGGATATTTAAACATTTTCTTCATTGACTTTTTGGGCCGTCAAGAGGCAGTCCCTTAGGAGCCAATGTGGTAGTTATACAGCTCTCAAATTTAATAAAAAATATCTTCATTTGTGTTCCGAAGACGAACGAAGGTCTTACGGGGTTGGTACAGCATGGGGGTGAGTAATTAATGACTTAATTTTCATTTTTGGGTGAACTAACCCTTTAAGTTTGATGCTATATGCCCTGACATCCTTATTGCTTTTGTGCTATAGCCACAATACTGCTCTTTTTCACTCATATAATCATGTAATCTAATAATTATTAGCCTATTATTTATCATCAGATCAGTAAAATTATCAATTATCAACTAACAAAATTATCATTTAACTAACTAATTAAAATTATCAAATAACTATCCTTATCTGTTAGCTACGTCATTTGAAAGATAGGATATCGCCTGCTTATATTCCCTACCACCTTTTTCTGAAGGTTGGCTTGACAATAGTTGTACTCTTAAAATGATTGGAAGATAAAAATAACCTTTTTTGTCATCCTCAAAAGAGAGGACAAAAATTTCACATTTTTCTTGCCTTTATTTTAAATTTAACAGTTTGTATATCCCATGAAAATAACATGTAAAACATATTAGATAACCTTCCCTCAGGCTCAGCAGCTTTCTTATGGTATGCAGCCATTTTAAGTGTGGTGAGTTGATACCAGTGTTTTTACACCAGGTCATTTGACCTGAATATATGCAGGGACCAATATGTATTTTGAATATTTTTTCCTAGAAATAAGGTCCTCACCGTTGGGTTAAATTAAGAGCATGCCGCTTGTTTAGGGAACAGTTTCAAAGTGGCTTCCACAACACCTTATTGCCCACACAGCAAATCAAATCGATAGAAGTACTGCATGAGAAAGGCTGTTCACCAAAGAAGTACACAGATGAGGTCTCATGATCTTTTAACAACACCCTAATGATTGTCAACGCATTCTCACCCCAAGGCGTCACCTTTGACCATGCTTCAATATTTGACGTTTTAGGCGCCCTTTAGCGTCACTTACATGACGCGATCCTACGGCGTTATCTAACTGACGCTAAAGGAAAGCGTCTGTTAGAGGACGCGGTTAGGTTTAGGTGTGGGGTGGGGGTAGGGTACACGCGATCCTAGGGCGTCATCTAACTGACGCTAAAGGGCGCCTAAAGCGTCAGATATTGAAGCATGTCCAAATGCTTCCCAAGGCATCAGTTAGGTGACGCCTTGGGGGTGAGAATGGGCTGTGATTGTACATCAAATTAAACTCTATGGTACACTGGGTACTAAGCATATCACACCCAAATAAATACAGCAACAAACAAACATGCTGTAAAGTATGGCAAGCACACACTGCTGGGTGTGTGTCTGTGTGTGTGTGTGTGTGTGTGTGTGTGTGTCTGTGTGTTTACGTGTGCACCTGTAATGAGGGCTATTAAAGTATACTGTAAGATGACAATGCAGTTGAAGCATGAATAATTGGTGTAGCCATTTTAATATGATCAGATTTCCATGTAAAAATTTAACAGCTTATCTTAGGTTACAGTCTGTCTCTTAAACTCATGTAAAGATATCTCTTTCTAACTGCACGTGAGACTACTTTAATTTACCCTGGACTCACTCTGGTTTCACACTTTCACCTTTTCCCCTCCTTGTTTTTCTTCAGCACAGCATCACGTCTGCAATGGGGGACGCTGCTAGTTGATGGCTGCTAATTTACCTATTAAATATAAATGATCTCATTTTCTTTGACAGTTTTTTTCCATGCCACAATGCTCATGACTTGCTATTTATAACAGACAGTTTTCTGTAAAGCTGATTATGAAACAGGAAGTATTGTGAAAAGCACTTGACACATATAACCAATTTGACGTAGGCTACAAATGAGTTGTTAAATATACATATGATGTAACAAAAACCAATGCACAGATAAAAACTGATTAAAAAAATTAACATAAAACACAAAGATTTACCATTGACGTGGGTAAATACTTCATGACTTTTTTTAATCTTAGGAAGACGTACATTCTTCAAACGTCTTCCTTTACATTTAAACAGTTTAACAGTTTATTATACAATATTAATAGACAATAAAATAGCATGAGCAGCATATTTGCAATGCCAAGGTTACCATTATGGAAAGATATAGTCTGATCAAATCTTGAGTGAACTTGTGTAATTCTGAAGGTTTGGTGTAAGAAAGGCACACTTTGCTTTTAGCATGCATAAAACAGGTTATGGTTAGTGGGTCATACGGTGAAGTTTACTCATGTTATCCCTCACGTGAGAGTTGGGTGTTTCAAGGCACTGGAATTGACACTCTTTTCTCCATATGACTTTTACCATCCAACTCTAGACTCGCTGATTGTCTCTGTGTCTCTCACCCTTCAGTGCTAAATTCTAGTTGAGGAAATAACACCAGGTGCCTGCTTATAATCTCTCTGCTTATTGACATTCTCTGGATTGTGTTACGAAGGCCAGAATCCACACACATAGACACTGAACCATGCACTACGAGCTCAGGTAGTACGCTCTTAAAAATAAAAGTTCTCTATAATAGGCATCTAGTTTTATGAAGAACTTTAAACATCCAGAGAACCTTTATTGCACAGAAGCTTCTTCAGATTATTAAAAAGTGCTTCACACTAGGAAAAATTGGTTCCTTTTTAAGAACTGTTCAAGGTTCTATGGGTAACCAAAAAGGGCCCCAGATTTATTTAATGGCACTGTGAAAATCCCTATTTGGTGTACTTGTAGTATCTGCTGCAGACTATAAATATGTTTCATATTTTATGCATAAAGATCCTTTGTTCCTGAGGTAAATTTTAATAAATTAAATCATTGGTGTGTTATGTTGTCATTGAGCCAAACCAAATACTTGAACTGGGAAATATTTAATTCTTTTTTTATATAGATTTTAATATTATAATATAATTATATATTATATTATATAATATTTAATATTATAATATAATATAATAATTATAATATAAATACATTTTTTTTTCAAAACATCTGTACAGAAAATATTGGACACGATGCAATATAAAATACAAACTATTGTTTAATGTATGTACACCACAAAGAAGGAGAGAGTAACACATACTGTATGTTTTAATTTCATACTGTAAAAACCAGAGCTGTCATACACAACAATGACAGCCAAAATATTTGTAAAGTATTTGACTTTTAATTATTTTTATATTATTTAACGTGTCTTTGTGCATAAAAATCACCGATTTTGAGTCAGCATACACATAACACCGACATCACATTTTATTTATACATATAAATCTGTATTTTTGTTATTTTACTATGCTTTAGATACAGGTTTTTTCTCATGTGAAAGTGCAGGAGCATCATGCTATTGTATAATACAAAATCTATTCAGCCATGGTCAGATGTGACACAGCAACGGGTTACCATGGAGACCAGAAAAATGACTCCCAGTGTCTGAGGAATCCACATTCTGTACACAGTATCCGAAGTATTGATGATGCACATTTCGAGAGCATAACGGTTGCTCAGCTGCTCTTTATGAGCACAGGTGTGTGAGTTTGCTATCGAAAGGAAAGTTCAAATTAACAAGGTCCTCCTGTGTGGCAACCACTGTTACCTAACACAATATCCATTCTAAATTCCTGAATCTCTAGACTAAAACCAACACCAATGACCTATGGTATACAAGCATTGTATCAAATCTGAACCAATACATTTACACAATACAAATACAACAAAACATCATCATTTGCATAACAGAGTCGAAATCTGTACTGGGACTCAAAATGTGAATTTTTGAGAATTTGTTCATCCGAATAAGTTAGTTCACTACAATTAACCAGTTCAATGTAGCAGACATTCCAACACATGAACCCTTTGGGCTTCTTTGGTCAAAAATGACCGAAACCGTTAACATTTTAAAATGTTTATTTTTTTTTTTTTGCTTCATCGGAGGGGGAGGAAAACATGGTGACTTTTGTTGTATTACTTATGTGAACACACTAAACAAGCAAGAAGATGATTCTGATATGTCAAAGGGTTGTAAAAAAAAATGTCACACTTTGCTTCCTCCTGGTCAAAAATGACCGGCCATAGGAAATGAATGGGAAATACGAAAAAATAGGAAAACTCAGAGAAACTTTTAGTGGTACAAACTACAGATCGGCCAATGTGCAGAAAAAAAGTGTACAGAAATGAAGAGGTGACACCTTTTAAGACACTCAAGACACGTAGAGAAATCGTGTCTGAAACAACAGGAATCAAAAAGCCTTTCTATGTATTTGGAAGTTATAGGCAGCCTGCACTCGATTTTGATGAGAAATGTTGCATTTAGGCCTATTGAAAAAAATAAATAAAAAAAAGAATATATACTGTATATATGTATATATATATATATATATATATATGAATTCCAATGGGAAAAAATAGCTCATAAAAATTATATAATTAATGCAAAGTATTAGGGGTGTGAGTTAAATTTTACGGCTTCGGTCTTTTTTGACTTCCTTTTTTTTTTTTGACTTTTACAATTACTGATTAATGAAGCATTCTTTTCAATGCTATAAGTAGTTAAGAATGAACTGACCCACTAAAATCAAACAAACTTTCCAACGTTAGGCTACACGAGAGGCTAGGCCAGTGGCGTAGCCACGAGGGGTCCTGGGTGGGCCTAGGCCCCCTCATTTACATGTCCGGTCCCCTCAGATTTCTGATTGCTTAAAAAAAAAAAAAAAGTTGTTTTATTAGGATTGATAGATTGACCAATCAAAATGCTGCGCGGTAAAATGCGGCTTATTTTCAAACTTGATTTGTTTATATAACGTGTTGCGCGTAACGTACGCTGTCATCTTCATCTTTGCGTGAGAGTTAATATGCCGTGACAATGGCAGGCGCTCAAACTCAAAGTACAATATTACACTTTTTTTAAAAAGCACGGAAAGATCAACTTGATATATATATAAATAATGTTGCCCCCTCATTTAAAGACGAGACCCCCCAAAAATAAAAATCTGGCTACGCCCTTGGGCTAGGCTAGGCTGCAATCATTATGAATCGGACATTCCAAATCTACACATGACACTTTTAAATGAACTGATTCAATAGAATGAATCAGACTTTCTAGCACTAAATATGGGAGTTTAAAATGAACAAATTAATTAGAGTGAATTCTTATACTGATTGTTTTTAAACAATCAAAACAATTGTCATTATTTAGCGTGTTAAGCTATTGAGCAGGATTTGGCTCCCACAATGTGCACTGGGCAAAACCTGACCCATGCACTCTCGGACAGCATGTTCATCTCAGCAGGATGTGCTATTTTCTAAGGTAGGGTGGAGAGCACTCAGGAAGCTTCAGACAGGCTTTGTCTTGAGAGGAAGCGTGTGTTCAGGATAACGACGACCCTTCATAAAGACATCAGTCCACACTCTCATTGTATCCGGCATGTGGCTTATTTTAAATCAAGCCTTATGTGTGTCATGATCTCACCAGCTCAGGAACAGCTTCATATATAGACAGATAAGGGATATTCTAAATGCGTTGACATTGAAGATGGATTATCTCAGAGTCACGAATGTGTTATTGCACGTGATGCACAAAGTGTAAACTGCAGACAACTTTGGCATCCAAGCAATTCATTCAAGATGTTTTGAAGTCGCCAGTCAAGAGGTCTTCAAGAAATGCTCTACATGTTTTACATGTTTATTAAAATTAGAAATCCAGAGAGTATTTTAAGATAAAATTACCTGATTCTTCAGATATGTGTATATGCCACTGCACACGTTTGGAGCAGGTTATCGGTAATTTGTTTAAATGATTGTCATTTTCATGTTCATTTGGACAGTTTTATGAAAATTTTTCTAAAATGGGATTGTATTTAATAACAGAAAATGAAAGCTTTAGTAAATAATATTTACTAAAGGTTTAGTGTAATATATATATATATATATATATATTATCGTGTGCACTATAGAGCAAATAGTTTTAGTGCTGTAAAAAACTAATCATGATTTGTTATCATAACGTTTTTTCTTCTGTCAAATCAACTTAGATCATTTATTTGGTTCAGATAACATAATATTTTGAGTTTCATTGTATTAACTCAATTTTTCAATTTCAATGAACTTAAAGTTTTAAGGCAACCAGGTTACTTCATTTTTTTTTTTTTTTTTTTTACAGTGGAAACAAGGTATATCTATATATATCCACGACTACGGAGAAACAGTGCTTCCTAGACATTGTGTGTGTAGGTATTATTCAGTGACCTGTGTGGATTTGCTCTGAGCTGTCTGGTAAATAGACTTACCTTGAGCCCAACTATTTTCCACCCAGTGCAGGACGTGCTGTTTAGGGATCTTTGGCCATGGGCCTGTATTGTTGTCAGTTTTGGCGGGTCAGTTAGATTCATATTTAGGGTCTGATCTCACTCCTGAGCAGAAATATTTGTATAGGTCAAAATACTCATTTGAAAAGACCTTCTCGTGTTTCCCATGATGACTTTATAGTGTTTATATGCTGCATTTTTTTTCTATTGCTTTCAACTTGTAAGCTATCCTCTATGTTGGTTCGTATATCAGTCATCATGTTCTCATTTACTCCATACTAATCCATTCTTACTGCCTGTGCACTGTAGTCACGTGGGCAACATCAGGAGATTCGGCCCTCGCTTGGTCCCTCAAGGTCATCGTTTGCTGTCCTCTCTTAATTTCTCTCTCATACACACACAAACTCAATATTCTTTCATCGCTCTCTAATTAATTCAAAACACACAGGGGTGAATTCATTTACATTTTGTATCACTCAAGTATGATATTCATATTTCAGTACGAAATCCTCAATATTTTTTATACTAACGACTAGTAAAGAATGCTGAAAAAGAATATTAAAATTGTCATGGTGAATATTCAAATTACGCCATTGTCCTTCATTTTAGGGCTAACCAACCATATTTTCTATTTTAATAGCTCATTATAGATTGCATTATTCTTAATGCATAAATTGTAAACAGCATTTACAATCCAGTATCTTTCATATTTCTTAAATACTTATTACAAGGTATCAATGTAAATAATTGATGGTATAAGAATTGACAGACATATGAGAAACATTAGAATAGCCTAAAAAAGTAAACGGGATCACTTTTGATTTTTATTTTCATTAAGAAACCTCTATCTACACCAAATACCCAGCTACGCTATTTATATTTGCACAGAACATTCAAAGTACACTTTGTCCAGGTTTGATGATGCCAGTCTGTACATCAATCTGAGTGTCTTTAACCCATTGGTAGCCACATTAAGAGATTAGTGTTGCCCTAATCGCATTACTGTCTCATATTCTCACCTGTCTTCATTCATGAAGCCCAGTCTTGGCATTGGCATTGACCTCCAATTCTTATTGGGTTACTGAGCAGACCATGCTCTTGCAGACTTGTTTGGGCTGGATCACCGTGTACCAAGTCTGGCTGGGATTTAATGTTGAGTACTGGCATTGGGCGAGGTTTTAATGCCCTTGTTAGAACTTGAAAAAAATGCCCCAGCTAACCTATCACTAATTGAATCATTCAGTTCTCTTATTCTTGTTCAGGTCTCAGATTTACACTGCCAAAGACCAGAATGTTTCATATCTCAGAATCTATTGCAACAGCGAGCAATTGCCAAAACTCTCTGCTCCGTCTCAGATCAGTAATTAAGCTGGTGTTTCACTCTATCAGCAGTTTGAATTGGCTCCTCTCCTCGTTTCGTTACTTGACTGGAGGTCAGTATTGTTTAAACATTTCTAAAGACATACAGTTCTAATAGATTTGGTTATTTTTGTAATCAATTACTAGTCATTTAGCAGATGCTGTTTACATAACATACGGTATAAAAATATCAGTGACTCCACGATATACATATCAGGCCCTCCACAAAGAGCACTCTATTTAAAGGCACAATGGTTCTCTTGGGGATTCTCAAGTTCACATGTCTCTGAGATTAAAGCATCAGGCTTTTGTATCACTGGCCATTAACTGCTGATATACCACCCCTCAAGTTGCATTTGTTCCTTTAATGAATAAATGAATTGTTTGCCCCTTTGACCCTGGCATGCTCACACTCCGAAACACGGTAATATGTTTTAATGATGTTTTAAGCTCTGAATCACAGAAAATGCTGCGGATTTCAGCGAATAACAACTTATTTTTGCCTTTTTCTCACTCTAAGCTATTGTTTGGCTTCAGAATATAATTTACGGACTACTTGATGTCCCTTTTAGCTTGACAGCCACCAATTACAATCTTGTTTATGCAAATAATTGGACAAAATATCTCCCTATATTTTCAATGTAAGGAAGAAAAAGTTTGGAAACATGCAGATGAGTGAATTATATAGCTTTAAGTTTTTTAACGTTGCTTATGTTTTTTTTTAATGTGCTTTAATTCATAAATCAGCACCATTGCAGAGTAAAATTGCAGTAAAAAAGACCATCTCAAAAACAAACTACTAGTAACCAATCACGTCAACTTTGGCATACAGCGAAGCAGGGGAGTCTAAAGAGTTGTTATGAAATTTAACATGTATACTTTACTATTGATATGAAAAATCCGTACATTTAACAATATAGCGGAATTGTGTATATGATGTATATTATGATGTTATGATGAACTAGATGCCTTTCTCCATGAGATTCCGAGTTGATCAAGTGTTTCTAAGGATGATGATTTTTTGAAGGCAGACTAAGATGACGAACGCGAACATGGTTTGTGTAACATTAGCAACACATTCTAGCTATTTGCTAATCACATTAATTACCGTTGTGTGTTCGATGTTGTAAAGAGTGATACATAAAACGTATTACCATTCTGATACATCGAATTTGTAGACAAGCATGCAATTCACTTTTCTCTTTCTTCTTCTGAAACCGTTTCTGGTCATATGGCTGAATTAAACCAGTATTTCCACTTGCCATTGTGCAGCGTTTACTAAGTTGACCGAGTGGATCGGGTATTCTGAGCAGGTCCGTGTGAGTGAAGGTGTGGCTAATTTGCATATTCATGCATTCGCGTATGAAATGACGTACAGTCACATTAAAGGCATGAAGAATTAATTTTCATGTCATTTTGGTGATCAAACCAGTCTTTGACTAGTCATATTCAATAAAAAATAATATCCATCTCCTTTGGTAACTGGAAAAAGGGGTTCCCTGTCCTGTAGTGGTACATGCTTTTCATTCTTCTCTCACACTTTTTCCATGGCCCATTTTTCCACTCGTGAGTTCCAGCAGGCAGGATTAGAGAGAGGGATTAAAGTCAAACCCAATGCCTGTGGTCCAATACTGCAGATTTCCTATTGCTGATGATACGTGCATCTATCAAACTAAGATTTTCTGAGGAAAATCATGTGGCCAGTACATTCCATAAACTTATTCTGATGTCTTCAGAACTAAATTGCCCATTTCTTCTCATCATAATATAACAGCATTTTATACACATTACAAATAAAAAAAAAACACTTGAGTTCCTCAGAAAACAAACATCTGTTCATTGACACCCTATTTCATTTTGTCGGATGAACGATTGACACCAAATTACACACTAATAATCCATGGGGTCCATTGGTATTATGTCACCTGTTTTTCCTCACGTATTTTTACCAAACGTTTTCACAGATGATATCATACTATTGCTTGGCTATAATAGCATGTATGTTCTATATTTAACAATATTATTTTTAATGTGCAAGCCACATGCAGTTGCCTTTTGCATACACACTAGGGGACTAAAT
Source organism: Pimephales promelas (assembly GCF_988280905.1). Classification (NCBI taxonomy): domain Eukaryota; kingdom Metazoa; phylum Chordata; class Actinopteri; order Cypriniformes; family Leuciscidae; genus Pimephales; species Pimephales promelas. Next base: position 30,214,122 of record NC_142776.1, on the reverse strand, counting down.
ATATTACAGTGTGTTATGTAAGTACTATGCCAGGACTTTTAATTACATCTCTGTAGGTACATCCTTATTCACCTACATGCATAATATTGCACATCTCAACTTCTTGATTGCTTATACCTTAGCAAAATTTAAACTATAGGCTTATTATCTCCCAGCATTAGATTTAGACCAAGTACATCTAACTTTACCCGCATACATACATTACACTCAAGTAAAGCAATATATGGCTATAAAGAAATTTCCAACTGCATGACTGTTTATCATTACAAAATGCAAACTATCATGGTAATGGATGTGGCATGGTAAATGTATTTGGTCTTATCTGAATGGAGCTGCTACGCTTCTGCAGAACAAGTACAAAGACTTGCTACGGCCAATACATTCTTGCTGTGAGCAAGTGAGACATTCTGCTGCTGTACATAACATATATGAAATGACCCCATAACAGATCTATTTGGAGCTGGGGAAGGTGGAGCGTTTCTGAAAGCGTGCTGCAGATTGTATTGCTAACAGCAATAACAGAGAGCCTAAGTCCCTCCCTTTCCGGTCGACCACCATGGGACCTTATTTAGAAAAAAATATTGTATGGTAGTCAATGGCGAGAGGCAAGAAATATTTTTATCTCGTTTGAATTGTGCCCTGAATTACACATATGATGTTTGTCAATTGAAAAAAAAAAAGTCTTGACTTTAAAGTCAAGAAAGTCGCAGTTTAATGTAAAACAGTTGAGGTATAAGACTGTGAAAATATGTAATTCCAAAGACTACAAACCCCAAAGGCACACATTTTCTCTCAATGAATGAAGCTTACTGAATCGAACGTCTGTTATTGTTTCGGTCTTCCGTTATAATCATAACGTTACAAGTGTTTTGTACCAGACAGCACACATACGAGGAACGGATCTTGCTCGTTGTTTCGCTTCCGGGAGATGTCGTTCATTGAGCGATTTTCACATAAAAACTAAATGTTACTCTTCTAAACTGCGATTTTCTTGACTTTCATAATTATCTTTTAATTGACAAACATCATATGTGTAATTCAGGGCACAGTTCAGACGGAATAAAAAGATATGTGTTCTCTCGCCATTGACTACCATATTTTTTTCCGAAATAAGGTCCCATGAGCCAGAAGCAGAGGGGAGAGGCTTAGGCTCTCTATACCAGCTATCTGAAGCATAGATAGTATCATATAGAGACTATATGCCCTATGGACTCTATGCACGGCGGTATTTCCGGTGAAGGATTAAGGATGCTCGATAACTTCCGTCGATCATAGAGTCCAATGCAATACCGAGAACTTATATTGAATTTTATACTCCATGGTTATACTAATGAAACGTTAGTCACAAAAACAGATAAAACAGACACCCCTCGTTGTGTTTATGCTTCTTTTTAAAATTATATTAAATAAACATAACTATATATAAAATTACATCTAAACGTATGTACGTTTCGTTTCAAAGACGGGAGGACAGTAAATATTGAAGACTCTGCCATAATCCCGTTTTCTCCGGTTTTCCTCCGCTTTAATCTACACAACCGGAAATGGACGAGCATCCTTACGTCAAATGCGGAACTTATGCGTGCATATAGCCCATTGGCCGGCCGCTGGGCACTGAGAAATCCGGCCGCCATTTTAAACCGGTCATACTCCTGCGTTGCAATTCAGCAGTATGCCAGAGCACTGTGCAGCATATTCCTGCTCAAATCGGCGGACTATCGCTCAGGAAATACTTTTCACATGTAAGATTTAATATTTAACATTACCTAACTATATTGGTTGTATTTTGTAAATAAAATTTCCCATGTCTCCTGTATCAAAGCTACATGTATTACCTATGCAAAAAAAAGTGTGAAACTCTGTTCGGTATTCAGTGAGATATGATTAATTAAATGCGCTGACAGCTCATATCACCTGCCAAACAGGTGTGTGTTTCCCAAAAGCATCGTTAGCCAACTATGGTCGCAGGTTGGTCGCAATTTCCATTGAACTCTACTGCTAACGACTGAACTTGCGACCATAGTTGGCTAACGATGCTTTCAGGAAACGCACTCCAGACCGGTTTAAGATGGCGGCCCCACAGCTCGTCCGTGCCAATAGGATGTAGCGGTCGATAGGGCGTCTATCCATATCTACGTCTATGACGTCTATGATGTGAAATGTTGAGCAGCAAGCTCATTGGTTGCTGAAACCACAGCAACCAATCAGCTGCACTATGTAGAAGTGATTGCTAACAAATGCGCCATCTAGAGTTTCATGACAGAACTTGGATATAGCATTTAAATAGGATGTATAGTAGCCAATCCAACATTATCAACACATTGCCATATAGCTTACAAGCTATAAGCAGAATCTCAACTGCTTGGTTTTATTAGAAATTAGAATTTATTTGAAAACATTTATAGGCTACAAGTACATCTATCTAACTTTTTCCACAGTTAGCCAACTCATGTAAAGCAATAGTAGCCTACTATTGCAAATCTCATGTGTATAGCGAAAAGCGCTATACACATAAAAACTATTGTTTATATTGTTAAAATGATTGTTTTTCTTTATAGAATATGTGACCATATGTCAATGTTATCTGCTAGTTTATTATAATAGTTAATTTTCAGTTCAGCTTTCGTTTCCGTACTCGCATTTTAGTATTGTGACCGTTGTGACTCTAGCGAGTGCCTTAAGGTATGCACTTACCAGCTTCCCTAAAAGACAGACACCCATGTCACACAGAGAGAAAAACACAGCTGAGGCTGAGCTGCTGCCTGCTTCACCCTCCCCTCAACCCCAGACTGTTTTCCATCCACTTCCTCCCCTCCCCCACCCTTCCTCTTTGTTCGCATTCTGTCCTCTCCACCCTATAGATACAGTCGGTTGGTCTGGGAACGCCCCCGGGAACGCCCCGTCACGTGGTGTGAATTTAGCCCGTGGGGGAAATCATTGCCTTGGCGCTCATTGAAATACATGGGACAATCATGCCGAAGGGTTGCGGTGTCGTTTTCTGTACCACCAATAAACTAACAAATTACAAATTGAAGTTCTACAGCCTTTCTTACATACATGCAGAACCGGATAGGAGGACAAAATGGCAAAATTAATCATATCTTATTAGATTACTGTGTGAGTAGAGGTCCCTGTGTGATATAGTAGTAGATGTTTAACTCGTATTAGGCAGTGGGCCAGATTTGTCTGACGTTACGTCCCTTACGAAAAAGAACTATAGTAATCCTATGGCTATTAGTATTCTATAGTAGCCTAGTGTATAATACTTCTGTGATGTTCATTAATACCTATACTTCTAGGCTATGTCCCAAAATACTATAGTATTCCTATAGGATTAACGTTAATATAATAGTTTGTCCTAAAATACTACAAGATTCCTTTAGTTGTTTTTCATAAGGGATGTTATTAGCGTTATCAGCTGAAGGTTATCAGACTGCAGTCTGTGAGAATTCGGATAACTGTCAGCAAAGTCCCTCTGCAACTTCGTAGCGACTACTTTGATCACCGTTTTACAAAAGGATTAATAGTTTGGAGTGAAGCATACGTACAATTGGTAAGTGACATGGTTTTATGGACTTATAGTAACTTATACGCAAGTTGATTGAGTTACAGGCTTGTGTTGCCGGTAGCTTCCGCGATGTCTTACCTGAAGATTCAACCAGATATAATAGTCTGGAAACGACACCTCCGGCCATTTGGTTGGGTCATTGGCCCAGTTTTTAATTAAATAAGGGCAATCATAACCTATTACAGTTAAATTTGCAATGTATCGTTGCCGGTCGGCAGGCATAAATGACTCGCAATATGACATTTTTGTCATTCAAATACATAGGATGGTCGCGCTGCTTTCCCCCACGCCGACCACGCCCCCCAACTATGACGCGTTGCCGACTGTATCTATGCTCTCCACTGGTTGCCACCCAGCACCGTTCCCGGCCCTCTGATTGGCCAGTTTGATATTAGAGGCGGGGTTTGTGATGCAGCACTGACATTTTCTCTATTCGGTGAACGAGTACGGTGTCAGTAGAAGAAGCGTTTGAGAGAAGGCGGTTGGCACTTAGGCGATTAAACTGCTCTTTCTTGGTGTAATCCCTTATATTTCATCATTAGAATAAATATAGAGCACTTTTCTAAATAAGAAAGATACAGACTAGATGACTCGTGTCATAAAAGAAAGGATTTGAGTCAAAACACAGAGCTCTTTTTTCTGTCGTGTCGTCTTTCTTCCTCATTCCGGCTTCTTTTGTTTATGTCCTGCAGTGTTCTACTGCACGGTAGAGATCACATCACTGGTCGTGAGTAAACGATTGAGTGAATCGAGAAAAAAAACGAAAGGCAGAGAAAAATATAGAGAGACCATCTCGTAATTTTAACCGTCTAACGTTACACGGTCTTGTGGTGTCCAACTGGACCAGGAGTAAGAGTCTAATGCCCCCGGAGGATGAGCCCAGCCATCGAGGGGATGCAGACAGAGCCGCAGGGGTATATGGGGAAAGGGGTGCTCCTTGAGCCCTTTGTTCACCAGGTGGGGGGACACTCGTGTGTGCTTCGTTTCGGGGAGCAGACGATATGCAAGCCCCTCATCCCCCGGGAGCACCAGTTTTACAAGAGCCTCCCTGCGGCTATGCGGAAGTTTACACCGCAATATAGAGGTAAGTAATAATGCGACGCATTATTCTGGTTTCCAGTCTATACAGGCTACTCCTTTCTCTTTCACAAGTGTCTTTAGTGTACAATATGATGTATATAGGTTTGTTAGAGTGTAAAAAAACACCTTCATGCTAAATGAAGGCCAGCAGTTCTGCTGTGTTTCCGTCTTAAAGCTGTTTTCACACGAGGGCGCTGTTGTAATCATCAATTCTTAAAGGGACAGGTCACCTAAAAATAAAAATTGTCATCATTTACTCACCCTCATGTTGTTCCTTACACGTATGACTTTCTTTTTCGTGGAACAGAAAAGAGACGCCCTTTGACAGTCACATTCATTGTATTTTTTTAGCATTATAATAAACGTGAATAGTTACTATCATTCTATGGAAATAAGAAAGTCATGTTTAAGTGTATCTAAATGTTTGGGTGTATTACAATCCTTGTAAAGATCCCTTTCGGGTAGAGCCCCTATAAGGTAAGTTATTACATGCTGGCAAGGCTGTACTTGTTAACGCAAACACCTAAAGTTCATCAGGGTTTTGCTTGAGGACGAAAATCACAAAATACCACACTTTGGAATGCTTTCCAGCCTGACAGACTTGAAAAATAAGCGCCAATGGCAAATGTTTCTATCTGGACCAAAAGACTGCGAATATGACATCATTGACTGCCTCCCACACACTTGTGGTATCAAGATTTTCTGTCATTCCTGAGGAACAACCTGGAAAGACAAGTTCAACCGTCTTAGATGTTCGTTTCTGTCCATCGGACACTTTTTTCAAAAATATTTACAGCCTTGTTTTTATGCACACTGCAGTGTCCGTAAGCTTTAAATGCCCTGGTTTCCAGTGTGATGATAACTAAGTGTGTAGGACATCTCCTTTTTTATTGGTTGAGGTTGAGGGATGGGTCTGATGTCAAAACAGATTCTTGGACATAATCTTTGTGGTTGTTTTGGGTGTCTTGAAATGCATTTATTTTTTTTGAACTGTAGGAAGTTACTGCATCAGTGCATTTGACTCTTCTCTCATTTGTTTCCTGTTTAATTGTTCTGAATTAAAAATCTAGGTGAGATTTTGGGTGTTTTTTTTTTTGCATTATCATTACAATACTGTACAAAAAACTGATGAAATTTACATTAAAAATGTATTCATGGTAGAATTTTGAATCTGACATTAATTTTAATTATTTTTATTTAAATCAGCTTAAATTAAAAGTATTGCATATTTTTACTTATAGGCAAAAAATCGGCGCAAAAATCGAGAATGTTTTTTTTTTAAGAGATTCATCCTGGTAGTAATTTCTCTCTTCCAGAATATCATATATTTGATTTGTTGATTTTTTTTATATGCAAATCTCTCATGTACTATGTTTCTTACATTTTAGACTATTTGGGTCTGCCTTTCAGGTTCATAATACATTCTTGTAATGTTCACGTTTTTCTTCTGTGATTTTCCTAGGTTTTGGTCCATTGTGTTTTATCTGGTGCTTTGATGATGTCAGTTTTGAATTTGAGTCATGAAATGATATGATTTGATATTTGACAATAAATAGTGTTGGGTTTCATATCTCAAGCCTCTTGTCATTTGTTTATGGGCTGGTTTCATCCTTGTGTGGCAACTGATTGAACGTAAACCTTTCATATGGTTTGCCATGGACAGATTGAGAGAACCAATCCAGTGAAGTCACAGCTCCTGTTCATTGGCTGTTGTTGTTGTTTCCTAGACTTCTCTATCTTCCAAACCATCAACCCTATTTTCTCTCTCTCTCTTTCTCTCTCTCTATCTCCCCCCTTTCTGTTCTAAGTATTTCTGTCTTGTTTGTTTGTTATGGATTGTGTGATTCCAATCAGGTTAGGACCAGCCCGTGCTGTCGGCTCAGTAGATTTTGTTAAAGACTCGGGGAGCTTTTAAGAGCAAAAAAAGAGAAGTGGGTAAGAGATGTTAAAGATTTCCCAGACAGTTTGCTTTAAGCTCGGAACTCTGACTACTTCTTCTTTGCTAAAGTGAAGTTATTATGGTTTCACCTCTGACCTCATTCTTTTTTCTCTCTCTCTCCCTCTCCATCTTCTATTGCATCTCTCTCTCTCCTTCCTCTCTCTGCAGGTGTGGTGTCGGTGAGTTTCGAGGAGGACGAGGAAGGGAATTTGTGTCTTATTGCGTACCCTCTGCACAGTGATCTTGGGGACCTGGAGAATGTGGTCCCCTCGGCCGACCTGGATCCCAATAACAAAATAAAATGGGTCAGTAAGATGCTGCTGGACAATGAGGGCTACAGCAAGGATCGGTCCAGACACACTCGGAAGGATAAGGACAAGAGGTAAGGGTGATGATTGTTCAATAGGCTTGTTAATATGCATAATAGATGCATAGAAAATAGGATTGACGAGTTAAGGCCCATTCTAAAACCATGACAATAACGTCCACACTAGTGGAAGATATCATTAAACCACCTGGAAAGTAGGGCTGAATGATTAATCAAACTAAAATCGAAATTGCAAAATGGCTTAGTGCTATTATCAAATCACAAATCCTGCAATTTAATTAAATATAGCGGCTTGGTTCATAGTAAATGCTGCTTTATCTAAAAAAAAATCCATCTCTACATATGCTCTGGTTTTTGGGTCACTTATGTCATGCATTTGGGAACACTACTTGTGTATTTAAATTATGTATTGTATTTTTACAGTGTACATTTTTTATTTAATTGCGTGATTTTTTTTATTATTATTTTATTTTACAGTTTATAAAAAGTTATTTCTTATGGTTAACATTTTTATTTAATAATAATAATCACTATAACAGAATAATAATATTAATTATTATAATTTTTGGGCCAAAATGTTTAGCCCTAAAAATGTGCATGCATTTGAAATCCAATTTTTATCAGAAAAATCACAATTGATTTTTTTCCCACCTTAATTGTTCAGCCCTTCTAGCAATTACCCAGAACAGCTGTTTAACAACGTGCTAAAAACCACTCATATCAACTTATCAACCGAACAGAACTGACCTGACAACCACTTACTACATTGTAGCACAGTTCTGCATTATCACTGCATCACTTAAATGTCTTCTTTTACATTAGATTTGTTTCTTTGTGGCCATTCCATTTTGAGCCAGTGAAATAAAGTAATGTGATGTGTGCCAAACTCTTGCTGAAATATTACTAGTCGTTTACCAGACGCTGAGGTTCAGAATATTTCTCAAGGGCACAATGCTGACAAATCATGTGCTGTTCCTTGCGGATTGCACCAGCAGCTTTACAGTTAGCAGAAGTTTTAATGCCTAGACCACACCACCCCACATCTCTGGAATAACACTAGCCTGTGTTCTCCTATAATAATGGCCCTGCTCAGTACTTGTCTGACTCAGTGAGAATGTGACCGATCGTAATGTCGTTGTCGTCATGAAGAGGCGCTGAACATACTGACCCACAGGACACCCAGCTGGGCAGAGCAGATCCTGGCAGACGGACTGGTGCAAATGTGCGTTTTGAGCCAAGGTTTAGTAAGGGGTTATGTAACCAGTGTAGCTTTGTGACTTCAGTGTGACTGGGGTGAAAGAGCACATAACGGGCATTTAGGGTTTTAACGGATCATAAGGAATAACCCTCCATACAGAACTCCACTGTAAAACCGGAAGAAAATGCACTTATTGGAGCTGTGGCAAACGTGCATGTCACAGTTGTATTAAATAATTTTCATAATCCTATTCAGATAATAACATAATCAGATAACAACATCATAATATTCAAGGTCAAACATATTTGCAGTGCATGAACTCTTGGCCCAACTAAGTTGCCATGAATCCAGGATTTTGCTCTGTGGTTGTTAAAGGGTTACTTCACCCAAAAATGAAAATTAAGTCATTAATTACTCACCCCCATGCTGTACCAACCCCGTAAGACCTTCGTTCGTCTTCGGAACACAAATGAAGATATTTTTGATTAAATTTGAGAGCTGTATAACTACCACATTGGCTCCTAAGGGACTGCCTCTTGACGGCCCAGAAAGTCAATGAAGAAAATGTTTAAATATCCCAAGTGACTACCGTGGCTCAACTATATGTTTATCAAGCGACGAGAATACTTTTTGCGCGAAAAAACAAACAAAAATAACGAGTTTATTCGACTATTTCTTTTCTTCCTTGTAGGCCAGAAACAAGACTTTCTTAGATTTCCACGACGCATGCGCGAGAACTGAACTGAAGTAGTGTAAGGAGATCGCAAATCTCGCGCATGCGTCGTGGAAATCTTAAGGAAGTCTCGTTTCTGGCCTACAAGGAAGAAAAGGAATAGTCGAATAAACTCGTTATTTTTGTTTGTTTTTTCGCACAAAAAGTATTCTCGTCGCTTGATAAACATATAGTTGAGCCACGGTAGTCACTTGGGATATTTAAACATTTTCTTCATTGACTTTCTGGGCCGTCAAGAGGCAGTCCCTTAGGAGCCAATGTGGTAGTTATACAGCTCTCAAAATTTAATCAAAAATATCTTTATTTGTGTTCCGAAGACGAACGAAGGTCTTACGGGGTTGGTACAGCATGGGGGTGAGTAATTAATGACTTAATTTTCATTTTTGGGTGAACTAACCCTTTAAGTTGTCCTAGATGCTTTTTGCATATTGTTTCAAACTTATTTAGGTGTTCTGGGTCCTAGGGTGTTTGTTCTGATCTCTAAAAAAATGTTGAGTTCATCCAAACATGTAGTCTGATCCAGCATGTTTGCCCTAATCTGGCTGACCCGCCTCTGTCTTCACCCCTGCAGTGTGAAACGCGAGGAGGAGTGGCTCAAGCAGGCCGACGTGTTCTACTACAGTCTGGAGGGGAGCAATGCTGCCGGCCCTCAGCTCAAGCACAACCCCTGGAGCCTCAAGTGCCACCAACAACATTTGCAGAGGATGAAGGAGAACGCAAAACACCGCAACCAATACAGTATCCTTAAGTGCTGCCACAAACGACAAAGGTGGATTGGTCTTGTGTAGTTTACTGATGTTCGTGAGATTATTATATACGCACAACTGTTGACATTGATAATAAGAAGATATCTTTTCTTGATCACTAAATAATCATATTAGAATGATTTCTGAAAGATCTTGTGACACTGAGACTGGAGTTACCATTACAGGAATGAGTTACATTTAGAAATATATCTCATTTCACAATATTACTGTTTTTTTACTCTTTTTTTTTTTTTTTTTTTTAATCACATAAATTGAGTCTTAGTGAGCATAGAGACTTCTTTCGGAAAATATTAAATAGTGTGTTTATAAAAAAAAAAAATGTTTGTCTATTAAAAACTATATATTTTAGTGTATTTATTGCCAATAGAAAGTAAATGGTAATGTATAATTATAAATTATGGAAATATATAAAAATCACTAAACATATTAAATAATATTTTTAATATCATATTATAGTTTAAATGCCTATTTTACCCAATGTTTACTTCAAAAATATGGATTTTCAGTGTACAATAAATAGCGCAGCACATTATAAACCTGTAAAAGCTCATTATACAGCTTCTTTTGCCTGCAAACAATTGTAAGAAAAATAAAAGCAAAAGCATTTTATCATGCTACAAAAGCAAAGGTTAATTGCATAGCACAATTTATAGAAAAGAAAGGAGAATCTGTGTTTCCCTTAACCCAGCACCTCCCATCAGAATTCATCCTGTTAGAGAACCTGACGTGGCGCTACACGGTTCCATGCGTGCTCGATCTGAAGATGGGCACGAGGCAGCACGGGGACGACGCCTCTGAGGAGAAGAAGGCCATGCAGATTCGCAAGTGTCAGCAAAGTACATCGGCCAGCATCGGAGTGCGCCTCTGTGGCATGCAGGTTAGCATAGCGCTCAAACGTGATTCCATAAAGAAGATATCAGAACGACGATATATTTCATTTACACACTCCTCTGCTTTCCTCCAGGTTTACCATTCAGACACAGGGCAGCTCATGTTCATGAACAAGTACCACGGGCGCAAGCTAACCCTGCCTGGCTTCAAAGAGGCCATCTTTCAGTTCTTCCACGACGGGAGACGGCTGAGGCGCGAGCTCCTGTCGCCGGTGCTTCGGAGGCTGCGAGACATGCAGGCGGCCCTGGAGGCCTGCGAAAGCTACCGCTTTTACTCCAGCTCGCTCTTGATAATATACGACGGAGACCCTCCGCGATCCCGCCATTCCCCGGAGGATGGACTTTCGGAAGAGGAGGAGGAAGATGACGAAGAGGAAGAAGAAGAAGAGGAGGAGGAGGAGGAAGAAGAAGAAGAGGAGGGAGGTGCTTTTGGATTCCCTCACGGTGCAGGTGCAGCTAGCAGCAGTAGCATCAGCGGTGCTTGCGGTGGTGGAAGCGGCACGTCTGCGGGGGTGCGACGCGTGGGCAGGTCAGACAGCGGCCCGGCCGTAGACGTACGCATGATTGACTTTGCCCACACCACTTGTAGGCACTACGGTGAGGATAGTGTTGTCCATGAGGGCCAGGATAGCGGTTACATCTTCGGATTGGAGAACCTCATCACCATCATTTCCCAGCTAGAGGATCACGGAACAGATTAAACCAGTTCAAATGGGACAATGCTTCTCTTTCTCTCTATTCCTCATCCTTTCAGTCCCCCGAGATGTTCAGCTCGGTTAAAATCTTGGAACCTCCACCTGTTCAGTTGTTTTTGGTGACTTTTGTGTGCATAGAGGATTAAAAAGGGTCGAGACGCTAACATTGAAACGTCACATGATCGGCTCCCTCTGTGTTCAGTAGCTTTACTCCCTTCCCCTGGTGTGTTTCTTTGGTTCCCCTTTTTGTTCTATTTATTGAAAATATAAAATGGTTATTTACAAAAGAAGGACCTGATTTTGTTCCCATATTCTTTCCCTGAGAAGGTTCCAGATTTTTGATTAGCGTCCAAATACTCCTTATTGGATGAAGGATCAGTAGGTGGTGAAAAGGAAGACTGTTAACTGTCGCTCTATACAGCACCGTCCCGTTACACCTTTACCCATCGTGAAGAGAGAACTATATTCACATAGTTAGTTGACATACAGAGACTATGATAAAGCTTTATTTATTTGTCATATTTCCTAAATAAACTAAAAAGAAAATTCAAAAAAGAAGATAAAGAAAAGATTCAAAACTACATTCCAAGTTGTTACAATAATGATATTAATAAATATTATTATTTGACATGTTCAGATACCTCTATCTTATATCTGTTGTACACGGTATGTTGGAGGAAAAATAAAACTTGTTTGTGTTAATATCTGGTCTTGTACTGTTTTCATTTCTCTAGGTGTACTGTATCCAATCAGGTTATAGTAAGTCGTCTTCGTTTTCATCTTTAGTTATATATGCAGAACAAGAATAGTGAAATAAAAAGAATGAAGTGGTTAAAATGTTTAAGATCTCTACTAAGGATGTTATTAAAATTGAACTAGCTTAAAATCAATTGAAGGCAGTGCTTCTATATAGCATTATTGTGGTTGGGTCATGTAGTTTTCTAGCTGTCAGAGAAATACAACTACATTATCATGAGTTTTATGAATGCTAATGTTTTGCCCTGTGTAAAACTTTTAAAGCAAGGTGTCCTGACCAAGTGACCTGACCTTATCCTCTCTACTGGCTGTTTGAGATGCTCGTTTCAGTTACGTGGATCACTGTTACACAATGACGAACATGTAAAACAGACATGCATTATCAACAAAATTCTTCAAAAGACACATTTTACAAAGAGTACAAATACACTCTAAAAATGCTGGGCTATTTCAACCCAAATTTGGATCAAATATTGACAAACACAGTAATTGGGTTAACATTTTAAATGACATTTTTAACCCAAAGCTTGGGTTTGTCCACATTTTACCCCAAATTGGGTTAAAATAACCCAGCATTTTTTTAGAGTTTACTACTGGTCAAAAGTGTGTATGTTTTTGAAAGAAGTCTCTTATATGGTAACTAAGGCTGCACTTATTTATTACAAGTAAAAACAGGAATATTGTGAAATATTATTACGTATTAAACTACATTTTGTTTTCTAGTTTCATATATTTTAAAATGCAATTTATTCCTGTGATGGAAAAGCTGAAATTTCAGCATCATTACTCCAGTTTCAGTGTCATATGATCCTTATGCTGTTTTAGGTGCATTCAATTATTTTTTGTATTTTTGTAACATTATAAATGTCCTTAATAATGACACAATTGAATACAATTCTTATTGAACAAAAGTATACATTTTATTTAAAAAAAGCCTTACACCAAACTTTTAAATGGTATTGTATCAGGGGTTTAAGCAGCAATGTTAATCAACTGTTTTCAACATTGATAACAGTAATAAATGTTTCTTGAGCAGCAAATCAGCATATTAGAATGATTTCTGAAGGATCGTGTAACACTGAAGACTGTAGTAACGATGAAAAAATCAGCTTCGTCATCAAAGGGATAATAGTATATTGAAAAGTAATATTTAACACCTTCAAGAGTTACATTTTAAACTCAACTGGACTTATTATTGTGCTATGGTGAATTGTGGTCCATGAACAGCTGGCCCAGAACATAACCACTCCACAGGAGGCTTCCGATGCCAAATGACGGGCTTTGAGGACAGTGAGTGTTTAATCATTTGTTCTGTATTTTTTTTTTCTTCTTTTTTTATCTGCTTTATCCCCTGTCTTAGTGGAGTGATTTGATGTAACCTCATGGATGAGGGCCAGTGTGTCTTTATCCAGCAGTGTGTGTCAGTGCCAATGAAAATGCAAATTGGACAGAGCGCGTATATGGGTTTGTTTTTCTGTCTGAATGTTTGTTTGATGAAAATTTCACCATCACCCTTTATCCAGAGTGGTGGTTGCCATGGTAACGGACCTGTTTGGTAATACTGAAATCGCTATGGCAACAGAACAGTGGCATATTAATAATTATTTTCTTTTGCACTGGAGATCAAGTGTTGGCCTACATATACGCTTATTACATCTCCTTTAAAATGTGAGGCAAATATCATGAATTCATGCTAATCTTAAACATATGGGAGATAGGTTCACCTTACATAATTACTGGTTTCAAGTGCGCAGCTGGCTCAATTGAAGAGTTGACAATTGCATGCCCATTAAAGATACTCAGCTGTGCTCTGTTTTAGTTCAATTCATTCTATTCTTCCTTTGTTCTTTCTGTGTTCCTAAGAATAGACCATTGTGAGGGAAAAGCATTGCTCGCTTTCTTTTGTCTTTTTCTGTGAGCTGAGTTTATACTAAATGTCTCATATTATTGTGCTAGATTTACATTAGTAAATATTTTATTTGTCAGGCATTATCTTGTTTTAACGTCACTTTGTTGGACAACAGTATTCCTACAGTATGTTGTTTTTATTTGAGCTTACCAGAGAATATCAATAGAATGCCGAAGTTATGACGTCACTTCGTAGGCCAAAATGCGGAAGTGAGTTAGCATTTTAGCACTTCCTGTTCCCTCGCCCTAAAGTCTATTGCTGCGTCCCAATTTGCATACTATCCGTCCGAAATAGTATTCAAAAATAGAATTAGTATGTCCCAAATCGTGCTGAAAAACCCGGATGGTCTACTACTATATCCGGTCAGAATCCGAAGTGCAGATCGATGCACAATGCAACAGCTGATATTGCCCACAACCCATCGCGCGTTGGACGAGGATTGGAACTACAAACACAAGTGAAAAGGTGTTAAAAACTACAGACTTGGAGGACGTGCGAGTCCGGCGGTTATGTAGAGAGGTTAAGATAAAGGGGTTTAAGTGATTAATTATCTAACCTGGTGAAAATGTATTTATTCAATGTTGGCTACATTATTATATTGCATCTGCAGAAGCATTGTGAACTTTTGTAAATATACATTTATAACCAGTTATAACCCAATTGTGTTTTTTTTTAAACTTTATTATGTCTACTTGTGTTTTTTTAAGGCTATGTTTAAACACGGAAACGATTCTGAAGAGAAAATGCAAAAGTGGAGTTGCATTATCACTTTTTATTCTGCGTTTAGACGAGCGTTTTGGGTGGGAAATCCGCGTGCATGATGACGCAAAAGTCTGTGAAATTCACTGTAGTATGCACTCCAGGCGGCAAGGTGGCAATGTGAAGCACTGCCACACAACAACACCAAGTCTGAGCGCCTGCGTACAACCTTCACTGTCAAGCAGACTTTTGCGTTTTTAGGTTTTTACTATTTTACCCTTTACACGGGAACATGGCGGTGGAGCTTTTTTAAGATTTCCACTCTGGGGGGTGATTTCACTTTTTTGTGTATGCCCCTAAACGCCATCGCCGTGTAAACGAAAGGCACATCCATTAAAATATTTTTTACGTTTTCACCCGCGAGCGTTCTCGTGTACAGGGCCTAAAACTTTATACAGGCTTCAAAATGTGTACATTTTTGATTAACTTGTAAAGATTATCTTGATAGACAAAACGTGTAAGGGTCAGAACTCTTTGTTGAACACAGATCTTATTTTTTTGCGATTTTCAAAAAAACCTATGGGGAAAATGTATAGCTTTTCAATCGGGGGAACCCATGCGCCGCTAACCTCTGAGTTGGCCAACAAAGTGATGTCATAACTTCGGCACTCTATTACACATTGGAACGTTGTTGCTGTTCATGGTCAGGGACTATTTTTTTCTAGCGGAAGGAATGATTTTAGTGATTTTACTTCATGAAAGTTGCACTAATACATATATTTTTTTACTTTAATATTTTCATTGTGTGGTAACCGTTTTATAAAATCAATAAGGTACTCAAGGCTGTATCATGAATAAGTAATGGCTGAAGGGGTTGCAGGCAGCTGTTTCTTATTCACGATACAGCACAGCCTCTCGGACCTTTATTGCTTATATATTTAACTTCCCAAGTGCCGGTGTGAGATGCTTTTGGACAAAACTGGAGGAATTCTCGAGCTTGAATAAAAATAAATAAAATAAAATACATTAAATAAATAAAAGTTTATTCAAACACACAGTTTGAAATATATATTTTTTATTACATTTAAAATTCAAATTAGAATAATTTTCATTATATACATTTTATTTAAAAAAAACATACATTGGGAAATTAATAAAATATGTTTTATTAATAAGACATAAGTAAATAAAAAGTTTATAAATAAATACAAATTCTAATTCATTCAAATTATAATGTTGAAAATTTAATTTACCATTAACAAAAAAATAAAAATAAAATTGGAACCATCATAACATTTTCTTTTTCAAATAAAATGTGCAAAATACATTTTCTAAATAACTAGTAAATAAGACATTTGTAAATAAATACAAAATTAAAAAAATTAATAAACATTTGTTCAAATTCAAGGGCATCAGTGATCCTGCATGTCATAACTTGCAGGGTCATTTATAGAGGTCACTTCATCGACCTAACCCTTGATTGGTTAGGTTAATTCCAGTCCCATCAAAAGCCAGCCAGCAGCATGTGTTTGTGTGGCATGGTCCTTCATATTCAAACAGGTGGAATAAAAAGACACTAGCACTGCTCATCCATATAGCCAACATCACATGATACAGGTTAACAACAGGAAAAACAATTGTGAAAAAATAGAGAATTTAGGGAGACTAAGTCATAAACACACCCTGACAGGGCGAGCCGTAGGTCATGAATGGCCCTTGGTGAGTGAGAGAAATCCAGGCCAAGAATAAGAATCTTACATAAGCACCGCAATGACGTCAATGCTACTATAGCATTAGCTCGGGGCTGATGTGTTGACTTCATTCACTGACTGCGCTGTCAACATGTGTTTAATCAGGCCTGCCAATTACACTAACACGATTAACATCTATCCACTAACGTATTCTTGATCAGCTATTGGCCCATCGACTTGGCTTATTATTTCATTAACATAACAGCAAATGCTCAGGTGATTCTCAGGTGATTCAAGAAAAAGACTTAGCTTTGCTAAGTAAAAAGACTAAGTGAGAAGTCTATGAAGAAAAAAAAAACAAGATTGATGAATCAATTGAATTTAGTTCTACTTCTCTATTGTATGTAATGTGAATATTCTGGCAAAGCAACTTTGACAAGTCCAGCAAGAGAAGACAGAGAGAAAGGCCAGGGTTGACTAAGCGTTGTTACGTAACCGAAGCTCTTTGTTTTTCATCTAAAAAGCTGAAGAAAATGGAAAGGGATGTTTTCAGACTGTTAAATCTATTTTTTATGTATTATTTTGTTTCTGATTAAGTATAATATTATCTTATTTAAATGTTATTTTAACATTTTCATTAAAGAAATGTTTTATTAAAGCTGATACAAGTGGAAAATACAATACACTTTAATTTCTCCTGTTCTTCACACTAATATTATGCCTTCAGAAGACTGAATTTAGTACATTTGGACCTCTTAAAAGTGTTTTAGAGCATGACAGACATGGCTACAGCAAACTGCTGTTGTATTGAAAAAAGCGCACAAAATGTTTTGTAATATAGGTCTGAAATGACAGAAGTAGCAAATAATGAACTTATGTGAACTATATCTTTAAAAACCTAGTGACATGGCAGTGAAGCACTGAATCCTGTAGCCTTGTCTCGATGTAACAAGGATGATGTAACAGTCTCAAGCAATTCTAAAGTGTTCTGACGTCCGGTTCAAGGTATTCAGAGGCATTCACCTAGTCTGAATAGTGGAAATAGTTTGAGTGCTGGTGCACAATGCATCCTTCAATTTAAGAAGGCATAAAATAGGACTAGAAGTCATTTTAAAGATGTATTGACTTCCTAAATGATTCCAATTTTGCCCTATTTGGTTTAGGAATCTGATGAGTTGTAAAGTGCTCTGACACACTGAAGCATTCTTTCCTCTGCTGTCCTGATGTGCGTTTGCTCGTGTATTGTGACATTCTGACTCATTAGACGCCTCTCATAACTCACTGACAGTATTTATAGATGCATCTAAATATAAGAAAGAAAAAAAAAACTCCCACTAATCTGAAACACACAGAAATTAGCAAAACAGCTCGGACATTTGATGACAAATACATTAATTTAGGCAGTAGCTACAGCGAGAACGAGTGTTTTATGATTATGTGTGAGTCTGAGCATGTGTGGAATAACCATATGTTTACTCTCTCTAAACAAATTTGTAATGCATCATCAAGGGCTTAGGGATCATATGATGTTGCAAAGAAATCATGGTCTCACTTTAAGGGATTCGTTCATTCACATAGGCATGTGATAGGCATTCACACATAATTAATTAAGTAATTAAGTAATTACTGTAATAGAGTACCGAAGTTACGACTTTGTAGGCCAAAACGCGGAAGTGAGTTAGAAGATAGATAGATAGATAGATAGATAGATAGATAGATAGATAGATAGATAGATAGATAGATAGATAGATAGATAGATAGATAGATAGATAGATAGATAGATAGATAGATAGATAGATAGATAGATAGATAGATAGATAGATAGATAGATAGATAGATAGATAGATAGATAGATAGATAGATAGATAGATAGATAGATAGATAGATAGATAGATAGATAGATAGATAGATAGATAGATAGATAGATAGAAGGAATGAGACGTTGTTCAACTCAATGTGAGACTCTTAGGCGGGGTTATATTGCTGTCAGGTAACTCTAATTCTTGGCATTTTATGCAGTCCGAATAGCTACTCTTTAGGTCAGAGGTCAATTCACCAGAGTATAATTTTGCAAATGTCAACTGCTTGGCCTTGGGTGTCGACTGGAGATGCCAGGTAAACTTAAGTCAGGTGCGTATATATCTCAGGGAAATACCTGAGATACTGTAGATAGATAGATCAAAGAATGTATTTTATTAATGAGAGTGTTCTAAATGACAAATGACTAATTGTGGCAGTTATATCTGAAATAGATTTCATTGGCATTTTGTAAGTTGCTTGTCAGCTCATTAAGATTGAAAAGTATGAAGAAAGATTTAAAGGGATAGTTATATGTGCTTTTAAGAACACTTTTCCAGAACTGTTACGAACAGTATTGAGGCAGTTCACTTCCTGAGCATTTAATAAAATAGATGAACTTCGCCAAATTATGTAAGGCATAAAAAACCGGATGGAGCCCAGCAAACCTAAGTGGGTCGCATGAGCCAACGGAAATGTCACATCAAAAATAAATCATATAACTCTCAGCACAGTTAGCAACTGAAGAATCTAGATCCTGCGTTATGTCAACAGCATCTGAAAATAGGAGCTCAAATTGACCATATCTCACTGAGAAATGCAAACACCACAAAAATAAATGAAGCGGAAGGCCTTAGTATAAACGTAAAAAATTAATGTTTTGCTTATGTATCACGCTGCTTTCTTCTCAGTCCAGATTCCTCATCCTTCCAAATATTATTCATTAATAAACGTACAAGAGGTATGCTATATATACAATAAAATTGCTAAATCAAGTGCTAAAAGACATTTACCCCTTATACAACACTACACTGAGATGTAAAAGAAAAAAAACCAGTTGGGGGAGACAAGAATGTGCGATTTGTGTGGTATTTGCTTGGCCTCACCTCTATGTTATCTCACAGTTCACTGACCATTATATAACCAGTCTGAACAAGTATCTCTTTATTAAAGCGCAGACAACTGCTCATCTTTAACCAACAAGCACACCAGAGAATCAGCCGCTGTGTGCATAAAGTACTGAGCAAAAGGCCATGTGTTCTCTCTGCTCCCTCATTTGTACTTTCCGCGGTTGGTGTGAATGTTAGTACGGCTCAGTAATAATGTGTGTCAGATCGGATTGGCCTGGATCCGCTGCACAGACTCCAGACTAGAATCTGCTGCCATTATCATGTTATAACCAGTGTTGGGGAAGTTACTTCTATAGTGTATCTCATTACTTCTTAAAAAAGTAATCCGTTACTTTACTTAGTTACCCCATAAAGTAACTTTTTACGTTACTCGTTACTTTTATGTTGCTTGACTTTGGGCAGAACCCAATAGGCTACGTGTTGCTAAATGCGTAGGCCTAGATAAAGTTCAACAATGCCATATATAATGACATAAAAGCATAATGCATTTATCAAAATCTGTCAAATCTGTCAAATGGCGAAGATCGCTGTCAAATTCGTCCCTGGGAAAAGTAACGTTGCACCGAATTGAAAACAAAAAACAAAAAAACAACGTCTATTAGAAGTAGCGCATTACACTTCTTTTTACCCGAAAAAGTAGTTAGCTACATTAACGCATTACATACAACACTGGTTATAAACAATCTGTTTTGATGAACTAGAACTGGTTTTTAATAATGAAAAATCGTCAGTTAAATAATGAATTATCAAGTTTTAAATTATCAAGTGCTGTGGTGAATTACACCATATTATAAATTACAAAAATATAACTTGAAATAGGCTATGTATATTAAAAATTAATCTAATTGTGATAATACCATAATAAAAAAAGGTTATATCATTGTAGGCCTATGTCAAAATAAACTTCATTATAAAAGTGGTGTGATTGTCAAAAACCATCTTATTCATAATACTATTTGTTCAGGGACTCTCGCATGATATATGATTCAAAAGTAACGTGCTTGTGGCAATAGGTTTTTACTTAAGTTTTTATTTTTCATAAATTAAGAGCATAGTCTGTGAAAAAGGTAAAGAGTGCAGGGATGCCCTCTGGCGGTCATTTCAGTTACGTTGCAAAGACACAATCTTAAAATAATACCGCAATCAGATTTTAAAATTTAAAAGATTAAATACAACCAAAAAAAAAAAAAAAAAACCAGACCATCTTTATTTGAGACCGGTCTTTATTTACCCAAACCTACAGCCACACCAGGCGAGTAAAGAGACAGGCGTCAAATTTGGGACTCGGTTATGATTTGAAGTTTTACGTTATTCTAAGCCTTGATATTTTGTGCTTCTTAATTGTTGCCATTATATGTCAACTACCAATTGTATTACCTTGGAATTAAATAGCCCCTTTAAAAGTAGTTTGAGTTTTGAGTAACTTTGGCCAATGCATCAAACGTTCGTCAGTGAAATGCAAACGAATTAATTTAATCTCACTTTATTATCCATACAGTAGCCTACAGATGTAAATTTGCTCTTGCTTTCGCCTGAGGATTATTTATTTCACTTTTGGTCTGAAAGGGGCAATGCAATTGCCCAAAATAGAAGAACTTTTGCATTTTTTTTTGTTATTAAAAAACAAACATGAGAGCACCCACGAAACGCCTAAGTAACACATTTCCCATAATAAGTAACCAAGTTATGCAAATAGCTACTTTTTAATGAGTAACGCAATATTGTAACCCATTACTTTTAAAAGTGACTTTCCTCAACACTGATTGCAATAATAAGCCATAATTCAACAAGTCTAATCAAGTGATTTGAGATATTCGCCAGGGGGCGCATGGAGGCTCACTCATGAAATCTCTGGTAGCCTACATTAAAATTGTATTAAGTCTATTAATACCAAATGTTTGTTCCGGGAATGCGTACAGAAATCCATCCCAGCAATATCTAGTCTACTTTAGATCAGAATGGTATGTCATTATGTCAAATATTATATAACTATGAGAAAAGTCACATTTATCACGTGACTACCCTCAAGTAAACAAATCACGCCCTGAGAAATCTCAATATCCACTGATGTACTGCGTGAAAATAAATAAAACGGCAAACTATAGCTTAAAACGATTATATCATGCATATTTATATATTGCGCGTCATCAAAGACGACTTCCGGGCCACTAATCCCGCCCTTTCCAGTTACTCATTTTCCATTCAACCAGAGATTCAACCCACTATTTCTGTGGCTCAGACACTGACGTGTATCTCTGTGCTCTGGGTGATGACGTGTCCTGAACACGCTCCTCTCATAGAGCTACCGGTGATTGCTAACTGCTAGATTGGGACCGTCATCAGAGGAACACCATGGCCAGTGAGTCTTCGTCGTTTTTACTGTATTTCCAGTCTATTAACAAGTAGAGCAATGCATCCTGTAGTTATAAACAACTGGCAGTTTACAATAACTGCTTAGACACAGTGTTTAATCGTTCATTAAACATTAGCAACTGTATTTTCCTGTCAGAATTTAATGTTGTTGTTATTAATGTCATTGTTTTATCATTAGGTTCACAGAAACACGTTGTTTAACTTCATTTTGTCGTTTAAAATGTGACTTTATGGTTACATTTGGAATTCCACTGGTTTTAAAAAGAGACCATGGCCAGCTAGTACTAACAACGTTAGCTCCGTAAACTAGCCTTGTCACAAATGCATTTGTTGTTTATTTCATTGCTTAGAAAGTTGATAGTATTGCGAACATGTAATATTGCACTTAAGTAATTTAGTTAGAAATCCATGTTGTGTACAAATATAACGCTAACTTTATATAAGAAATCTGCCAACTATGATAATGATCATTGTTGTGTAGCCTGATTTGTATTCGTTTTATGCATGCATTTGGTGGATAGATGGTTTTGATCGTGTTATTTTGATCAGAGGTTTCTTCTTTGACTGAATGATGACGTTGCAAGATAGAGATTCATGCAACTTGTTTGACCTCCAGAAACTCTAAAGCCACGTCGCCTGAAATCCCAATAGCTCCTGGGATAGCGTCATTGTATTGTTTTCTCGTGTTAGGCTAGGTCAAATAACTGTAACCCTAAGTGTGGTTGTTTTCTTTTTCAGTTAAATTCCTGGAGGTGATAAAGCCATTCTGTGCGGTTTTACCTGAGATCCAGAAACCAGAAAGGAGGGTATGCGGTTAGATCTCAACATCTTGCTTTAATAGTTCTTGTGGCACTTCAGTGATTCTAACTCTTTGAATCTCTTCACCACAGATTCAGTTCAGAGAAAAGGTGTTATGGACAGCAATTACACTGTTCATCTTTCTGGTGTGCTGCCAGGTATGTTTACTCTGTCAACTACTAAGCTGTCAGTGCTGTAAATTGTTTGATCAACAAATCATTCTTGTGCATTTATAAACCTCTTAAACCAAACATTTTACCATCTTACTCATTGTTTAAATTATCTCTGTCCTCCAGATTCCCCTCTTTGGAATCATGTCTTCAGACTCAGCAGATCCCTTTTACTGGATGAGAGTGATTCTGGCATCCAACAGAGGTGCGAATACCTGAATCAGAAATGTCAGACGGGGATTGAATCAGAATGATTTAATCAAATATCGTTGGCTGGTTAATTTGCTCATAACTATATAATTGGATTTGACTGATTTTAAGCACCCATGCTAATTTTAAATCCATCAACATTTGCCAATAACTTTGTTATGTTTAGTTGTCAATTAATTATACAAAATTATCTCAAATAGTGAATTTGGAGTAAATATTATCTAATATTTGTTATACATCATTTTTATTTATACATTGGTAACCTGTGTTTGCAAAATCCCAAATTTAGTTTAGTAAAAGTTGGATTAAATTTTAAAAATGTGTGTTTCAGGAACTCTGATGGAGTTGGGTATCTCTCCTATTGTGACGTCTGGTCTAATCATGCAGCTGCTGGCTGGAGCTAAAATCATTGAAGTTGGAGACACACCAAAAGACCGAGCGCTCTTCAATGGAGCGCAGAAACGTAAGACAACCCTTTCTCCACAATCATTTATATAAACCACGACTTCAGACTCTGCCATCTTGCAACAATGCAATATTATTATAATGCATTATCGCTTATCAGTTGCATACAGTGCAACCACATCTTTTCTGTGGTTTTTGATATACTTAGCCAAGTTACCTCAATTGAAACTAATAGAAATGTCTAATGCAGCTCCCATTACAGTAATGCTTGTGGAAAACCCATCTTAATTTCACCATGGCATTTGTTTCTCTAAGATATCTAACTGTGAGATCTTTCCCCCAGTCTTTGGCATGATCATCACCATTGGCCAGGCTATTGTGTATGTTATGACTGGCATGTATGGAGACCCTTCAGAGATGGGTGCAGGAGTCTGCCTCCTCATCATCATCCAGGTTAATTCACATTCTCTCTCTATTCTCTATAATATCGACATGTGCTTTAAATAATTAGACATTTTAGAAGTGATAAACTGATATATTGGTAAGTATCTTCTGCTGATAACCTTTTCCACAGAAGCATTTGGTTCTGACTGAATCTCCTGATTGGATTGTAAATGGATAATGCTCATTTTCTGTTTCAGTCTTTCATATTGTGTATCATGTGCAGTTTAATTATGGTACTCCTTATTCTAGATGATATCTTTAAATCTATTTTGTGGATTTTTAAAAAATCTTTTCAAGTTATTAGAATGCACTGTTGGTTGTTAAATTGTCTGCAAAATCACAAGACTTCGCTCTGACTAATGCAGTGACCTTTGTAGGCATTGTGTAAATAATCTCGGTTTGCCTTTGGATCTAACCTTATCTATGCAAATGAGTGCATATAAACAAACTGATTGATCAACATTGTCTTGTCAGTGTTATCTTTTGTGAAGAGCATCATCCTTTCTGTTGGAAACACCTTGCTTTAGTGGTGGTCTGCATGCTCTGTGTAGAGTTTAATTATGATATGGTTGATCACTTAATGATGTTTAATATCTCTTCTCTGTAGCTATTTGTGGCCGGTCTGATCGTGTTGCTGCTGGATGAGTTGCTGCAAAAGGGTTACGGTTTGGGCTCTGGTATCTCTCTCTTCATTGCCACAAACATCTGCGAGACAATCGTATGGAAAGCGTTCAGCCCAACCACAGTCAACACAGGAAGAGGTTTGTGCTCAGGATGAAGTGTCTTGTTTTTGTACCATTTTGTGGTGTCATAATAATAACGCTGACTGAATTTTGTTTGTGTACATTCAGGTACTGAGTTTGAGGGAGCCATTATTGCTCTGTTCCACCTGTTGGCCACTCGTACTGATAAAGTGCGAGCTCTGAGAGAGGCCTTCTACAGACAGAACCTGCCCAACCTCATGAACCTCATCTCTACTGTCTTTGTCTTTGCTGTAGTCATATACTTCCAGGTTAGTGGATTATTGTGGTGTTTGCTAAGGTTTCACCGTTGTTCAAATCCTAACCCGAATTAGCCGACAACATTTATTAGAGTCTAAGTACATGTATATATTTTTCTTGTTCCACAGGGCTTCAGAGTCGACCTCCCTATTAAATCGGCACGTTACCGTGGCCAGTACAACACATATCCCATCAAACTCTTTTACACCTCCAACATTCCCATCATCCTGCAGTCTGCACTGGTGTCCAATCTTTACGTCATCTCTCAAATGCTCTCCACTCGCTTCAGCGGGAACTTCTTGGTCAACCTGCTTGGGACTTGGTCGGTAAGTGACCATGTATAAGTTATTTGTTACTTTAAATATTTGCGTTGTCTGAATAGTTTGTTTAAAAATGATTCTATATGATTTGTTTTCATCCTTGTTAAGTGTTTTTAATTTATCATTTTGATTTAAAGAGTTAAAAATATGCTAATCATTTAATTGAATAAAGTACTTTTCAGTCATTCTGTGGCCACTTAAATATTTGCTGAAGCCTCTCTAGTGGGCCCTAGTTGGGAACCACTGTTTTAAATTATGCTCACTCACACAAGAACAAACTTTACCTGGCCTAGAAAACGAGTTAATCTGCACCTGTTTGGTCCGCATCACGGAGGCTGCTATTTCGAAATCACATGACCAGATGAATTCTGCTAATTTTAGCTTGCTTATCAGAAAACGTTTAAAAAAAATACTCAGTCCACCTATAATGATTGTTTGTTTCTGTTAACAGGATAGCTCAAGTGGAGGGCCAGCTCGTGCTTACCCAGTAGGAGGTCTGTGCTACTACCTCTCTCCCCCAGAGTCTTTTGGTACAGTTCTGGATGATCCAGTTCATGCCGTCATTTACATCATCTTCATGCTGGGATCCTGTGCCTTCTTTTCTAAGACCTGGATTGAGGTGTCTGGATCCTCTGCTAAAGATGTAAGAGCGTTAGGCTATTCCTGCTTCCTGATCACTCAGAGCTACACTGCACAGTGGGCTTTACATGTTCGTTTTGCATTACTTAGGTCGCCAAACAACTGAAAGAACAGCAGATGGTTATGAGAGGACACAGAGAAACTTCTATGGTCCATGAACTCAACAGGTAAAACATGCAGAGCACTCAAATTTAATTAGACTCAATGAGTCGAATATAAAATATCTAAAACTTTTTTTTTTTTTTAATCCTCATTTAGGTACATACCCACTGCTGCAGCTTTTGGAGGCCTCTGCATAGGTGGTCTGTCGGTTATGGCTGACTTCCTGGGAGCCATCGGTTCAGGAACTGGAATTTTGTTGGCTGTCACAATCATCTACCAATACTTTGAGATCTTTGTGAAAGAACAGAGTGAAGTGGGCAGCATGGGTGCTCTTCTCTTTTAGTATGGCCCTCTGTGACCACATCAGACTGTCTGAATTTATAAGGTTAAGTTCTTTTATATGATTTTTGTTTTATTAAATGCACAAATTCAATGTTCTACATCAAGGATGTGTTTCCCACTGTGCGTCTGATCCTGACCTGTAGTGTCTCGCTTTGCACCAGAGTTGCAGACTGAATTGTGTTTTGCTCTCTTGGGGAAAATATGGCAGCTTGATATCTCTGTATTAAGTATGGGAATGTAACCATCCACTTCTGTTTATTTGTTGATTTTTATTTTTTTAAAACCTCCCAAGCCAGTATCTATCTATAGAATCTGAAACATCTATGTAATTCCATTCAGTTATGCAAAATAGAAGAAACATGTCCAAACCTGATCCACATTTGATACCCTGCAGTTGTCTCTGGATGTGTGTGAGGTAAGCGCAATATTATATCATGGCAACAGTTGATATGATGTAAATAAAAATAGATTTTTACGGTTGGTGTGCGCACTGTTGCCTGCTGAGTGTGAAAACATTGGATTGGTTGTTAAAATTTGCCCAGGTTTATCAATGCCATTTATTTGAGATTTCTGCATTGGATTTGTTGAGGTTTTGCCAACAATTTGTTTTCCATTATATTTATGTTTGTTGTTTTTCTTATATCTACAAGCTATTGTAAAATAGTTATGTGCATTTCAGGAACACTACTTAATGTCTCTATTATTGCCCCCCTTTTAGATCTAATTAGCTTTGGTTTCTTTTAGTGGACCAAATGCTGCAGAAACTGCCTGTTATATGCCAGTTTTGATATGAGAGGATGTGGTTTGTAATAGTGTTTCATTTGGTGTTTTCTTATACAGACCACAGTATTAAAATATCTTGCGTATACTTTGAGTTTTGTTCTTTTAATTTTTACATTTTGAGCACACATTTTTACAATTCTCAAAGATATTATTTGATGGCAAAAGTCTTATTTCATAGTTAAACAATTGATTTCTGTGCAGAATCCACATGGCTACCCCATTCCATAAATAAATAGAAAAAACTTCAAAATAATTTGTCATTTTTTTGTTTGTCGTGGCTTTTTTGTTCTTTTGAATGGCCTCATCCTGATAACAAATTTGTTCATTGTGTCTTGTCAGATGCAATGTCAAATCCACTTAGAATACTGAATATGGAGTGGCAGAATAAAATAAAAACTAGGGCTGTGCAAAAATTAATTGTGATTAATCGCATCCAAAATAAAAGTCTGTGTTTACATAATATATTTGTGTGTGCTGTATATAATTATTTTGTATATATAAATACACACACATGCATGCATATATTTAAGAAAATGTGTTATTCATGTATAAAATATTTATATTTATATAATATAGATTATGTATTTATAAATATATCCAGAATTTCAGCGCAAATAATTCTTAAATATATACATGCATGCATAGGTATTTATATATACAAATTAATTATATACAGCACACACAAATATATAATGTAAACACAGACTTTTATTTTGGATGCGATTAATCGCAATTAACTTTTGCACAGCCCTAATAAAATTTTTTAATATTTTATGAAATGTAAGAATTGGGTAAATTATACTCATGTAATATGTTTTTTAAATCGATCGCCCTATTAACCCAAGAATCTGGGGTCAATTTAGATAAACGGGTTAAAGCTGCATTATATATGAAAACGAAAATCATTGTTTTTGGAGACATTTAATATTTCCATACCAAAACACAAAAATGTATTTAAAAAAAAAGACAGTGATGAATTGATACATATAATAAATACATACATTTAAAATTAATATTTTACATTAAAGTAATTATAACCTATTGTAATCGCATTTATATGTCATATTTCGTTGAGTTGAGAAATTGAATTATGAAAATAGCTTTTATTCTGAAAAGCTGTTCGTGTGTGCACATATTTGCATCAGCGCCTGGATGGTGTCGCATCCGGTCTTGTTGTCGGGCTTCGCTGAGATATTCCATCATTTGAATACGATAGCAGGTACAATAAATGCATTATTATAAAGTTGTCGCAACAGGTAGCGTCTAAAATATAGCATATGGTCGGTGCTGGTGTGTATATGCCAATTAATGATGTATCAATTCGCCACCCTAAGAAGGTTGTTAGCCACAAGCTAACGTTAGCCATTGACTCGGCGTTACAATGGGTGGATAATAGCAATACGAAGCTCTTGTGTGTTCTGTTTGATAAAACAGGTTGAGACGCCATACACATGTATGAGATAAATATGACTAAATCAATTGTCAAACGTGCGGTAAAATGGAACTGCATCCTCAAAAGACTGCCATATTGTACAAGCAGATTTAACTTTTTTTATTATTATTATTATGATGATAGTACTGTCCTTTTATATGCATTATACTACTAACTATTAACTCACAATGATCTGCTAGTTATTTTAATTTAAGACGAAGAGATGATTATATTTAAACTTCTCTCGTTTGTCTGTTAGGGTGGTCATTTCCCATCATCATCCCTTTACAGAAGCATGGCTGAGCCAGAGCTCCTCCTGGACTCCAACATTCGCCTTTGGGTTGTGCTGCCTATTGTGTTTATTACTTTTCTGGTTGGAGTGATCCGCCATTATGTCTCGATTCTGTTACAAAGTGACAAGAAGCTCACGTTAGAGCAGGTCTCGGACAGGTAACTTTCATCGGACTGTTTCATTATCCATCCTCATGCGTTTTGCACAGTGTATTACAGAACATTAAAAATGTCTGCTTCATGTTCTCAACACAGCCAGGTTCTCATCCGGAGCAGAGTTTTACGGGAAAATGGAAAATACATCCCCAAACAAGTGAGCCCTTCTTATCTTTTTTTGTCTTTTGATTGAGGCGATACCGTAGCACTGAAACCGAAATGTTATCTCTTGCTAAACCAGTCTTTCTTGATGAGAAAATTCTATTTCAATAATCAAGAAGATGGGTTTTTCAAAAAAACCAAAAGAAAGGTAGTCCCACCCTCTCCAATGACTGGTGAGTCGTTCTAAACTGACATTCTTTTATGCATATTACATAATAAAATGACAGTCAGGATTGAGTGACAAGGTTAATGTGATGATGTTATGCCTGTTATGAGAAGGTTAGTGTGATGATATTTACTCAATTAGATCCCAGCATGTTGACGGACATGATGAAAGGCAATGTGACGAATGTCCTGCCTATGATTCTTATTGGTGGTTGGATCAACTGGACCTTCTCTGGGTTTGTCACAAGTAAGAGATACAGTTTTTGTTAACAAATATGGCTTCTTGTTGTCCATTCTCAAAGAATTCATCTTAACACTCGTGTATAATTCTGTTCTCTCCCAAGCAAAGGTACCGTTCCCTCTCACTCTCCGCTTCAAGCCGATGCTGCAGCAGGGAATTGAGTTGCTCTCTCTAGATGCCTCCTGGTTAGGGCTCTCACAACCTTGAGTGTTTTTTCATGTTCTTATTTTATTCAAAGCTGTATCTTTAAATAATCTCGTGCTGTATGCCTCCACAGGGTGAGTTCAGCATCTTGGTATTTCCTCAATGTCTTTGGTCTCAGGAGCATGTATTCTCTTATTCTCGGACAGGACAATGGTAAATAACTTTTCTGATGTGCCGATTCAATACACCATAATTTTGACCTACTCTAAAGGTGATGCCATATAGTAAAATTGATCTAAAATAATGTTTTAAAATCTAAAAAAAGGGTATTTTGCCAATTGAAATAAAATGTATACTGTAGCAATAGCTTTTAAATTCTAATTCATTTTAGAATGATATGTATATATTTGAGATTTGTATCATTTACTTAGCATAGCCCCTATATTTCAAAGTCCCTTTCAAGTCGGTGGCCTTATTTGCAACGACTCCGGGCAGCAATTTCGGTCATTAAAAAGCTTACATTTCAGATATGCAATTGTCTGTCGATTGGTGATTGTCTCTTATTTACAAGGTGGGACTTGGGTTGCCTATTATGAGTGCACCATCTATCTGAAGGCTTTGCTGTATATGAATTAATTTTCATACATTTGCAACAGGTGCAGATCAGTCTCGCATCATGCAGGAACAGATGAGTGGTGCCGCAATGGCAATGCCTGCTGACACAAACAAGGCATTCAAGGTATCGGCTAAACTCTAACGTTAATGTTTATTCTGTTATTTTTGTGTTTATTTTATATATTATTTTGAAGCTGAAAATGAAATCTCCCTATTTTTTAAAGATCTTTGTGTATAAAAGTTATGTACTTTCTGTTCTTTCTAGGCTGAATGGGAGGCACTGGAGTTGACCGATCACCAGTGGGCCTTAGAGAATGTTGAGGAGGATCTGATGAGTAAAGACTTGGACATGTCTGGGATGTTCAGCAAAGACTTGCCAACGGGCATCTTCTAAGTACCTGTCTACTACTGAGAGGTTTTGGAGGACCTCATGAAATTACAAGAGTGAATTGTTGGACTGGTTGTGGGAGTGACAAAACGCTTCCATTCAGATTTCTAAAGCATCATAAAGCTCATTGCAGACACATAACATGATGTGTCATTAGCATGCAGCAATCCCTCTATCATTCATTTTTGAGCAGACTTAAGTGTCATAGTGTTACAAAGCTTTGAGCTTAAAGCTTTTTAAATGATCTCTTGCGACTGCATTCATACAACGCAACAGAAACATTACCATGCTGCACCCCATAGAGTAGCATGTGGCCTGGTTTTCTTGAAAACATTCCCTAATGATTATTACTGATGTCTTTTATTTTTGATTTAACAACTTTACATTATTAGTTGGTTTAAAAGCCCATTGTTCTTGTTTTACAAGGAGCATTTGATTGTTTGGACCAAGTAGGCAAACAAGAAGTTTTAGGAAGTGTGATTTTAAAAGTGGAACAGTCCATAACTTAGGTTCAGTTACATTAATAGTATATTGCTAGCATTTTAGATGGTTACTTATGGTGCCAATAATACACCATGCACTGAATATGTAGTAAAAATACTACTTTTTTGCCATTAAACTAATTAAGATTGGAGATTAAGATTTATTTGACTTCTATTAAACATTATCGTTGGTCTTATAAAATAAGTGTTTTAACTACATTTACTGGATGTGTAGATTTTTAATACAGCCTGTTTTACTAAACCGTGACGTACTGTTCTGTATTCTGTATTTATTTTATGATTTAATTTATTTTTCTGAAGATAAGCGGATCCACCATTAAAGTTGAGATAAAGTCTTATTTGTTCTTTTTCTTTATAGAATGATGTTCCAAAACTTGTCATTCACTATTTTTATCAATATGTTACAATTGGCTCTGCCTCTTAAGATGGATGTAACCAAATTCTTTTCCCCCCCAATTATTCAGATTCAACTGCTGCCATTCTTCATAATATGATTTAGCCTAAATATAATTTGCATCTACATTAAAAATACTAAGATTTGTTTACTTCTCGTTTTTTAAACATTCTCATAAAATGCTATTTATTAAAACCAATTTCATTTCATGTTAATAAAGCCGTTATACAATTAAGTCTCGAGCACATATTCAGTAAATGATTTTGAATCTTGTTTGTAACCAGACAGTTGATGGCATAGTATTTATTTGTCCTACCATGGAAGTCAATGGCTGCCGTCCGTCAACTGTCTGGTTAAAAAACATTCTTTAAAATATCTTCTTTTGTGTTAAAAAAAGATGGACTCATACAGATTTGGAACAACAAGGGTGAGTAAGTGCGGCTCTGAGTAAGGATGACAAAAGTAAAAATGTTTGGTTTACTAGCCTATCCAGTTCAGAGACTGGTTTTGTGAACCGGTTCAACTGATGCATCGAAAAGATTCGACCGTTCAATTTAAAGCTCAATAAATATAACATAAAATAATTTCATGAACAATGTGACAAAAAGGTCCTGTCGGTCAAAACGTGTATTAGCGGCTGTCAGGGATGCGGACACCAATCTGTTTATTTATCTTCCCAGAGCCCCGACTTTTAATGAAGGACGGTTAAATATATTTTAATTATCCACCGCACCGCACCTTCTTCATGTAACTACTATTCGAGTTCGGCAGCCTAGTAAGCGCGCTCCCTCTACTAGCGCTGCGCGTCCCCTGTATACTTCAGCGCGCTCGCGATTACTGCGGGTTCACTCGCTGCACGATGGCGGAGGGAGGCGGACCCGAGTCGGGTACCGCTTCGGACCCTGACGAGAAGCCGGTGATCACACAGACACCAGTACCGTCCACCGAGAGTCAAAAGCAGAGCATCGGTACACTGCTGAAAACGCCACTTCGAAAGGGAGACGAGTGGTAAGAGGTTTTAAATAAAGCCGAAATCAAGGAACGCTTGTCGATATCAGCTCAGGCCTACTGACGGAGACACCGGCTGCCGGAAATCCCTTCACTAGCTGGGCTGTGGACAACAACCTGCTTCGCTAACACCCATAAACTAGCAGGCTCTCGTTATAATCAAGGCGGTGTACACAGCAAGCCTGCGTTTTAACATAATAAAGATTTAACACTATTTATGTCGGTTAGAATACGAGGAAGCTGTCTTGTAGCTAGTTAGCACAGATTAACCAGCCGTAGCTTTTATATTTCACCTCAACTGTCCAACTTCTTCTGCTTAAATGTCTACTTTTATGTAATAATAAGACGTTTTCAGGCACGTTAGTAGTCTAAGGGTTGGTAAATAAACGCAGCCACCCCGTTGTCGGTTATCAGTTCTCTGATAACAGCGTCAGGCATGTTAAGACACTTTATTAGCCGAGGCTAGTTAGCCAGGCTAGTTTGTGTTTCATTGCCGAATTAAGTGTTATTTCCTGTCAGACGTCAAATTTACTTGTGAGGAACTGTCAAACTAGATTAAAATTACTGTCCAATTTCTTCCTGTGAAGTTGTGGGGAAGACTAAGCTACCTAAACGAGTATTACAGTAAGGCAGTGCTTTGTCATGGCCTCTGGATAACACCCAGTCACTCGCTATGTTGTTTGCCAGTAGAAGAGTCTATGACACTGATATTAAACACACACACAAAATACAATTGGAATTAATGAAGCTTAAACTGCAAACACGTATATACAATATTTAGCCTGTAAACCCGTTAGTATATGAAAGTATTTGGATAACCTGTCAACTTTTATTTTGTAACCGTGTGTAAGAAGAGACTAGTGACTCATTTGAATGGACATTTAAGTTTCAGTAGGATTAAAAGTACTTTCAGTATAGACTTTTACTAAAACTAATTAATTGAATCAAGCAAGTAAATACTTGTGTTGTTAGTTAAGGTCACTTTACTTTGTTTATTTCAAAAAGTTAATTAATTATGGAACTCTATCTAAAAATAATGGCTAATTTGCCTCATTTTTTTTCTCTAATGCTCAGTCTTTTCATTAAATTTAAAAGATGTTAGACTGAAAGTTATTATAAAGTCTTATGTTAATAAGCAATGACAATTTTGACTATTGGGTGACCCATCCTTTTTAATTTAGACTTTTGTCGTTTCTTATCAAATTATAATGTCTGTCCATTGGCGGAGTGGAATCAAGTGCTAACAAGCTTATGTAGTGGAACAAGTTCCTACTTTGGATGAGATTAAGAAAGACCTTATTGACCTTAGTGAATATCCTTATTGACTGCTCTATATTGGTAGATGTGTAAGAACACAATAGATATTTACGATGCAATCAGTTTAGGCCTTACTCTTTAGTAGGCAAACATATTTATTGTCCTTTTTCCCCTGACTTTCCCTTATCTCACTCTATTGTTCTACTTGTTTAGGTATTTGATTGACAGCCGGTGGTTCAAACAGTGGAAGAAATATGTGGGCTTTGACAGCTGGGATTTGTACAATGTTGGAGAGCACAATCTGTACCCAGGACCCATTGACAACTCTGGACTCTTTTCAGGTAATGAATGTTGAGTATTGTGCCTATATTTGCTTTTTCACACTCTCATAGATGGGTGTTGTGAAAAATGGGTTTATTTTGCCAGCAGTAAAACGTTCATTTTTTGTTTTGTTAATATAATACTGGAGACTTTTTTTTATTAGCTTTTAAAAATATGAATGCTTACTCCATTATGTATGTGAATATCTGATTTAAAGCTGTGTGGGTAATTTAATTTTAAGGTGCTTACAGACAGTGCTGGACTGGGACTAAAAAGTGGCTCTGGAATTTCTGGCACAGAGCGGCCCACGGTACCCGGTCCGCAATACACCAAACATAACACAAATGCTCATTTTGCGCTGAGCAATTTTTAATTCAGTTCAAATTTATTTGTATAGCGCTTTTCACAATACATATACATATTGATTTTAAAGCAGATTTACAGAAAGTGCATTTCAGAAATGTACATAGAAAAATACAGTTAGTCAATCATGTATTAATTTAGGGCATAACATATCGCCGGCGATGAGTCGTCTCTTCACAGGCGTTTAGTCATCTCATCCCAGGTGTTGGGGCATCGGAAGTCTCCATGAGAGTCTAGATCCAAACTGGAGCTGAAGAACGCTATTTACCTCAGGACTAGCGTCCCAAGATAACAGCAGAAAAGCAGATGGAAAATAATTAGCATCGCTACTGTTCATGATATTAATGTATTTGATCTGATTCAACAGTGGTATAAAAGATAAGCATTATGTGAATGCTTGGCTAAAGAGATGCGTCTTTAGTCTAGTTTTAAACTGGGACAGCGAGTTTGAGCCTCGAACAATATCAGGAAGGCTATTCCAGAGTTTAGGAGCTAAATATGAAAACGCCCTCCCTCCTTTACTTGACTTAGAAATCCTTGGAATGACCAGAAGCCTTGAATTTAGTGATCTTAAAGAACGTGATGGATTGTAGGGCGATAGAAGGTCCATTAAATACATAGGTGCTAGACCATTTAGGGCTTCAGAGGTCAGTAGTAATACTTAGTAATTGATATGGAACTTAATAGGTTACCAGTGTAGAGATGATAAAATTGGTGTTATATGATCATATTTTCTTGACCTAGTGAGAACTCTAGCAGCTGCATTTTGCATTTTACACATTTTGCTTTTTTGAGGATGCAGAACAACCAGCTAATAAAGCATAACGGTAATCTAGTCTCGAGGTCATGAATGCATGAAGTAACTTTTCTGCATTAGAAACCGATAGCATGTTACGTAGCTTAGAAATGTTTCAAAGGTGCTAAAAGGCTGTTCTTGTAACATGAAATATGATTTTCGAAAAACAAGTTGCGGTCTAGTATAACACCCAGGTCTTTTACGGTAGGTGGCTTGACAATAAGGACTGTCCGATGCCCTGGGGCATTTGTGCACATTTTTAAGCCTTGCCAATTTAAATATTCAAGTGCAAGTAAAAGCGAATGTACCCACGGATGAAAAGTTTTGTGCGCAGTAATACGGTTCCAAAATGCTGCGTCTCTCAGCGCGAGGAATACTCTTTTCACGTCTTCCTGAGCTTGCATGGACGTATTCGCACGAAATTGTCAAATTGCCTGTCTTGTCGAGTATCATCTTAAACATAGGCAGTTAAACATTAAATATAAACATTAAATGTTATTGTGTGAGATAATATGCATATGTAACAGTATACTGGATCGGTGCAGCTCTTAAAGTGACAGCATCCTAATATTCCTGCTTCTGTCTGTTTTTATATATGAATCAAATATAAGACAGGAAAAAAAACTCGCTGCTCTTGACTGAATAACTGTAATAAGGATTAATCTGTTTATACAGTAAAGACTAAAGTGATATTTTACATTTGATTACTATTTCTTTACCCTACTTGAAAATCTAGTTAAGACCTAAGTGAAAAACTTGAAAAGAACGGTTCATTTCATTTGTATATTTGTTCTGTTGTGATTATTTGTGCCATCACTCGTAATTTGACTATGTTTTTATTTTATTACTGTCTGATTGTCTGTAACCATATTTAAAATCTTTGCTATACGAATTAGGTTAGTAGTTTTTGGTGCCATAACCTTATTTATTAAGGTTCCATGGATCAAAAGCAACTTAAACAATAACTAGGCCTATTTTATTTCATTTATAACTTTTTTGTGGTGGGGCCAGTGAAAACTTTGTCAGGGCAAGTACAAATTTGAACCACTGGCCCAACCGCACAAGTAGAATAAAATCCTTAGCGCTGAGGCCTGTACTAACTTAAAAAATATAACAATAAATGTATATAAATAATATTTACATTTTTTTTTTAATAAATAAATAAATAAATGCAATTAGCAATTAATAATAAGAGATTATAGTGTTAACAATCAAATGAAATCAGACAAAATCCATCGTTGCTCTGCAGAAGTGGCACGGAAGCTGCATTTGAAGTGGCATTTAAATGAATTTAAACGTACTGCTTAAAAATGCATAAATGTAACAATATTGTTCAAAATGAAATATGAAATTGTGGGGACAAAAAAATTCAATCGAAAACTAAAACCGCTGGGAAAAGTCCCGGTGCTCCAGATGGCCAGTCTGCCCCTGCTTACACAGTATTTAGTTTTGACATTTCAGTCTTGAAGGAATAGTTCACCCAAAAATGTAATTCTTTACTTTTTCACCCTTGTGTTATGCCCAACTCAACTTTATTTCTTCAGTAGAACACCAAAGGAAATGTTTTTCCTTTCTCTTCCATGACTCTTCCAAATAAAAACTTTTCATAATTTTTTTTTTTTTCGGATGAATCGGATTGATCTGATTCTCGAGTTCAGTTCACTGACTCAATTATACTCCAATATACTGTCTAATTTCTTGAGATAACGGCACACTGGAGGGGAAAATTGAATAATTACCCACCTATCACCCAAAGCTATCATGTGACTTTGGAAGACTTGGAATATAGCTGTGTAGGCATTTTTATTGGTGCTTTTAATTATTTTTTAAGCTTGAAATCTCCTTCACAAAACGACAAGTATATTTCCCAAAACCTCTCCTTTGTGTTTTATTAAAGAAATAAATTTTTCACATTTTCACCATGATTTTCTGAGCCTAGCATGGCTTTTTCTGTTTGATAATACAGTGTATTGTGTTATTCTATGTTTTCTAATGTGTTTTTCTAACGATTTCCCCTTTTCTCTCTTTATCATAGATCACGAGTCCCAGACGTTGAAAGAGCATCTCATAGATGAGTTAGACTATGTTTTAGTGCCTACAGAGGCCTGGAATAAGCTGGTCAGCTGGTATGGCTGTCTGGAGGGTCAGAAGCCCATCATCAGAAAGGTTCCCCCATTTCTTAGTTTTGCTCTGTTGCTTTGTCTCTTTCTTTATTTGTGATGCTCATAACGTAGCATTAATTTAAAATTTTGCTTGCTGTTTAAAATTATGATTTTCAGATTGTGGTAGTCTCTTTCTTTTTTATGTTCCTTTTTGATGCCTTTATGATTAACACAGGCAGAGTGGTACATGGTTCTATTATTTTTATGTGGTAATTGCATTGAAACAGTTACATACTTAATGATTTACATACTTCACAGAGATGCTTTGAATGCTTTTCTTTTGCTGTGTCTTTTGAGTGTTAATTAGTTGTGTTTTGAAAACTTGTTTTCCAGGTTGTTGAACATGGAATGTTTGTGAAGCACTGTAAAGTGGAAGTGTATTTACTTGAGCTGAACTTGTGCGAAAATGACAACATGGAAAAAGTTGTCACCCGCCATTTCAGCAAAGCAGACACTATAGGTATGAGATTCATAATAAAATATCAGTTTTCCTCCACAGTAGTATTTGCATCACTGATTTTATCCATTATCAGAGTTACAGAAAAATAAAACTGTTCATTCGTTTTAATTGTTTACAGCTTTTATCAGCAGCTCTGCGTGTGTTTCTTTTCAGTTCGAACTTGAAATTGCTCTTATAAAAGTTGGGTTGCCGTCTGTACATTCATTCATTTAATTATTTATTTATTTTTTCCTCTAGATACTATTGAGAAGGAAATGAGGACTTTATTCGACATCCCATCTGAAAAGGAAACTCGTCTTTGGAATAAATATATGAGTAACACTTATGAACAACTTAACAAGCTTGACAGCACTGTACAGGACGCAGGGCTTTTTCAGGGGCAGGTAAACCATTGTGCTTTATTCCATTCCACTTGTGGTTGGTTTGAGGCTGATTGACATTTTCAGAGGGTTTATGAATTCACATTATCAATCTCATCTAATTCCTCAGGTGCTTGTTATAGAGAAGAAGAATGAGGATGGCACATGGCCCAGACAGACCTGCCATTCCAAGTATGTACATGCAGTTTAGGTGGCTCTCACACTTAAGCAGCTTAATGTAAAAAAGCTGCTAGTTTCACAAGTGGAGTAGTTTAATCAGTTAATTATTAAAATTGTGTTTCTAAAATTGCTTTGAATAACCTTAACATAATTCTTTGATGTATGCTTAGGTCCAGTACTTCCACCTCTCGGAATTATACAACCTCCCCAAAACTCTCTTCGAACTCATCTGCTACCATATCCTCCACAATAACAAATGGGGATAGCAATAGCAACTCTGGCTACATGCTGAACAACAGTTCTTCTGGTAACAGGTCAGCTGAACATTTTACAACATAAAACTACCTCAAATTACTCCACAGTTAGTTTAGTTCCTTACTGAGAGAATTTAAACTGAGAACTGAAACAAGGTCAGGTTTCCTGTGTTCAGCATTTGGTTGACCGATTGTGGTGGTCTAAATGGGTTTAAATTGTGCTGTTAATTGTCTTTGCTAACCCACCATATCTGTTGCAGATTGGGAAGTTATAACTCCTACAGCTCCTCTTACAGTTACAGAGAATCTGCCGCTCAACCAGGTCTCTGCGGTCTGAGTAACCTGGGCAACACCTGCTTCATGAACTCTGCCCTCCAGGTACTTAAGTGCACATGCATTGCATATTTTGAAATCTGAAATTTGCTTTCTTTTACTCATGGGCACTTGGTTCAGCTGATGGCCGTCAATAGAAAAGATGGACCCAGATGGTGTAGTTATGACATCTAGCAGTTAGCTAGATCATGCTAACCGGCCAAACCCTTATTGCTTATTTAACCTTAGTCATTAAGACAATTTTCCTTTTAATTCCAGTGCCTGAGCAATACTCCCCCTCTGACGGAATATTTCCTGGAGGACCGGTATGAAGCTGAGATCAACCGGGAAAATCCATTAGGGATGCGAGGGGAGATTGCAGAGGCCTACGCAGATCTGGTCAAACAGACGTGGCTTAGTCGGAGCAGTTACGTGGCTCCACGCACTTTTAAAGTGAGTGAATCTGTTTTTGATAAGTTACTCTGGAAGTCAATTTACATTTCCAACACACACTCTTAATTTGAATGTTAAGTTTCTCTTCTCTCTGTTCAGACCCAGGTGGGTCGGTTTGCCCCGCAGTTCTCAGGGTACCAGCAACAAGACTCTCAGGAGCTGCTGGCCTTTCTGCTAGACGGCCTACATGAGGACCTTAACCGAGTTAAGAAGAAGCCTTACCTGGCCCTGAGAGATGCTGAGGGACGGCCTGATGAGGTAAACCTCAAATCATGATGTGTAAACCACAACAAGACATGCATTTTAGTTAACAACCAAATTAGAAGTAACCAAAACGACCAGGATGAAGCTATAGTGCTGCCAAAGCCAAAGCATTTTGATGGCCCCCTGGTGGCTGCCTGCAGAATAGTCCATAAACATCACCCTCTCCATGTAATCGAATGTGACACAAGACTCAATTAACAGTTCAAATATTTTTTTACAAAGATTTTTGGTCATTTTTTTGTGTGTTTATTGTTGCAATAAGTTTAAATTTAGTTAGTTATTAGATGCTGTAAAAACGGGATGTAACGTCATGAAAATTTTGGGCCTTAAATTGAAGAATGTTGCTTGACTTTTGGGTATCTCATTTGTCTGTAGATTGTAGCTAAGGAAGCATGGGCGAATCACCGGTTGCGGAATGATTCCATTATCGTGGACATCTTCCATGGCTTGTTCAAATCTACACTGGTCTGCCCAGAATGCTCCAAAGTTTCCGTTACCTTTGACCCATTCTGCTACCTCACGCTGCCCCTGCCCATGAAAAAGGATCGCACTATGGAGGTGTTCCTGGTCCGCACTGACCCGCAGTTCAGACCCATGCAAGTAAGACCTGTTTTCCTGAAAACACTCAGGCACAGGTTTTAGTTCAAGATGTAGGCTAAAAGATCAATTTGTTATCTTCCAGTACCGTGTAGTGGTTCCCAAAATGGGTGTTGTAGCAGACCTGTGCAGTGCTTTGGCCAAGCTATCTGGACTTCCTTCAGAGAATGTAAGACTTTTTCTGTTCCTGACATTTCAACCTAACAATCACCTTTCCATTTATTTATGATTCTTAGTTCCCTTAAAAATAGAAAAATTGGCCTGCTGTTCCAAACCCATTTAGCTTTCTTGAAATAAAGCATGTACATTTTAGTCATGAATTTGAGGCAGAATGAGGTTGAGTAAATAATGTCTTTTCACTTTTGGAAGAAAAAATTATAGTGGACTGTCTGAGACTTAGTATTCCTGCTTTGACTCTTCTAGATGGTTGTGGCAGATGTTTACAATCACAGATTCCACAAAATCTACAAACGGGATGACGGTCTCAATCAAATAATGGAGAAGGATGACATTTTTGTGTAAGCCATCTCTTAAATTCTACTTACCAATACTGTTCAAAAGTTTGGGGTCGGTAAGATCAATGTTTATGAAACGAGTCTCTTATGCTCACCAAGGCTGCATTTATTTGATCATAAATAAAGTAAAAACTGCAATATTTTTAATTTTATTCATTTTACTTTACTTTTGAATCCATTTTATTTATTCCTGTGATGGCAAAGATGAATTTTCAGCAGCCATTAAGTTCAAAAGAACAACATTTAATTTAATAACATCTTACTTACTGATTAAAAAATCTTACTGACCTTAAACTTTTGAATGCTTATGTTTGTTCATTGTGTTGTATTACATAATGTAGGTTTTGCCAGTTCAGCTGAGTGTGTTTTGGTTAGTGGTCTTTTACTGATTGTGTCTGTGTGGTTTAGTTATGAGGTGTTAGAGGAAGATGGTGAGAGGATGAACCTGCCAGTGTACTTCAGAGAGAGGCATGCTAAGCACAGTGGAGGCTCTTCAGGCACAATGCTCTTTGGCCAGCCTCTCCTCATAACCGTCCCGCGCCACAACCTCACCGTGGATACCCTCTATGAGCGTGTGCTGGAGAGGATCGGGTTGGTATTCTGCTTTATTGGTCTATTCTAATGTTACACTGATTCTGTCATTTCACACTTGGTTGACATTTTTATTCTCTTGTTTTAGGCGTTACGTTAAACGTTCACAGGGAACCATTACAGACAGCAGAGCATCTGCATCTGCCTCAGCCACATCGTCTAGCAGCAGCCAATCACCAGAATGCCTCGCTTCAGTGTCCACTCACAGCACAGGGCTGAGTAGTTGCAGCAGCCCAGTTTCAGATGGAGCATCCTGCAGTGCTGGATCCAACGGCAGCAACCACTCCAGCAACGGCCCCAATGGAGTCTGTGATGGTAGGACACTCCAACTTGTACCAAATGCTGTATTCATATTCATCCATTTTAGATTTTTTTTTTTTTTAATCCACCCCAGACATCTGATACGGGTATGATTTTATTGTATGCATGTGTCTTAGGTGATGAGGAAGCCATGGACCACCAGGAGAGTCCAGAACCAGAAAACAGCCACTCAGACACTGTGGATGGAGAGGATGATTCTGAACCAGAGAATGGGCCCAATAGCAGCGGTGGAAAATCTTTTACTTCTCGGCCAAAACTCTTTTCTTTCAGCATGGTCAATTCCTACGGCACAGCCAACATCAGTTCTCTCCCGTTTGATGGAAATCTCCTAAAGCTCACAAGTAACTATCACATTTTTTACATTTCATAGAAAAAATTAATCAAATGTATCAGGTGAATTATTAAATGTGAAACACTTTTTGTCTAATGTGGACTCTATAGGATCACTTGCATTATAGCCTCAAGTCAAAACTGATAGATATGCCTTTCTACAGCTCACTCAACAGTAGCCATTGATTGGGACTCGGACACGAAAAAACTATGCTACGATGACCAGGAAGCTGAGGTAATGATCTCTATTCCACTTACTGTTCAAAACTACACTTATTAAATATTTGGGGCCAAGATTTTTTTTTATGCTCACCAAGGCTGCATTTATTTGAACAAAAATAGAAATGGTAATATTGTGAAATATTTTTTATTTTTTATGATTTTGGGGTCTGCTAGAACAGGATTTCATGCTTGAATGTTTAAAAAACACATTATTCTTCCCAGTCTATCAGTAACGCTCTGGGCTGCGTTTCCTGAAAGCATCGTTAGCAACTATGGAAAAAATATTCTCTGTGCTTTTAGTCCTGTCTAAATGTGCCACCTCAGTAATCATAATGGACAATATCAATAAAGATTATGGATACTTTTACCTTCAGTAAAAAGGTCTGGAAAAATTACCTCAGTGTACCAAACCAATCCCATGCGAATAGACCTGCTGTAAAGATGTACGTAAAGAGACCACGATTTTTCCAGGTATGGAGATGCTTGAAAAAGCATTCGGTTGTGTTCTAGACGCTGGGACGAGTCTGTGGCAAAACTCAAGTGTTTTCCACATACCATTCAGATCAAAAAGAAGATCGAAAGCATTTGTTAGAGGCATGAAACATCTTTTAGCATTATGTAAGTGCCTATTCCCAACACAATCCAATCTAAAGTTAATACATCGTTTGACCGGAATTAACTGTTTTATATATAAAAAAAGTGTACCAAACCAATCCTGTGGAGAAAAAAAAGTGTACCAAACCAATCCCAACTGTTTAAATATAAAACACATCAAAACATAACATATATTTATTTATTATATATTGCTGACCCTTTTTCATGCTCAAACAGTAACATAACACTAAAGTCAGTCCAAA
Organism: Pimephales promelas; assembly: GCF_988280905.1. Classification (NCBI taxonomy): domain Eukaryota; kingdom Metazoa; phylum Chordata; class Actinopteri; order Cypriniformes; family Leuciscidae; genus Pimephales; species Pimephales promelas. The sequence goes on along the minus strand of NC_142776.1, from coordinate 30,171,242 downwards.
AAAGGTGAAAAAGCATAATCTATCTTTGCAAAATCGACTAGTTGATGGGTTGTTTAAATGACTAGTTGATTGATTAATGTTAAGCGAGTCCTGTGTAATTGGCGTCCAGTGAGATGTGACAGTGGTCATCTGGTCAAAGACTCATAATCCTCAGAAAAATTTAGCTACCTGTGCTAAGTGTCTTGGGACATTAATGTGAAGTCTCTCCCCAGGCCTATGATAAACATGAGAGTATGCTACATGCTCAGAAGAAGAAGACCACAGTAGCTTTACGAGAGTGCATCGAGCTCTTTACTACAATGGAGACCCTAGGAGAACATGACCCCTGGTGAGGAGCCCCTGTTTCCAAGGTCAAATGTTTTACCAAGTATGACCACATTTATTGCAGTTGTAATGATGTGTATGTTTGCTGTGCTCCTCTGTAGGTACTGCCCCACGTGTAAGAAACACCAGCAGGCCACAAAGAAGTTTGACCTGTGGTCTCTCCCACGCATTCTTGTTGTCCATCTGAAGCGTTTCTCTTACAACCGCTGCTGGAGAGACAAGCTCGACACGGTCGTGGACTTTCCAATTAGGTAAATCAGTTGTGAGACAACAGCTGCAGATGACAAAATTGAATGACAATCATGATGGATGGATGGATCAATGAAGTGATGGATGGAGAGAGATATTTTAATTTAAATAAATATTTATGTAATATATGGTGTTCATTCTAAATTATATAATATCTTAGAGGTTCTGTATGCAACTTTTTTACTTTACTAAAGCAGAAAATTCCATATGTTTGCAGATATTTAGAAAAGGTCACATACTCGTTTCTCTGAAAAACACTTCTACAGCCAGTTATTTTGTCAGTCGGGTTTTGTTTTGGTCAGTGTGATCTCGCCCACTGCCTGTTCACCCAATAGTATTTCGACACCCCTTGGGAACAAGCAAACAAACTGGTCAGAGATTACAGATTCCACGCAACCTAAAAAGCCTCGGTATCCATCTAAAAATCTCTATGAACGAGAGCATAAAACACGGATAAATCAACTGTTTTCGTCGTCAATTGCGTTTGCTCCTGTTGTGTGTCCTCAAACTGGCAACCCACGTGAGCCTTGAGTCTGTGGCGGAGGGACAGAGAGACAACAGTCTCTCATTTTTGAATTTGGACTGCAGACTAACTGTTTTTATAGATAAAACTATTTACATTCGGCAATCATGGAAACAAATCTCAGATAACGGTTGACTAGGTAACAATGTGTAATTAGACCAAAGGTTCATTTTGCGCCGGAGTTCTCCTTTAAATTATGACTCCAGTGTATGCCGTCTTTATGTGAAGCGCTTCTGTTAATTTCCCAGCAGATGGCGCCAAATTCTCTCCTCGCCCACACAGAAATAGGTATTCATTGTCTTAGGCCAGTTTCGGGATGGCATCTGACTTCAGGTGTGCATTTTTATTGGTACTTTTTTTTCATTATAGTTCATTTTAGTTATAATGTAACATTAATTCATTGCATACAGAATATTGACACTTCAGATACAAACAATGCCATACTTTTGGGAAATTTGTTTTTCTCAATGATATTTGCCTCGAGCATTTAGCATTCATCCCATTTGGGTGCTCTAGGTCATCTCACTGAACAGGAAGCAGGAAAGAGTGCACAGAATTCAGGTGCATTGCAACAGGTGTCGAGTTTCTGGGAAGCTGAGTCATGCTTGCCTGGACAGACAAACCCATCCATTGTTCATTGTGGCAAGTGCAGTAGACTATAGTACTGGTAGTCTAGTACATGGATGTAAAATGTGGTTGAACTATAAAATAATCAGTTCCAACTGGCACTCTTTTCTGTTAGCAATTTTCATATTTGGTAGGTTTTTTTTTGGTTTTTTTGTGAGTGTTTTGAGAATAGTTTTATTTTTATTTTGACTTAAAGCTTCAGTCTGTAGCTTTTTTTGGGTTAAAAATGATCCAAAATATATATTTTAGAAAATACACAACCAGCCAGTGTTCAAAACTTGTAAGCTTGTAATAATGCTTGTAATAATGTTTTTAACACGGTTTTGTGTGATACACTTTTTTTTAGCTTTAACCAGTGCGATTTACTGCAATATCAGAACCAGAACGGATGTTTCTTAGTAGTTCAGAGGACATTTTCCGGTGAAAATTCTTGTTGGTCATACTTCCAAAAAGAATAATCTGTGATTCTCAATGCCAGTAATATCCACACCGGCGAGGTGGCTGACAGCCTCACAGTCTGCTCAAACCGTGTGTTCACCCGCGTTGCGCGGTGTCGATAAAGTTGATAATGCCGCGGATAACTGCAATTGCAGATTTTGAACAGAGAGGGCGACAAAGAGGAAAAACGCCGGACTGCAGCTTTTGGAACTTCTGGAATTGTCATATTTTCATGTTTTTAAATGAATGTTAACTTTCTTACACAGGGATTTAAACATGTCAGAGTTTGTTTGCGACCCCAAAGCTGACCCATATGTCTATGACCTCATTGCTGTTTCCAACCATTATGGAGGAATGGGCGGAGGCCACTGTAAGTCAATTTGTTTTCTGCATGTCTCCCATTATTTCATAACTCTGTAATTCCCTTTAAGTGAAATCACATCCAATCTATTGTCCTTTATCTTTATACTTTCTTTTGCAATTATATTGATGCATAACTGGCCAAGTCACATGTTGTGTCAGCAGCCTTTTATTTGCACATCATCATGATATCTCATGTTTGATAGACTTCTATAGAAACTTTAACACCTAGTTGATCATTTACATCTTTGTCATTGTATTGCTGCCTGAAAACGATAATTTAGTTAGTTTGTTTTGGATTACGCAAGTTCAGCGGTTGAGCAATACGTTTCATTCATCTTTCAGACACGGCATACGGCAAGAACAAGATGGATGGAAAATGGTATTACTTTGACGACAGCAGTGTGTCTGCTGCTACTGAGGATCAGATTGTGGTGAGACTCTACACGTCTACTCTTTCCCTTTTATTAAAATATATGCTTTTCCATCCTTTTCTGACTCGTAAAGCATTCCTGTGGTTAATGAATCTCAAGGAGACATTATTGTCCCATAAAGGAATTGGCGGTTTGTACACTTGACTCAAAATTGTCTCTTTTTGTTCTCCACAGACTAAAGCAGCCTACGTGCTTTTTTACCAACGTAGAGACGCAGACACACCGTCCAAATCCACCCCCTCCGCATCACTAGGCGGAGCTTCAGAGACCCCGGACGACCACATGGACACCAACTGATTTTCTTTTAGTCTTTCAAGGACTGGCACTGAAACAAAAACTACATAAAGATGAAATCAACAATGCATCGACGCACATCCCTGGCTACTTCAGTGACTATTAAAGGCTCACAAACAGGCCCTCTGTTTTTAGCTTTATTTTATTTTATTTTCTTTCACACATGCGTCTTTATCAAGAGCCAAAAAAGAATATTAATAATAAATAAAGAGAATTTTAGTTTGAAGCGTGACATGAAAGACTTTCTTCTTGGACCTCGATGCCTGCTGATTATAGAAGCTTGTTTCTTTCAGTGTGAAATGAGAACGAGGGTGAAACGGCGATGTAACCTCTTTGGACGACATGAATGTTAGGTGAAATAGATCAGGAGAGGGGAAATGCCTAAAAATAGACTATGTATGCAACATTACGCTTCTCTGAAATGTAAAATTATGCCTCGTCTACCCACTCACGTTGGACTCTAGCTATCAGCATCTTGTAACATGTGCCTCCTGTGAAGAATAGACTCTGTGTTTTTAATAACTTAAGCGTGTGGCACAGAGGTTCTCTCAGAGATGCTTGCGCTCTTATATTAAATATTGTCTCCAGGTTTCCTTTATCCTATCACAAGCCACACCTTTTGTTAAATATGCCATGCCGGAGAGTGTTGTCTTGAAATATTTCAAATTCAGAGCTGCTTAACTATATCACAATGTTAGGTTTATCATCACGATGTTTATTTAGGGCGAGGCTGATCTCTAATATATTCACACACAGCCTTCACACCCCAAATACTGTGCAAAGGGAAGCTTAAGAATCAGTGGAACAAGTGAACGTAAGTCACAGTCGTGCCCCAAAACAGTTCCAAAGCATCTCATTTCTGATCTGATGGTTTGTGCTTTAATAATGCTTCTTTTTTTTTTCTCTTTATGGTGGATGTTTCTCTCTAAATGGCTTCAGTCCTGAGAAATATGGAGCCTGCTTGTAACACTTGAACAGGTATATGTACACAACAGAGAGGAACACAAAGAATGGCCATTGTTTTAATTAAGAACAGCCTTACAGATGCAGCTGTCGTTATTACATGAAGGTGTACATTGGGAGATTTACCCTGCGTTTAGGTGTGGCATCATGTGTGTCGGATGACAGCTCATGCTGCTAAGAACATGATACACTTTCTTTTTCTGTGTGACAAAACAGCATGCAAATTTTGAAATCTGCAAAATGATAACTATATGGTTGTTCCTGGTGTTTACCTTTCTATGGCAAATCCACTGTTGTTATGGAAAAACAGCTATAAAATTAGGACTTGAACTGATCATTGACTCAAGCTCTATCCCCCTGCAGCTCCTAAAACATAATTTTAAACATTTTTGTTTGTTTTGTAATTTCATAGATCTTTCTTGCATAGATGTACATTATCATAATCTGGGGCACAGTACATAGCTGCTTCGTGTTCTATTTATCATGCCAAGATGTGCAACACCAGATTTTGATTAAGCCTATTTGAATTGAAAATATAATAAAATGTGGAAGCTCACCTACCTATTATTTCTGTTTTACATTTTTTTTAAAATAATACTTACATTCCTATAACTCAAACAGTAGTGTTGCTTTAGCAATGCCAAGGTTTGATTCCCATGGAATGCAAAAATATCTGAATAATGGATTAATTTAATCGCAAAATTATTGGCAGGAAAGACTTACACATTTAGAGCCAACTGTTTTCAGAGTACATTGGGAAAATGGTATTGATTTTGGCTGATGTAAATAGAAATGGGTGTATATGAATGTTAGAAAAGGCTATGTTTATTGAGTAATGTTAGGACATCATAAACACGAAGTGTGGAATAATTACGATTTTTTTAATGTTTTGGAAAGAGGTATCTTATGTTCACTAAGGCTGCATTTATTTGATAAAAATACATTAAAAACAGTAATATTGTGAAATATTACTATTTAAAAAAAACGCTTTTCTATGTATTTTAAAATGTAACTTATTCTTGTGATGGCAAAGCTGAGTTTTCCGGATCATTACTCCAGTCTCGGCTCTTCAGTGTCACATGATCCTTCAGAAATCATTCTAATTGACTGATTTGGTACTCAATGCTTATATTTTAGTTTTTCTAAATAAAAAAAAAAAATAGATTTTATTTATTTATTTAAAGGTCAAGTGCAATTGCTAAACATGTTTGGTCTAGTACCTGCAATGGGAAATTCTACTCCCAGCTCGCACACCCACACTAGAGATCAGTTTCCACTGGAGCTCATTAATACAGAATGAACCTCTAAAATGCACCTGATGATCAGTACCGTATTACATAACGGACAACACCCTAGAACTAGTCTGCCTAGTCTGCCTTCCAGTGCTCCCAAGCTAACTGAAGATGATTTGAAAGAAGGAAATCCTGAAACATGAGTAGAAAACACACACATTTATTGGTCCAAAATGCACATTGTGCCATACATGAGCTAAATGAAACTGTTCAGTTAGGACTTTTGCAGGACATCAGCTGTTCCCCACAGACTTAGCTTGTTTACAGGAACATCTTCATGAAGTAAAAGTCCAAACTCAGCAACATCATGCACATGAGAGCACAAACTACCATGAAAACCTATTGGGGACCCATATAGGTTCAGGTATGCACACAGGATTATTTTTGATTTATTTTGACACCCGTTTTACCCTTAAAAGACATTTTAATTGGCTGTGCTGAGAAGTTTCTTGATGTCTCCCTCGATGTTGCTGGTCAGGTATCTCCTGCTGTAGCGTTTGAACGGCACTCCATCAGAACCGATAAGAAACTTCTCGAAATTCCAAGCGATGTCGTTTCTGCATATGGGACTCCACACGATAAATTTGGGGTCGTTCATGAAGGTCATTGGGTCATCGAATGGGAATGGAAGTTTCTCCTTGAGGAAGACGAAGAGAGGGTGAGCGCCTTTCCCGTTCACGTCGACCTTCTCCAAGAGCTGAAATTTAGGTTCAAAGGCATTTCCTGGACGGACATACTTCAAGGACAAAAGTATCTCTTCATTTTGACAGTTTTCCTAGAATGAAAAGGCAACAGAATCACAAGCTATTTTGGAAATACTTTACAACAACATAGTGAGAATATAATTAAGGGTAAACGGTTAAGTATAGTCATGGTTCCATTATTGCGTTCATATATTAGGATAGGAGTAAAAATTATACAAAAAGCAGTAGAAAATCTCTAAAGTAAAATGTCTGTTACCTCAAGGAAATAAAAAAAAAAATACAACTGTTCTTATCGCACGAGCGTTGAATTACGTCAACAGATCCAACTTTTCATAATATATTAGTAAATGCAAATTTGCTAAATTTAACTGAGTTTTGCTGGGTTATGTAGTCTTACTGTTTTAAGAATATCTAAATGTATTATTAAATTAGCTAAATATTTTTTTTGTTTGAGATATTTGTAAAAATAAAGTAATAACATCCAAATAAATAAAATAAAAAAAAAAACATTTGAAGATATGTAAATCCAAATTTATTGATTTTTCAAACTATTTTTATCTAACGTAATTAATGACATTTAAAGTTTTTTTTTTGTAATTTATAAATAAATAAGTGATACTACAATTTACGTATGATTTATTTTATTTTTTGCCCTTAGTTTATAGATTTAAATCAGCAAAGATAAAAGAGCTGTAAAACAGACAGTAGGGCATGACAGGTCAAGTGCGCCACAGGCACCTGTCCTCCTGGGCTAATGAATGAATCAGACATGGTGTTTTTGTCCATTCCTACCTGATACCCGAACTGATTGCAGGGTACTCCCAGAATCACAAGCCCTTTATCCGAGAAGCGCTCGTGGAGCTCGTTCATCTGGGTGTAATCCCTGGTGGTCGTTCCTCAAAAAGAAGCGACATTCTCGATGAGGACCACCTTACCCTGTAAAGAAGAAAACTTGAACTCCTCTCCTGTGAGGGTTTTTGATGTGATGTCGTAAAACGATTTTATTCCAGCCATGTTTATTCCAACCCCGATGCCTTGCAACTAACTGGTACACGCACGCCACATAGGTATAGATCTAGGAAATAACACCACATAATATAAAACTGTAAACTGAGAGGGCGGTCTTATATGCAGCTTGTCCAATCATTGCAAGACTCTCCACGCCCACTTTTAAATACACGCCCATAGAATATTAGGGAGTGTCACCAAAGTGTCCGGTTTACTATTTCGAGGTTGAACATGTTTATCTTATTATCTGTGGGCATGATGACGTGTTATTTGATGTATTGTATCATTTTAGACTTATAAAGATAGATATAGTTAAGACACGAAACATACAGCAACGCCTCAAAACAATTATCAATACAGAATTGAGAATTTTACAACGACCCCTAAATTGTACAAACCACTGGCGCGCTTTGAGTGTGACATTAGCCTGGTTACGAAAACATACATTTTATGCTACAGTGTCAATTTATTAACATAACATCTAAACGACAAGCGTTTAAGATCAGCATCGCGCGGGGAGTAACCTTGAGGTAAACACTTCTGACGACACTTACGGTAATTTCGTCGAGTTCGTCGACTGTGTAATTTACGTTAGCTCTTGCCATGTCAGTCTGTCTCGAAATGATTGTTTACATTCTCCCGAGATAAGTTCTGGGATTGTTTGAACCACAACTGTAATTATTAAACTGTCAGAGTGCTTCAGATTTAATCTAGCCCATGTGAAAAAGGTTATGTGTGTTATCCCTAATCCTAACAGGTAACATCTGTTACTTTAACATTTCCATCTGACCCGATCTGAGCTAAAGATGATGCGTAAGAAGAAGCGCTCATCGTCCATCACAGTGGAAGAAGATTCCACACTTGACATTCCAAGTAAGTTCCTGATGACGTCACATCTCAAATAAAGCGGGAAACCTAAAATCATTGTACATTAGGTGTAATTAAAAATATGTATTGCTGGACTGTAATGATGTGTCTTCATTTGTACAGAGTCAAAAAAGACCAAGAGCAGTGGCCGACCCACAAAGCCTTCAGTACAGGACACCAACCCAGACTCAGTTTTTGTTCACTTTCTCAAGGAATCAGGTGTTATTTTAACACCTGGCAGTACGGCTAATGAAATTGGTAAGATTACAGATGATCAAGTATGCATACAATAAAGGTGAACACACAAGAAAAACATACATGTTCAGATTTCATTGACATCTGTCACACAATCCTTTATGTATTTTAACAGCTGTAGACCAGGTTATATTTCAAAAGAAACTCCAGCAGCATCTTCGAAAGAGTCCCAAATTCCCCAATGTGAGAAACAGATCATCATTATATCACTTTTTTCTTTTTACAGAAGTAGTATACACTGTTTACATTGTTGAATGGCTGTTTTGTAGATAATTCAGGAGTTTATATCTGCACTGGAAACATACATTGAAGACCCAGAGAGATTGAGAAACTGTCTTCTGCCTTGTGTGCCATCATCCACTTCACAGCAGGATGCCACGTAATGCACTTCTTGTTTTTCCAACTTTTACATTTTAATTTAAAACATTTCAAGATTTAATTCAAATGTTAAATGCAAGTGTTTACTCTTATACACTTATTTGTTCATTTTTCCTCTGACATCAGTTCTGGCTCCTATCAGGAAAGTCTGGTGCGCTTGTTGCTAGGAATAGAGATGCTACAGGTAAACAAATCGGCACAATTTTTCCTCAAAGCAAGAGACAACTTAAGTCTATTTATAAATATATATTTTCTTTTTCCTAGAATTTGACTCGGCACATCAGTCTGAATTAAAATTATTTTGCATTATATAGAATTATATATATATATATATATATATATATATATATATATATATATATATATATATATAATCTTAAATGACTAGAAAGATCATGGAAATTAATTGGTAAAAAAATGTAGTCCTTTACTTGATCTGTTGAATATTTATTAATATTTTATGTGAATTAATTGCTGCTGTAGTTAATTATTACATTTCTTTTTGTTCTAAATATTTTGGTAGGAATATATAAGTCATATAAATGTTTAATTTTTTTTCATGTAGACCCTGGTCATAAACACTTTGTTTGAAAAGCTTCCAGAATTCATGTTTGAGGGGTAAATTTCCACTTTTTGTACACATTACTTCAATTACAAAAAAGTCCGGTATCATTCGCTCATCAGTGATTGTAATGAGCTCTCTTACAGAGTTAGTGAGGATGGCCTCAACGTTCCCCGTCTCATCATAAACCAGTTAAAATGGCTGGACCGAATTGTAGACGGCAAGGTACACAGTCCTAGTCCAGTGATGAATATGTTCCAGTGAACGTCATAATCGCCAACGATTCCTTTGTAGCAGACATAAATATTTGTCATCGCCAAATTGTGGCATTGCTGTGAGAGATGTCTGACTACCATAACTGCTGTGTGTGTGTGTGTGTGTAGGATTTGAGCAGTAAGCTGATGCAGATGGTGTCTGTGGCTCCAGTGGAGATCCAGCGGGACATTATTACCAGCCTGCCAGAAATCCTGGAGGATTCCCAGCATGGAGACATGGCCAAAGAGCTGAAGTACGTCAACAGTGTCCCAATCCATGAGATGGGGTAGAAGTGCCTGTTAAAGTTGATTCATGCTCATGCTCAGTTGTGTTGTTTGGTTTAGTAATTATGGCTGTGATGGTAATGAGGAGTGTGACTGTTATGTAGATGCTTATTATCATTGTGTATATTGTGTTTATGTGAGTCTGTGTTTGTGTCTACTTCCTTTTAGCGGTTTACTTCAGCAGAACACTCAGCTCACTGTGCCTATATTGGATGCTTTATCCAGCCTGAATCTGAGCTCTGCGTTATTGTCAGAGGTACTCTAAAATTGCTTTATTGCTTTAAATGAAATAAAATTCATTGATGGATTTTTATTTTGTTAAAGTCCCCGTGAACCGGAAGTTGCAAACGATTTTTCTCCAGTGCTGTGACGTATTTCCAAGTGAAACGGAATATTGAACAGAGGGCAGGGTTTTACTCTAGCGCTCCTCCTCTCCATCTCTCGCTCATAGCAAACTAACGGTTTGAGGGGAGTGGTTAAGCGTTTCCCCACCCAAACTGTGAAACCTACGTCATCAGAAAAAGAAACCGTTCCAGACCGGAAGTAACTTTTCAGATTTTGATTAAAGATTACTAAGGTAAAACATTTTTTTAATATATATTCACTTGCACGGATTAATTGTTCACCACAAGACTAGTAATATGCGCTAACAAAGTAAATAGGTTCAATTTTGATTTCACAGGGACTTTAAAGAAAGACAACACAAGCACACTTCTTATGCAAAATAGAAGTAATAAGAGTGCATTTATTTAAAACAATTTAAAAAAAAGGAAATATTACAATTTGACATAACAATTTTCTGTTTTAATATATTTTAAAATGTAATTTATTCATGTGATGGCAAAGCTGAATTTTCACATGATCCTTCAGATATCATTCTGATATATTATGCTTAATTATCAATTATCTCTGCTAAATATTTTTTGTGGAAACCGTGATAGTTTTTTTTTTTTCATTATTCTTTAATGAATAGATAATTCAAAAGAACAACATTTATTTTAAATAGATTTTTTTCCAATGTAATGCATCCATGGAAAATAAACATATTCATGAATTTAGACTTTTAAACGATACTTTATACTATTCAAAATCCTCTTTCTCTCTATTAGGTGCGTGAAGCAGTAATGGGAACTCTCTCTGCTGTGCAGTTAGAGGATCTTCCTGTCGTAGTGAAGTTCGTCTTACACTCCATCTCCGCATCTGATGCTAATGAGGTGAAGGTCTCTAAACTGACCCTTTTTTTTCTCCATTTCTGATCATGAACAGTTATCTTCTCTGGTTGACATTTTTTTTATTTCTGTAGAGCTGTAGTTTTGCTCATGTTTCATGCTCCTCAGGTGGTGTGTGACCTGCGTAAAAAGCTGGAGTTGGAGCAGTGTGTTTTGCCAGCAGTTCTGCAGGCTTCCCAGAGTCGTTTGAAAAGCAAAAACGCGTCAAGGTGAGACATTTTCCCACTTACATTTATGCATTTAACAGACACTTTTATCCAAAGTATGACAACTATGTGACAACTAGATGCATTGGTTTGGAGTGAGGTGTGGTCAAGTGCTTGTTCTTAAAAGATGTGATGGTCTCAGCAGACTTGCTTTCTTCCATGGAAGACAAATAAGAATATCTCCAGTTCTGCCTGCAGTGGTCTGACTTGTTCTTGATTGGCACTTCTCAGGCCCTCCAATGTCCCATCATGCAGCAGTGGTCAAGATAGTGTGGCTTTGATTCTGGAGGTCATAAAGTCAGCTATCCGCTTTCAGAAAACCATCTCAGAGGCTTGGCTAAAGGTGAGCGGAGAGCTCTATTCTGTCTTCAGACACTAGGTGCTATATTTCCATCCAACTGAAGTGTTTTAAATACTGTTTATGTTTTGATTTTCAGGCCATAGAGAATGTTGATGAGTCAGAGGACCATAAGGTGTGATTGCCATTAGATCGACACATTTCACACCTGAACATAGAAATATATGAATAAACCCTACTTGTTGTGTCTCTCAGGTGGTTGATCTGTTGGTGCTGCTCATCCTTCACTCCACTAATGCAAACCACAGCCGACGTGGGGCAGAGAGAGTGCTTAAGGTCAAAGTTCGCAAGGGTCTGATTCCAGAAAGCCTCTTGCAGAAGACCTTTAAGGGCCATTCTCAGGTTTACTTTTATGCACACGATTATGACTGAAAGAATAGGCCTAAATATGATCCCTGAAGTTTTGGCTCCTCGTATCAAGTATGGTGTATCTGTTTCATACAGGTGATGCGGGGTTATTTCCCATCCATTCTGGCTCTAGCTCAAGGACTCTTGCGTTCTTCAGACTGCTGTGTGGTGCCTTTCGGAGGTCACATGTACAAACAATCCTTCACTGCCTTTGACTCCTACTGTCGGCAGGTAAGAAAAACCTCTCGTCGCCTTATACACTGCAGGACACCAACATTCATTCATAGACGTGCATTGATGTCCAGTACTTGTGTGTTTGTTGTGTAGGAGGTGGTGGGCTCTCTGGTCACACACGCATGCAGTGGTGTTAGTGGCGAGGTGGATGTGGCTCTTGAGCTGCTCTGTGAGCTGGTATCTCAGAGACCTGCAGAGATGAGCCAGTTCACAGTTTTTGTGAAGGTATGATTCCTTTCCTTCGTCAGTTTGCTACAGGATTACCACAGTTAGGCCATGGAAGTATTTGTATTTTTCATGTATGAAGAAGTCATGAAAATCATTAAAATCTTAAAAGTCATGGAAATTTAATGATGGTTTTTAAGAGTTTTCTAGCCTTTATATTTAGCCTTTCTTTACAAAATATTAACAGACTATGAAAAATATCAAAACTTAATGTCTATTTTGGAATCAAATTGTTTTTTGTTATATATTTTATATAATATATTAAATAAAAATATTATATATATATATATATATATATATATATATATATATATATATATATATTAGTAGTAATAGTAATGCAATATATATTACTATTATATTTTTTATTATATAATCAAGTTTTAGTCTGTTCTAGACCAATATTTTGCCAGTAGTTATTTAGAATAAATATAAAGGCTAGAAAACTATATATATTTATATACTAATTTTGGAAGGAAATAGTTTTTTGATGTACATTTATAAAATAAAAATTATATTAGTGATATATATATATATATATATATATATATAATTTGATAAAATGTATAGTAATTTATTACATTAAGTTTATTCAAAATATTTTGGGTGTTTTCTTGTTTGTAATGATATTTAACCTATTGTTGGTGTGAATTTCGGGTCTTCTGGCAGGGTATTCTGGACTACATGGACAACCTGACCTCACAGCAGATCAGACAACTCTTCCACCTGCTTAGCCGCCTGGCGTTCGGACAGGAGCAGCACGGGGGACACATCCAGGTGAGAAATGCATTGCATCTGAAAAGTATGTCATGTTTTCAATTAAGAGATAGTTGATCCAAAATGTCAATTCTGTCAAATATCTATGTGACCACCACCAGGATGACATGCATATCGTCATCCGTAAGCAGCTGTCTAGCACGGTGCCCAAGTACAAACGCATTGGTATTATTGGGGCAGTCATGATGGTGGGCAGTATGGGAGCCTGCAGGTACACTCTTTACATTACAATGTTTCACTTATACACATCCTTTAGTAATAATCTTTGATCTCTACTCTTTTTCATCTTGTGATGTTTATGTAGAAATAAACCTCATGGCTCTCAAGGTGGTACACTGCCCAATGAGACGCACAGACAGGTAAGTGATATGATCTGATGGTTTAACCGGTGCAGTAAGCGATTTCTGAGAAGCGCTGTTGAAAGTGGATCAGACCAAGCACCACAACACACTCATGATGGGGGAGGAGAGAGAGTGAGCAAGAGGGAGAATTGTGGCAGAGAGACATTACAAAAGGCAAAAGCTCAGAGGAATATCACTGGGGAAAAAGGGTGTTCATGCATTTTGGGGGCGGATCAATGACGGAAGGGGTGTGTTTGTTTGGGTTGATTTCAAATATCAACAGTGTTTCTCAGAAATTGCTTACTGCACCTTTAAGTTTGTATTTACACTAAAAGTTTGTGGTAACTAAGATTTGTTTTTGAAATAAGTATCATATGTTCACCAAAGCTGCCATGATAAATGCTGTTAAACATTAATTAAATTTAAAATATTTGTTTTCTATTTTTATATATTTTAAATTGTAATTTAATCCTGTTATGGCAAAGCTGTATTTTCAGCAGTCACGTGATCCTTCAGAAATCATTCTAATGTGCTGATTTGGTGCTTGAAACATTTCTTCTTATTATCAATGTTAAAAACGATTATTCTGCTTAATATTTTTTTGGAACCATGATACTAATATTTTTCAGGATTCTTTGATGAATAGAAAGTACAAAAGAGCTAGCTGAAAATAAATCCTTTGTAACATTTTAAATGTCTTGCTTGCATTTCCTGACCCATGTGCCACATCATGTTTTGAGTATTGTGTTGTGTGCAGGTTATGGCTCTGTTGGAGCTGGTGCGCTCGTGCAGTGAGAGTTCCCCTGAAGCTGCCGCTCTCTGTTTTGATGAGCTAGCCAACTTGCTACAGACCTGCAAACTGGACCCTCTAGTGCTGGTGTGTGTGTTGGTTGTATACTTTAATTAAGTATATATCCATTTCTACATAACAAAAATGTCTTTATATAGTACATTATTACATTAAGCTCTCTGTGTTGGCTGTCACCCTCAGGCATGGATCGGAAAGAGTGTGTTAGAGGATTTTCAGGAAGACTTTATTGTAGACCTTGGACCAGATATATCAGGGTGAGTGACACATTCAGGGCTCATAAAGACACCTCTGTTTTTTTTTTTATTTGTGTATGATCAAATGAAAGCAATCGGCTGTTTAATATATTTTTCATTATATAAGTCATTTTCTTATAACCCTTTGTTTGTTTATGTGTGCTTGTGTCTCAGCCCGTTTGTGTTTCCTGTCTCTGTAATGTATAATTTGGACGAGGATGAGAGTCAGGGAGGAATTGCCATCAATCTACAGCCTCTCATGACTCAAGAGCACAAAACGGACACAACCCAACCAGCTGGAGTCAAAAGAGAGAGGTACTACTGAAGACTGTATGCTGAATTAAGTGGAACAGACTAACGCTTCTGTTACTGTAGGCCGTAAAAGTTAAAAACAACAAAAATGAAACACACAAAAAATATTTTAACCAATATTTATATTTTGTATGTGACCTTTAATCAGCATCGGAGAACTGTGATAATGCAAATGTGTTCTCAAATTAATGAAATAGTATAAATAGTGCCTCCCATAGGGCACTTCAAGTAAAAAGGTTTTCAGCTGAAAAGAAGTTCCTCTTGATATAGAATAGATAATAGTGCTTTGATCAATACAAGATATCAAAATTACTACATACATACTGTACTGTATGTGGTTTGATCATATGATATGTATGCAAAATTGCTGAAATTAAATGAAACTGAAACAATTATTTAACACAATTATTACAAAAAAATTTATTTAAAAAATATTTGAAAAGAAAATGATGTACTCCATAATTGCACAGACTTCAGTTACATAGCATGCATTATTATTAGTTGATGCCAATAACCATACTGTAGCGACTTATCATATATATATATATATATATATATATATAAAAATAAGTGGTAGGAGTGAAAGTAACGGCATCAGGAACCAACCATGAGCCGGGATTCCTTCTTGTGTCACCCGAAGCTCTGTTGCGCTACATGTCGGAGTGCTGCCCACAAGCTTTGTGAATGCTTCTCTCTCATTCTAGGCGCGTGTCTCCTCTGTGTCTGTCCCCGTTCTTCCGCCTGCTGAGGTTGTGTGAAGAGGTGCAGCACCAGGGGGATCTGGAGGAGATTGATGCTCTGCTAGGTCAGTGATAACATTTTTTAATCATTCTGTTCTAGATTGTGGTTTGCCATGGTCACTGCACAGAAGGAATTTATCAGACGCTTTTCTCTTTTTGTCATAATGATGCTGATTATTTATGTTAACTTCTCAAGAGTTCTCATAAGTTTGATTCAGCCGGTCATCTAAGGGAGTTCTGTGCTGTTGTAGGCTGTCCTCTGATCCTGACTGATATGGAGGTGGTGGAGAAGGTGGAGAGTCTGTCTAAGGCTGAGAGAGAGTTCCTCTGTTCTCTGCTCTTTCACACCATCAACTGGTTCAGGGAGGTTAGTACACCTCTTCAGACTGAATTAATTGACTGAATGATTTACTTTGGTGTAGTTCTCAAATGAGTGTAAGTAACGTCAAAAAATCAATGAATGTCTTTAGACAAAATATCTTAAATTTGGTTTGTTCCTCACACAAACTGTCAGAAGACTAGGAAATATAGTGCATAAATCGAATGGACTGCTTTTGTTGATTTTATGGCAACCATTCACTTTGAGTATTAAAGAACTACAACTTGGAACTACTGTACATTTTTGATGTTATATATTACTGAAAGAATTCTAACATGTATATTATGCATGTGTTTATGAGCGTAGGTGGTGAATGCGTTTTGCAGGCAGAACGATCCTGAGATGAAAATGAAGGTTGTAACTCGTATTCATAATATCACTTTCCTTCAGAGTTTACTGCAGACGTGCTTAGCAGGTACCAGAAAGAAACATAATCTCTTTTTACTTTAAGTCATTGTCTTAGATATACTGTAGTCTGTTAGTCCCTTGATGAAATAATTATAAATGAACAAATCTTCATATTTCACTTTCAATTTACCTTATGGGTTCCTCAGTATGTCTTATGCCAGGTTCAGACGACACAATACCAGCCCGAATCCACAATCCAAGTTATATTATAACAATATAAGACTAGCATGTTTCATGTTTTTTTATGGTCATTCACGGTGGGTTTCCTTCAAATTTGTTAAGTTGACCAATAGGAGCACAGAAGCGAATTGTGCAATGGAGGAAAGGTTTGTGGATATATTAACTCAAGTTCTCTTTGGATGGTTGACAGCACATACTGTGCTCTTCATGCAATTGGGGAAATGTCATGTTTTCTTTATTTTTTGGGGCTTTTCTGACATCAAGACAGCCAGTAGAAAACACATCGTGACATTGCCATGTTATTGGTCAGGAAGCAACTTGTAGAATGAAATGTTTCTAGTCCACAACACGACTACTATTTAGGAGTCAAAAGTGACTGTCTTAACAGACAAAAATATTGTGTAGTCTGAACCCGGCATTATGGTAAAAAATATATATATCTGTATTATACTATGATATAATGTTTTTTTTAATATATATATATATATATATATATATATTTCTTCTAAATAATTTATGTATTTATTTACTATATTTTCTCTTACATTGTTTTATTGTGTTAGCTACACCAGGCTACACTCCTCCTCAGGCTAACTTTGATGGAGAGACTCCTGAGGGGATGATACCCGCTTCTTTAATCGCTCCGCCAAAGAAAGGAAAGAAAGGCAAGGCTGCTGAAGAAATCACCAAACTTTACTTTCTGTACGTTTTGTTTATTGGGGTCAGTCCTTCACTGTTTGTGTGTGTTTAGAGTCATCTGGGAGGAAGAGGAAGGCCTCAGCGAGTAAGAACTCCTCAGGCGACAAGTCACAGCTGGAGGGGGCCGCAGAGGCAGAGGAGTCCCAGCAGGTAAAGACCAGATACTTTCTGTCCCTTGGTTTATAGACATTGTCATGGACATCTGGTAAAGTAGACCATAAAACCATCATGTTTGAGATGGAAATGGAGAATATGTTACTCTTTCGTTTTATTTTAATCCATTATATTGAGATTTTAACTATGGTGTCACCTGAATTTTAAAATATTAAAGTTTTCTTTTCTTTTTACATGGCAAACCTGTACATTTTTTGTATATCGCAGGACCATCCAGAGAAAGAGAGCGAGAAGGAGAAAGAAAAGGATGCCAAATCAGGGGTCAGTCTGTCTTCGTACTGGCCATTCTTCCGAGAGTTGGATGTTGAAGCTCTGAGCGTGCTGCAGTGTGGCCTTCTGTCTCGGACACTACTGGACACTGAGCTACATAGTAAGGTAAAACAAGTCTGTTTGCTGGGTGATTCTCAGTACAAGTACATAATTATAGACTAAAAAATAACGTTGCTTTATGTGTAGTTAAAGGAGGAAGTGCAGTTGGGCCCTGCTGAGTTGCTTTTCCTGCTGGAGGACATGTGGCGTAAACTTGACTTCAGTTTGGCTTCTGCTCCAGCTAAAAAGGCTCCATTTCTCAAAGTATGAACACAGACATCAACTTGACAACAATTTAACTTGATTTACATTGTAGAACATGGTCATGCACAACTTTCTAATCAACCTATCAGTCTCAGATATTGTCTTAATATTACTAAAAAACACTAAAAACTAAAATCAGCTATTTTAAAAAACACTGTTAAATGTAATCTTGAGTAGGGATGCACTGATATGACAATTTTGGCCGATACCGATAATTCTTTGTATTTGAAAGCCAATAATCGATATATTGGCCAATAAATCTAAATCCACGTTTTTAGACAATTTTTGAGAGCCCGATTATCAAAAACAGTCTCTGTCCTTAAAAGCCAAGATACAAAAACACAATTATGATGTTCTTATTTTAATGTTGTGTAGCCGATATGACAGACTTGTGCTGCACATTTTGCACTTTAACTGGATTTTACTTTTTAAAGTGATTTCAATCGTATTTCAAGCAATTTAAAAGCATCATGTTGAACAGTGCGCATCTAAAGTGCCTCAGCTGAAGGAAATAATACATTATTTATCGGCTTTTAGATATCGGCTAAATGTTCTTGTTGGGCCGATAACGATAACATTAAAAATTATCATATATTGGCCGATACCGATAATGTGGCCGATATATCGTGCATCCCTAATCTTGAGCAAATCAAAAAAAAAAAAAAGTACATTATAATGATACCAAAATTCACTTTTGGGATCATTATAATGCAGTTAAAAATGTATTTAATAAAACCGTTAATATAGTCTTTAACACATTTTTATTTTGTACATTATAATGATGGCTAAATTAAGTGAATTGTGGCATAATTTATTACGAACAAAATAAAAAAGATTATTTAAAGATCTGCTTAACGTGACATTTAAGAGTATTATTTAAACTGATGGATTTTAGTTTTTTGTGTTAAATGAAATTATTAGTGTTTTTAAAGATTAACTTGAATGAGCGTCTAATGCATTTAAAGTAATCTAAATGTAAAAACAGGGAAATGAGCAATATAAAAATACACAATTGAATATAAAACAGAACAATATTCAGTATTGACTAATACTGATTAATTAAAAAAACATCTCCAATATTGGCTGATAATCAATATAGTAAAGAAATATTGTGCCTCCCAAATATTTTCTTTGTTGTCTCTTTAGAGTAAGACAGATAGAGCTATGGGCTTTGCTCACTTGCAACAGAAAACTGCCAAAGAAATCGCCACCTGCTGCATTGATCTGCTGCCCACACTCTGCACACACCTAGAGAACTGCCACAATCATTTTCAGGTACACACATGTTTCCATTCACAGCCTTGTAAACAGGTTAATTATTAGGGCTGGGTATCGATTCACATTTCAATTTCGATTCGATTTCGATTCACAAGCGCTCAGTTCGATTCGATTCTCGATTCAATTTTCGATTCTCGATTCCTGATTTGATTCTCGATTCGACTATAATGAAGATGTAATACAAATCCTATATTTATAAAAAAGAACAGTGGACATAAGTTTACTAGTGGTTAATTAATACAAAGAAATTAAGAGCCATAAACCTGTATATAAAACTCTTTTTATTTTAGGTACACTAAATGCATACAAAGAATAAACAGGATTTTGATGCAATGTGCAAAAAAAGTCAGAACAGTCGCACAGCTTGATCAAACAGTATCATGTTATTTTATGTTTAAGATAGATATAGATAAATAAATATATAAATATTTCGACATTTTTTTACATTGATCTTACCTAAATGGTAATGTAATTTTTTTGTTTATTTTTGTTTTTTGTTTTAAGAGTTTATGTATGGAAGCTTGATTTCAATCTTTGAATTAAATTGAAAAAAGTAGCACAAATAAATACAATAGAATAAAGACACAAATTAAGAGACATTTTGGGGTAGTTTTTGGGTATGTCAGAAATACTACAGAAACTGAATAAAGTAATCCAATGTAAAATAACACTGGATAGTCTTTTTAGTCCAGACTGAATTAAATACAAAGGCTTTTAATTCTGATTGCTTACAATTAATACTATATTCTGTTGTTATGACAACAGAATTAATGACTGACACAAATGGCTGCGTTCACTTTAAGAACTAGTGTGCGAATCCATTACTGTTTCATTAACTTTCTGTCACACGCGTTTAATGCTAATTTAAGACATTACCGACTGTCTTTACGAGGTTACTCACCAAGACCAGAGTTTTGACATAATGTCGCGTGTTTTAACTGTTAAAGTGATATAATCCAGGGACAAAACTTTTGTTTCTGGCGAGCTGTTTGTGAGGCAGATTTAGGTTGTACTGTGCACGCAGTGAAAGACATCTCTGAGAGTCCGCGAGCATGGGATGGTTTAACATTGCTTGTAAAACACAAAAAGACGTGAAAATGATAAACGTTAGTTACGATCATAGGTTACGATGCAATGCTGGCCCGATTGTTAAGTGAATATTCCGTCATGTCCCGACTCCTGAACGCGTGTATGTATCGACAGCTGCAGCGCTTGGCGCTTGCATAGTGCAGAGAGACGAGAAGATGCAGCACCGCGTCCGCGAGCCCTTTATATGGAAAAAATCGATTCCGGCCGTTGAGAATCGATTTTGAATCGAACACATTTTAAAAAACGATTAATCGAAAAATCGATTTTTTTGCCCAGCCCTATTAATTATGTACTTTGTTTAAACGTGTTTGTCCACACAGACTATTCTCTCTGAGCATCAGGGTGTTGTTGATGCTCCTGGTGTGGACGTGAAGGAACAGCAGCTCATGTGTTCAGCCTATCAGCAGCTACTGCAAGTGCTACACACCACGTTCAGCTGGTGAGCCCAGACCTGTTAGCTGTTAGTTGAATTTGCTGACAACTACAAACCTTTCTGACCATCTTCAATCACCTGCTGTTCATATTCAGGGCCGGCTTTTCTGGTCTGGAGCATCGTGCTCTGCTGAAGAGTGCTCTGGGGGTCCTGGCCAGCCGGCTAAAAGAAGACGAGACAGATTTGACTTTAGATCAGCTCAGCAGGTGGGAACGTCAGTGCACACACTTCCTGTTTGCTGTTAGTGGAGGATATGCAGTGTAACCGTCTGTACGTGGTGTTTTATATGCTCAGGCATGCTTTTGAGTACCTGCAGAACTTCCGAAGCACAGTGCCCAGCCTGAACACAGCCTTATGTCTGACCCAGCTGCTCATTGTGCTGTCCCATTACGGAGGATCAAACCACAGGAACTACAGAGAACAGATCAGTATGTTTCTGGTTTTATATGCAGTATAATAGTGGTTACTCTCTGTAATGCATTCACAATTTCCCCCCAGCATCCCTGTCAAGGCATTTTCTCTGTCAGGAGTGGGTTACAGCGAGTGGAGAGAAAGAGCGAGGGAACAAATACAACGAGGCTCTTCAAACTCTCCTCGGGTATGTTGTGAATTACACACAAGTTTCCATTCAGTTCCAAGAGCCATTGAAGAAATTAGAGTAATAAAGGGTTAGTTCACTTTGAAATTAATTTTTGATATGTTTTAGCTTACCTCAAGGGCATCCAAGATGTAGGTGTCTTTGTTTCCACAGTATTTTCAATTTTGATATTTTTCAGTCAAACCGTTGTTGTCTATCAGTCATACACTGGAGGCTAAGGGGGTCCACCAAAAAGCATGCACAGAGAAGTCAAAATTAAACATGATTTAATGACTCGTAAATGTAAGGACACATTGATGGCCTAAGACACGAAACGAGCGGTTTGTGTGAGAAAACGAACAGTATTTATGTCGTTTTTACCTCTTGTAATCATAGCCATGACAAAATGATCTG
This sequence comes from Pimephales promelas, assembly GCF_988280905.1. Classification (NCBI taxonomy): domain Eukaryota; kingdom Metazoa; phylum Chordata; class Actinopteri; order Cypriniformes; family Leuciscidae; genus Pimephales; species Pimephales promelas. The sequence continues at coordinate 30,149,407 of NC_142776.1, read as the reverse complement.
ACGGCACGGGCGTTTCGGTCTGCACATGCGCCGGAAGTGATCGCTTGCGCCTACGTCACTCTTTGTTTATACAGAGATTTCGGAAGTTTTACCTTTCACTAAACATATTTAGATATACGGGAAACCGCAATGGAAGACGATTTCGGTATATCTATATAATATGTTTAGTAAAAGGTAAAACTTCCGAAATCTCCGTGTAAATATTGAGTGACGTCACACGCAAGCGATCACTTCCGGCGTAACATTGAACTGATTCAGTTCGGTTCAGTTGGACATTGCACAAATGATTCAGATCACTTGGACCTCACTGTGATTACAAGAGGTAAAAACGATATAAATACTGTTCGTTTTCTCACAAAAACCGCTTGTTTTCGTGTCTTAGGCCATCAATATGTACTTGCATTTACGAATCATTAAATCATGTTTAATTTTGACTTCTCTGTGCATTCATTTTGGTGGACCCCCTTAGCCTCCAGTGTATGACTGATAGACAACAACTTTTTGACTGAAAAATGTCAAAAATGAAAATACTGTGGAAACAAAGACACCTACATCTTGGATGCCCTTGAGGTAAGCTAAAACATGTAATCTTACAAATGTAATGTAATTATTGTAATAAGATATTCTTTTACTAATTGAAATGTCAAATATTAATAACAGTTATAAATTATATCTGAGTATGTTTTTTTATTATTTTTTCCCCACCTCTCTAGTATTTATCTGGAGCACACTGATGATGTTTTGAAGGCGGTGGAGGAAATAGCAGGTGAGGGTGTTCCAGAGCTGATGAATGCTGCTAAAGACGCTAACTCGCGCAGTTGGCCAACGCTCAACAGGTACGGCAGCTTAAAAAAAAAAAGTAGCTGTGTAATTGTGAGCGATGAATACAAAACATAAGTATATAAATGATTGATTCAAATATAGTATATGACCACTTAATGTTAGACCAATCATAATCTGGTATTTCATAGAGACGTGTAATAAATGCAAATTTATGCTTTGTTTGGTGACGCTGCAGGCTGACGTTCCTGGTGTACTACAAGAGCATGATGGCAGAGCTAGAGAGAGCTGTGCGCAAGATTCCTCCCAGCAAACAGACAGATAATCAAGAGGTGTGTGTTTTTGTGTGGATGTAGATATTATTTTTATATACAGTATGTGATGCAATCTGGGAAAACCCACCACATGTTCAAATTTGACATATTACAGGTTTTGAGACCATATTAAAGGGATAGTTCACTTTGAAATTCATTTTTGATATGTTTTAGCTTACCTCAAGGGCATCCAAGATGTAGGTGTCTTTGTTTCCACAGCATTTTCAATTTTGACATTTGTCGGTCAAACCGTTGTTGTCTGTCAGTCATATAATGCAGGTTTAGGGGGTCCACCTCAAAGAACATGCACAGAGAAGTCAAAATTAAACATGATTTAATAACTCGTAAATGTAAGTACACACTGATGGCCTAAGACACGAAACGAGCGGTTTGTGTGAGAAAACAAACAGTATTTATATCGTTTTTTACCTCTTGTTAACAGCTATGTCGAACTGATCTGAATCAGATGTCCAACTGAACCGAACTAAACCGTGTCCAACGTTACGCCGGAAGTGATCTCTCGCGCATCTACGTCACGCATTGTTTACATGGAGATTTCGGAAGTTTTACCTTTCACTAAACATATTTATATATACGGGAAATCGCAATGGATGACGATTTCGATATATCTAAATAGTGAAAGGTAAAACTTCCGAAATCTCTGTGTAAACAATGCGTGACGTAGACGCGCAAGAGATCACTTTTGCGTAACGTTGGACACGGTTCAGTTCGGTTCAGTTGGACATCTGATTGTATTGGCCGGTTCCTGCGTCTGCGATTCCAGTCTTACTTCCTGTTTGTAACAATTTGCACAATGCCAGCCTATGGTCTTAATTGGCTGCCTGCGAACAACGTCTACTTTGACTCACTCTTAAACACTGTAGTTGTAGCTGAGGCCTGGAAGTTTGGTTTGTGTTGTTGAAATGTCAAGAACACGCAGTTTTCTGCTCTGCGAAGCAAATCCACTTTGCATGCACTTCCAAAAGACGGGGACCCACGCACAAATAGATACATTAAAACCAATGCCATCGTTACTGTTTGTATCACTCTGTATACAAGTGCTGAGGAAGCGTCTGGAGTTGAAATTCTGAACGTTTCGTTTCCAACACATGCTGTAAGCAGTAGACCAATCACAACAGACTGGACCATCTGGCCATTCAGAGTAGAGTAGGCTCTCAGAAAGGAGGGGTTTAAAAAGACAGAATCTTTGATCGAACTCTTTCAAAGCGGTGATGCTGCAATGTATATTATGAGGAAAAACTTTGCATGAAAATCAATTGTAGGAGGCCTCCAAAACAAAAATAGGAAACTTTAAAATAGCATAATAGGGGTATTATAACAAGTAGAGCAAGTGTGTAGTGACTCTCTCAAGCTAATGCCCTAAATCTATTCAGGTGCAGAGCGAGAAGCTTTTAACATGGAATCTGGCTGTGCGTGACTTCCACATCCTCATAAACCTGGTCAAGGTACAGAGACGTTCACATCTTTCTTGTGCTCACAGTGCGCACCCTTCACATTTATGGCCATGTAAAAAGCCTCTGCTACATACTTTTTTTTTGTTTTGCTCCAGATTTTTGACAGCAGACCTGTACTCACTGTGTGTTTAAAGGTGAGAAATATTTGCACACACAAATGTTGTTTATGACGATAATGTCATTCATCACCGCATTCTTTTCACTTTGTCTTTCAGTACGGTCGTCTTTTCCTTGAGTCATTCCTTAAGCTTGGAATGCCTCTGCTTGACTACAGTTTTAAAAAACACAAGGTATTTCTGTCTCATTCGTTTAAACGTATGCATAATGTTGCATCTTGCTCAGAATCAAGAGCTTTTAAACTCAGAAATAATCAGTTTAATAAAGTGAGATTTTGAATCATTGCCCTGATGGATCTTCTCAGGAGGACGTTCAGAGTCTACTGAAGACCTTCCAGCTCAGTACTAGACAACTCCACCACATGTGTGGCTACTCAAAGGTGAACAGCTGCATTTTCTGTGCATGGTGGTCAGTGGAGCTAGACTGGGATTAAAGATGAAAACAAAAAAAATTTCATTTGAAGCTGTTAAAGCATATGGCATCTGTAATTATAATCACTGCGTTACTGTTCTCAGATTAGGCAAGATACGGGTCTGACCAATCACGTTCCTGCATTGAAAAAATGTCTGGAGCAGTTTGTGTATCGCGTGAAAGCCATGCTCACTCTTAACAACTGCCAGGAAGCCTTCTGGCTAGGAAACCTGAAGAACAGAGACTTAAAGGTGAGATTTTAAATTACGGTGAAAAGAGAAAAGGCACATCATGGCTTAAAGTCACCATACATCAAAATGGACAATTCCTTTTTTATGGAATATTGCCGTTTTTATTATAAATGATTTATTCCTGCAAATCATTGTTTTATTTTTTTATTCATGTGCCCTCGTAATCTTTAATCAAAATAACTTCTACTCCCTCTTGTAATAACTTCTCTTCTCTGATGATGTTTACTGGCACGAGGACAACCTGTCACTCACATGAGATCGCAGCAATCAATTCCCATTGTACAAAATCAAGTCCCGCCCTACATTTTTTTTCTTGTTATACAGATGAAAAAAGTATCCAAATCCTAGTGATGCTGAATTTTAACTAAAAGGATTTTTTTTCTACACCTTGTTAACATAAGGGCTTTTTGCACCGTTCTTAACCCTGGGTTAATGTTGTTCTAAACCCCACCTTTTAACCCCGGGTTTCACACTTGTAATTTAGATATGGGGTTAACACCTCTTTTTAGCGGAAAAGATGTGGTTTTAGGAAGTTACAGCTAGATGGTTGGCAACCGTCAGCCGATAGCATGCCTCGTATCCACATGCTTTGGACAGTTTCGGGAACACAGCACATTACACCTACAGTTATTTCAGAGTTTGAATGGACAACGTGTCAATTGGAGTAGAGAGACCATTTAATTTTTACCTTTATAGTCCAAAAAGTGCATTCATAAAAAAAAAAAAAACTAAAAAAAACTTGATATTACAGTCAGCAATGTGTAAAATGTAAAACTGCTAGAGCCTTTATGTAAACAGGCTCAGAAATTATAGAAACTATGTGTGTCGTTCATCCAATGAGTGACACTGACCTGGGATTAATAGAGTGCTGCAGGTATGACGTCACAACCCGGAAGTCTAATTTGCCGCTGGTTCCTTCGAGGTTTTCCTATGGTGTTTTTCGATTTATTTCGATAAAATAAAGCCTTTAAGCCCATATTTTCAAATTAAGTGTTAGAAAAAGTCTATTATTAATAAACATTCTGATTTATTTACATTTTTAAGTTTATATTAAAAAATGTTCATTATATTAATGTTTTACAATTTGTATGATAGCTTTAAATTATAAAGCTGTAATGTAAGTCCATACAGGGCACAGTGTACAATGTATAGATGATACAGAGATTCAAACCATTTTGTTTTTGCAGGGTGAAGAGATTCTCTCACAAAGGTCACAGGCAGCTGATGAAGAGGAGGAAGAGTCATCTCAGTTGCGGAGTGAAGTGGAGGTATAATGTCTGGCTGACTTGCATTATCCTGTATGTGTCGTGTTATCATGTTTTGTCTTGTTATTTACAGAAGCAAATATACCGTACAACATGTCACCTGGAGGTCTATAATTGCCTTTAATAGCCTGTAATTTTGTGTTGTTTGATTTGGGAATTTCCTTGTGAGATCTTTTTTGAGACATTTTGTGATGTCTTTCATTTCTTGATGCTTAATTCAATCTGTCACAGGAGAGTGACTCTGAGGAGGGGAACAATGGACAGGAAGAAGTGGAGGAATCAGATGAATCAGACTGATATAAGCAAGAATTGCTGCACATGATTAGTACAACAGTACACTATAATTGCTTTATTATTCCTTCAAAATATTTTGGGGATTAATTATCTCTTATATTAAATAGCAAAGATAAATAAAAAGTACTTTGATTTAAGCTGTTGTGTAATGTTCTCTGAACACTAATCAAGTGGTTTTCTTGAGCAGCTCTCTAAGTGTGTTTGCATGTTTTAAGATGCTAATTTGTTTCTTTTTTATATTTCAAATGTTAATAATAAATTAATGTCAATTACCTTAATTTTGACCTCAGCAGTGTTTTTGTTTCATGTTTGTTCTTGTCCAACATGAAGATATTTAAATGTATGAGAGGAATATGGACAATTCCAATTAATACAATTTCAATAAACACCCTTAATAATAAACCTTAAATGGTATAAACAACAAAATGTGTCAGTTTACAGTTTTTAAGGCTGTTCATAGCCTTAAAAGAATCACTTGAGTCTTTTTAAAAATCGAACTGTTCGAAAGAACCGATTCGCGAGATTGACTCGTACTTTTTGGTTGGCTCGTTCCAAGCCATCCCTCTGACTCACAGTCACATGATGCAACCAGGAAGCAATGCGTTTAATGTTTCTGAGCATTGGATAAACAAACGCTCAGCTGTGTCAATACAAAACTAATAGACGGGTGTAAACATACTTCGCAGTGAAGCATCGATACTGTAACATCTGCAGAGCGGCTCGCATGCAAACAAACAGGAAAACTGAAGGATTGTTTTATCGAGTGCCATCACAGTAATAGAATTATTCGTACACATTGAGCGTTTCTGTGTTTGATTTTCTGACAGCCGGGCAAAAATGTCTGACTTTGTCATTTTACTGCTGATTCTTATTTTGGTCATCTGTCTCATCTCAACTCTGGTGGGCTTCGTTTTTTACACCGGACTTTTTTCTGAAGTCGTGATTCGGACTGGATCTCCTCCGGTGAAAAACATCACGATTGCATACAAGTTCAGAAAGGGATCGTACAAGGACAGCGGAGCTGCTTTTACTGAGAGCTGCAGTATCGGACCGAAGCTGTCTTCTGTCGGTGTTTTTTACGATGACCCCAGTCAGGTCTGTACCCACTTGATTCACTGATTCAGAGGCAACTTCACCTGCCGTTTGTTTTCAAAACATCAAATCCACTTTAAAATGAATATGTGATTGTTTATGAAATGTTCTCAATACAAATAAATTATATATATATATAATTTTTTTTTTATTTGACCCCAACCAACGGAAAAAAAACGTCGATGACGTCACGTTATCGCTTACAGCCCTACAACCCCTACCTGTCATCAGATCAAAAACAACTCCTCTCTCTAAGTTGTTCCTTTAATGACGTTAAAGTAATGACGTAAAAAGGCGTTTCTTTTGTGACTTTTTGGAGTTGCTGACTTTGCTGCCTGTTTTATTGTTGTTTAATAATAAATAATGATACAAAAAACCCACCTGTCATTGTACAGGAATGGTATAAAATGTTACAGGAATAGCATGGTGAATTGATATACTGAATGATTCATATAATACTCCAAGGTTATTTAAAACTTACTATAGTATTACCATGGTGCATTTAATTATTTGAGTAATAGTGTTACATAATGTATTATTGTTAAATTTGCAAAACAGCAGTTTTAGAAAGGTGTTTGGCTTGGTTTGTTTCTTTATTAGGTCTTCATGGACTGAGTTTGGTCCAAAACTTAAAGCTTACTAAACATTTCTCTCTCTTGGTTTGACATACAGGCTCATGAGAATAAAGCCTCAAGTAGCTATGTTATTCTATTCATATTTTAAATGTATGATTCACATCAGTAAACATTCAAGGCTGACTCACTGCGTTTTCATCAGTCGGCTTCATGGCCACAACGCAAAGCAAAATCTGCTTTAACAATAAACGTCTGGTCATTCCCTAACATTATGTCTTAAATCTATCATATAGTTTTCAGTGTATCTAGAGAATAAATTATAACATGCTGTGCTGTGCATAGCTCTGAAGGTGAACACGGACCTTATGGTGGAACAAATTGGAGGATAAAGAGATTTAAGACACTCTTGATACACCTCATACTCTGAAAAGAGAATGGATTGAATTTGGCCTACTCAGCAGAAAGTGGAAGAACTACAGCATGTAAAATATGTCAATGTCAATCAGCATGTAGTATCCGAACAGGTCGTGCTAGTAGACTACCTGAATGGTGTCATTAATATTGCTGCACTGATCTAAGGCTGCACAGTCATCGCAGCATTTATGCAGTAATTGTACATCAGTATTATAAGGTTGGGCATTGGAAATTTAAGTTGAGTGCTGAGGTAACCGCTCTGTTTTATTTTGCGCAGCATGACAGTCATTGCCAAATGGACTCACTGGCATGCAATAATGACTGGGAACGTCCCACTGCTCCCATATGTGTAATCATACCAATGTTCTACTTATTTGTTCTTCTTATAACTTGGACAAGGTGGAGTTATTGCATAATGTTACTTGCCGGTAGGAGTAGCATTAGCATTCACTCGATCATGTTCTGTTTTGGATGCATTTGTCTCTTTCCTGACCCAGCTGCATGAACCTCATTTATAAAATGCACATACGATCAGATTGTATCCAAAAATCAATGGATTTTATCCCAGACCAAAAGTGAGAAACAAATTTGGACTTATAAAGGCAGATACCAACTCTCAAATGAAGAGCATGCATTGAAACTTTTTGCCCTCATGTACCAATAATTAAACAAACCAAGATAATTTATGAAAAAGCAATCTCATTATGCATTATTCATTTATTTTGGATTAAAGTTTTTTAAAAAATCCTTTATGATAAATACTGAAATATTCCTTTAAAAAAAACTGAAATTGTCCATTTTGATTTCATGGTGACTTTAAGTTGCCTATCCAGTTTAGACCTTATTGGACAGACACTTGGATATTTGTCATGCATCTTAGAATAGAAAAAGGAAAATGTGAAACACATTTTCTTATGCTTTTGCATTAAACACAGGGCCAATTGAAACATATGGTGATGTGGCTGTGAGTAATGTGGGTGAAATGGGACACAAATTATGACGTGAATGCCAGGCTAGCAGGGTGGTGTTAGGCTAGACTGTATTAATGGCCATGGTATTTGCTGAAGTAAGTTTGGAATATATTATACCATGACCAGTATCAAGTAAAAAAAAAACTGATGATTTTGTGACATTTACAAAAAATAATCATTAAGTGCAATGCTTTTACCATCTGGTACTTCACCCTTTTGTGGTACTGCCATAATATTTAGGGGAAAAATGAGACATGACATGAAAATTATAAATTAAATGATATGCTACTTTTCCAGAGAGCTACTGTAGATTAAAGGGTTGCTTCACCCAAAATGAACATTTGTCATCATTTACTCGCCCTTATGTTGTTCTAATCTTAACCATGTTATTTTATTTCTTCCATGGAACACAAAAGGAGAAAAATTCCAGAATGTCTGAGCTACAGTGCTACACTCTTCCATATAATCAAAGTGAATGGGGACCAGGGGATGACAAGCTACAAAAGGACAAAAAACAAACAAACATTATAATAAAAGTAGTCCATGCAACTCGTGCTCTGTATTCCAAGTCTGCTGAAGTGATAGCTTTGTGTGAGGAAAACAGACACTTAATCTAGCTTGACAGCCGATGTCACCATTCAATAGATGGAATAGAGCAGCTTGGACATCTCCTCTTGTGTTCCACTGAAGTCCAATGGCTTTCAAAAGATGTGAGGTTGAGAAAATGGAATTGTCATTTTTGAGAGTGAACTATCTAGATGTTTGCATAAACTGCCACGTCGGCTTAAGCTTGTCTCAGTGGAAACTGTCAGAGCAGGTCATGCCTTCTGGAAATCAGTACAGTATTTCCCTTGCCACTAGATGGTGGTACAGTGTAGAGAACGTAATTTGCAGAAAAAAATGGTCAAGATCATGCCTACATGTATGGAAGTCTAAAATTTGCAGGGCTATTACTTTTAGTATTCATTTCATGAGTACTGTGACGCCACATCATACCTGGACACTTAGACCTACATAAAAATGTATGAAATTATTTATTTAGATAATGTTTCTTATTTTTTCTTAGTTTTTTTTGTTCCCAGTTGTGCACTTTAGGATTTTTTAAATTTTATGTTATGTTGTAAAAGATGTTTTATTGCATTATTTTAGTGCCGTTTTGCGTTTGTGTGCATAACATTGCATGTGTACCGTCTATATATTACTAAATGATCAGAAAAGGGCGGATTTGCTGGTTTCGTTTTCTAAATTACACTTTAAAGGGGTCGTGAAATTGAGAATTCAAATGTTAATTTGGGGACTCTACATTAAAACATACTGCACTTTAATATTTTTTTCCACCCTTCGGAACGCGCAGATTTGAAATCGGGTCAAAATAGCTTGACGCTTCAAACTACACCAGTAGTTGGCGACAAGTGACTGTTAAAAAATTTATTTGTCATTGAATCATTCATTTAAGAGCCTAATTAAAATAACTAACTAGTAACTAAACAAGTTTTCATGAGTGAGTGATTAAATCATTAATTCAAACAATTATTTTTAAATAATTGTTTAAAATTGACATTTATGTTAAATGACATAAGTTTAAATACAATAAAAAATACATATTTTTAAATAGACTGCAGCAATTAACATTTTTCAGAATTACATTATTTTATTTAGCTATTCAGAATCGTAGATTCATGATCTCAATTTAAACAAAATAAATATACAAAGTGAATCTCAATTTCCCCAGAATTGTGAAGCTTTATTGTTGGATAAAGAAGTAGCGTAAGACCGTCAAACTCAGAAGTTGTTCTCTCAGTGGATGTAAAGAAACTGTTCTTCCATAACCTTCCTAAAGACCTGAGTATGATAAATGCATGGCTGAAGTTTAGTTTTTTTATGATGTGCCTGTGCGACTGAAAGACAATGTTTTTATTTGTTCTTCATATTTCACAAAAGATTAATTATTCACAACATGCCTCCAAATGTGTTTTCAAAACATATTTTATTGAAAGATATGACAGTGCCTGCCAAGCAGTTTGTCCTTGGAGGCAACACAGGTAAGTACATTTCTATCATGACAACTCTCGAAGAGATTGGCATGATAATAGATATAAGTATGATGGATATGGCAATGCTAATGTATCTTGTCTTAGTGGAATAGATCTGCTGCTGCAGAGCCAGTGACTTGCTATTGCCAATACATTCATAGACATTGCTGTGAACAAGTAAGACATGCTGCACATAATAAACATGAAATTTTTATTTGTTGGGGAAGGTGGAGTGTTACTGAAAACGCGCAACAGCAACACTATACCGTATTTAAATTAGCTGCAGTGCATTGGCCATGATGCAACAGCAACCAATCAGCTGCACTATGTAGATAATGATGTGATCGCTACCAAATTGTGTTGTCGAGCTATTAGCCAGCGCCATCTAGAGATTCATGCCAGAACATCCAGTGTAGACCCAGTTTTACAGTGTGTTTGTGAAAAACGTCAAACCAGCTTTTAACGCTAATTAAGACACCAAGTGAATCATTTTTGGAGTGTTGCTTGAAAAATCAGTATATGCCCTGTTGTTTAAATGTTGTCTGCCTCGGGATTTGACTTGGGCTCAAGCATATACGGCTCTATCACAGCGCTCACCATATCTAAACGCACAACTTTCTGTAGAGGGCGCGAATACAGTGCGATGCTTCGATCACAGCAGTGGGCATTGACTTCCGTTTATTCCAGAGATAACGCCCCTTGAAATTGAGTGGGTTTTTTTTTTTTTCACTGATAGTGAAAAAACTCTTTTTTGTGCATAAAACGTTGCATTTCATGACCCTTTTGAATTGTAAAATGCTTGGTTGCAGTTGGTGATTTTGTTCTTAGGTACATTCCACCTCAAATCCAGATAAAGGTCTTTAGTGCTGCTCCACAGTACTTTGGCTGCTTTCCGAGCTCAATAATATAGTCTGGGATCCGAGGGGATTTGCTGTGTTTATTGTCTTTGGTGACAGGGTTGGGGTTTTTGATTGGCACTCTCACCTTTTAAGTGTCCAGCTACTGTCTCCCCTAAAGCCAATTAGCTCCAGATCTGTCTATGATAGGTTGTTAGCGCTCGCTGAGGTCACTGTCCGATTTTAATTGGCATAATGCTCTGTGCTTATTAGCATGCTCAGCTCTCCTGCGGGAGGCAGGGGTTGATATGGTCTGTTTCAGAAGGTCAGCTTCCAGCGGATCCAAAGTGTTTGAGCTTGACAGGGTAAAACAGAGGAATTCAGTCTTTTGAAACCTGCTGGGAATGACTGTTCCAAGCTTGTCAGTGGCAACACCTCTGAGTTATCTTCAGCATTATCATCTTTGTGGTTCATACACAACACCTTTACCTCATGAGCTTAGCACAGCTGTATCAGTGATAGTAAAAATACAGTAATATTTGCAATGATGGACAGCGTTGCTAAAGTGAAGCTAAATCGTGTTCTTTATTCCTGTTTACCATGCATTTTCATAATTTCTGACTGATAGAAAGTTCAAAAGAAAGGCATTTATTTGAAATGAGATTTTTTTTTATAACAATGTAAAAGTCATTACTGTCACTTTTGATCAATTTAATGCATCCTTACTGAATAAAGTATTCAATTTCAGGTGATGAAAGCGGAAAAGCGAGGTCAGTTCAGACTAGGTGGAGTTCGTTAACACACACATAAATGTTAAAGCTACACTGTGTAACTCTTTTAGTTTAGCTAAAAACACTTAGTTCATGTGCTGCTCATTAATGTATATTTACTTCGTTCAAGTAATAAAGTATTCTCGTGAGTGTATAATATGCCATTGAAAATAGATACAGTAGAGGTAAGGGGTTCTAATGGCAGTCGCCATGTTGTCCCTCCATCTTGAAAGTACATTAGCCAAAGAGGGACATACCCGTTAATTCAAGCTTTGCCTTTCGCGTTTACGTTTGAGTTAACACTCATGGACGAGGTCGAACTGGAAGCCATGTTAATCTTGGACTACATTGGCCACCGTAGGAGTTAAAACGAAATCGGAATTGAGAGGAACAGAAACTAATGTTCACTGGATGGTCATATACCTTTTCACCGCTAGATGGGGGTAAAAATCACACAGTGTAGCTTTAAGAGAGTAAAAGTGGTCAGTTTTCATTTTGAATGGTGTTATTTCACGAGGCTTTTTAAAATGATTTTTATGAGCTTCTATGTAATTTGTTTTAATGTATGTATAAGTATTGTTGATAGTCTAAATGTATTTTATCGGTTATTACATCTGCCCAGTGACTACAGTTGAAAATTAGCCAAGATGGCTAAACTGGCACATTTTCGTAAGCGTTTATTAATGTGCACGGCCCCTGTAACTTTAAACTGATTAAATAAAAAAAATAAAAAAGGCTAATGCTAAATGGCAACCGTTTTGAAAGCATTAGCAGTCAAAATTTGTATCAAATTTAGGGAATTAGTACAGAAACTGTTGTTAATTTGGTATTCTGATCCATTTCTGTGTTTGAAGTTGTTGGTCATACAATATACAATAAAAACATACAATAAAAACTGTTATATTGTGAAATATGATTAGAATTTAAAGCATTCTTAATTCTTAAGCATCATTATATGTTAATATACTGTAAATATATTTGTGGAATCTTTGATTTTTTAAAGATTCTTTGATAAATAGAAAGATCTATATTTGAAAGATCATTTTTTGTAACAATGTAATAGTTTTGTCACTTTCATACAATTTATTGCAAATTTGGCTATCTTTAAGAAATAAAAATGGTGTTTGGTAGACATGACCTTAAACTAGCCCAATTATACAATCTTTCCTTAAGGCCGTCTAGTCTGACGTGTTGTTTTGGATACACAATCCGCTTATGAAACATGCTAATACATTTCTGTTTACTGAAACATTTGTTGGGCTATGAGCTGAGCTGATCCCTCATGTTCAGCTTTTTTGTACATTATTAGGCTATCTCTTGTTTACCCTTCTGAAGATGCATTAAGAGACCGGGGGAATATATATATATATATATATATATATATATATATATATATATATTTTATGAGAAAAATACAGAACGGCTCTGTGTTGTCTCAGGGCGGTGGTTTAAAGTTTAAGGGATTAACAGGAAAACACTTCACATTTATAGGCATTTGCAGTGCTGAACCTTCATATTAATGTTTTTTCATTATGTGAACTTTCTGTTCACATCACGACAAAAGAAAATCAACCAATCGTGAGTGCTTCGTCCAGCTACTAGCAAAATGTCCTACATGCTTGACTTTTGAATGCCGGTCGCCCTCCTCTGCCTTTTTTAATTAGACTGATGGCGTGAATGTTGCCTTGAGCTGGGAGTTATGATTAGATATAGCCTGGTTTTGCGAGAGCAGTGCATGACTGATGGACAGTCATTGTAGTTCCAGGCGCTTCAGTTTAGCAGTGTCAGTCAGCTAATGAAGCCGGAATCGAGTGCATGCAAGGTAGACCTCACACTTCTCTGATTTATGTCTCAAGCTGATGTTAACCATCTTTAAATAATAGCCTGAGCTATCCATCAACTTAAAGGTGCAATATGTATATTTTTAGCGGCCTCTATTGGTGATGTTTCAGATTGCAACCAAGTTTTACTAGAGCATGCTCGAAAACAAAAGCGGGCACTCATGGTACACTCCGGCCACACTGAAGACTTTCAACACACTGGAGAAAGCATCACACAACATGCTGGAAACTCATGTAAACTCCCACTGTTACAATAGGCTACTATCAGCTTGACGTTGAACTAATGCTCCATGCTCGTGCCATGATAACATTACATTGACTGCATTTAGCCGACGACATGTGGCGTTTTTCTATTTTACAGTCTATGGGTGTTATCTAACACAAGGCAATTCACTAACTATTCGTGTATCTTTCACAATCAGGCAGCAATGTCAACATAGATGAATGTATAATATGATAGCGAAAACGGTTAGCGAACTAGACAATTGCAGTGTAACAGTAAGATCGTAGTAAGTAACATTACTGAACGTGTTTAAAAATGTGTGTAAACAATATGATAGTAGTGGGATGAGTGACCCTAGACAGTAGATCTAGTACATAAAATAAAATTTACAACCTACTTTTTGTTATCCTGGAACAGTCTTTTGTGTTCATTTCATGTCTCATGTATGTTGTAGTTTACCTTGCTCTTTCATTACAGTTTACCATTATTTATTTCAGCATATTTCAAAACTTGTAATTTATCACAATAAAAATAGCGGAGGTATTATGGGGGTACTCTCCATAATTCAAATGCTCTGCCGATGTTGATCCGTGTTTTCGTCGAAGTCGATCCGATTCACGTTTGGCCTGACGAGCTTCAGCAGATACATTTTTGTTTAGTTTTGTATATTTATGTGGAGTTTGTATTGAGTCTTTGTTGTGCTGGAGGCAGGAGTTTTCTGGTGTTATCAGACTCCATGTCATCAGCTGCAGTGCCGTCGCATAGACTGTATATAAAAAGGAGAGAAGCTCGGATTGGATCGGATGGATTTTCTAGAAAATTTGACCTAGAGACTTCACAAAGGAATAAGAAAATTGGCCTTCAGAGATAATAGCAAAATCCAACAAGTGGATCATTGTAATATGTGATTACAACCCCTTCACACACTGGCAATAAAAAAAGCATTCATTTTAGATGAAAAGTTACATATAGCACCTTTAATTTGAATCATGCTTTATTAACAATTAAATTGATCAAATGGTTTTCCTAGGTTTTGACTTTCAGTGCAGGGTTTCGGGTTGTCTGCTAAATGCAAATACCAATTCTTTGCTCTTGTGGCCCTTTTCAATGCCAACTCAAATATTATCAGAACTAGGCTTTTTTTTTTTTTTTTTTTTTTTTTTTTTTTTTGCATACTCTATTTTCTGCCCCATTAATTCTGTCCAAATTGGCCCCTACCAAACATAGCACCTACGCTTCCCCAGAAATGCGCCATCAGTTTCAATTTCATTTAGCATGGGAGCCTATGCAACATTTGAGGACATTCAGGGCAGCTAATAATCTTGAGGAACTGGCAGGTTATGCATATTCATGGTTCTGTGCTAGTAAAGTTTGCTAGCAAGTTCTCTCTTTCGCAAAATTCAATTTATATGCAATACCTAGCCAAACACAGCAATTTTTACTAATATGTTATATATATATACAATATATTAAAATATTTATGAAGCAAGTCATTGATTAAAAATTGTCTGATTCACAGAAAATAACTGAATTTAGCTAATTAACCGAGAACTCGAACACAGTTTTGCAATTCATGGCCATCTTTAAGAAATGTCATGTATTATGCAAGCCCTTCTGGAAGGCCTTTTTTCAGGCTTATTTGAAAAACAGTAGCTTAAGGCTTGTCCACAAGTGTGACATTGCTATTATTATTTAATGTATGCATGTTAGCTGTTAACCTAATGCTAAATGTGCTGGTTGCTGGTTGTTGACCCTGCCTCCCTTTGCTTGCCGGTGTATCTGCAGTCGTATCACAGAATGCTCCCTCCTGTAAGTTAAGTTAATGCTTTGAAGCTTGATATATAATTTTAAGTTAAAATTTGTAAAGACAAACTGCATTTTATTGTATATGTCCTGAATGACACTATACCTTCAGCTCTTCTAGGTGGCCAGCAGAGGTCTCCCTAATTCTTATGCAGGACTTAAAGGGACACGTCACCCATTTGCATTAAGCTTTGTGTCTTTAGAATCCCAGTCTTATTTTTGAATGGTCATGGTTTATTCCCTTATTTTCCCCTGAGATGGGAGAAATAAGGATTTAAGTGTTCCACCTCCCGCTTTTTATGACGTAAAAATCCGTCCTCGCGCCGTCCTCTCACGTCCCTCGGCCTCGCCCTGCTCGCCACAGCCAACTAACTAGAAATTTTCTCTGATGTTTGCGCTGTTCTGGATTAGTGGGAGTGCAATGTGGTGCATTGTGGGAGTTGTTGTCCCTAAAGTTATTTTCTGTCTTTTCTCAGTCCAGAGGGCACCAAATTCATTTTTTTTTTTACATTTCGACTACATATATATGACCCACTTTCAATAAAGATTAATGTCGAAATGGGTGAAATGCTCCTTTAACTGTATTTCAATGTCCCTGTGTCATATATCCACTACCTGATTTGTTATATTTCTTATATTGTTTAATTTTTTTGCTTTTTAAGGTTGTGTTGTTGTACTTTAATCTTCTGGCATTTCTGTTACTGTGCAGAAATGCTGTGAGTTTGCATCATTGCTATTATGCTTGTGGTATGAAACAGGCCTTGCAGTTCATATAGAAATTTTAGAGAGTAGGACACAGATAGGACTTGTGTAGAACTTGCCCATATGAGAGAGTTTGCTTTACACAGATAAATCATTTTATAAATTCCGAGTTAGACTGTTGAGTTTTTTGCTAGAAATTGTCCTGATCTTCTCTGAAGTAAACCCTTTTAGTAATTACACACCATACATGTTTCAAGAACATTCCATAGGAGGTCTCCAAGAGGAGCGTTGCTCTTTGAAGGAAACAAGACTGCTTATATGATTAATTATAATGAGGAAGAGGAGTTTTGTAGCAAGTGTAGAGCTCCATCAGGTTAAATTGAGTGCGGTTCCATACTGAGAAGCACCATGAAAACCCTAGTTCTCAAACATCGGGTAATAAACAAAACCAAGGATATTTACTCTAAATTCACTACCTGTTTCATTCAAATGAATTTGTATCCTCAATACCAGCTGCATCGTAAAGCCCTAAGATATGAATAAAGTGTAAAAGCTCAAACAGAGCATGTTACTAGCATGAACTAATAAAATGTATGTAATACCTTAAGTGCAATGTGTGTACTACTATGTTTCAATTGTGGTTTACACATAACTCCAGATATCAGCCTGAGCTGCTTGAGTGGAGCTGGTAGTGTACCAAGTGTGTTCATTTTGTAGCGTAGTCTGATGATTCACTGTCTGTGAATTATTTATCAATGTCTAAACGATCTGGTGCTGCTAATTTTTGCTCGAGCTCGTTGATTCTGCATCTGGTTTGCAGCTTTCAGGATGAAGTAGGCAGATGCCTGTTGAATTTTCATGAGTCGCCTCCTGAGCCAAGGCTGAGCTGCCTCGCTCTCTACTATTATGCAGATCTGAGCACCTTAGGGACTCCCGGGGTATGCAGAGAGCTTTTGCCATTTCTCCGCCAACCCTTGATAAAAAAAAAAAAAAAAGCAACACTCTCCCCGACCTGCACGCTCCATAAACCGTGTGTTAGCCGTGAGCAATGCCGAACGTGGCTGGGGTGGAATTCCCAGAAGTCCTAGCCTCAGGAGGACGGAGCAGAGGGAGAGGATAAGGGTTGGGAAAGATGAGAGGAGTCAATCCTTGTTACATGTCTGCCAATAAAAAATTACCACCTTTTTATTGTTGCAGAGCCTTCATCTGTCAAAAAACGATGGCCCTTGCAAAGCCGAGCAGAGAATTGCTTTTGAAAATTGCTTTTCCCTGCAGCAGGCCTCTGGAGGGAATACCGAGAAGAAGCCGAGCAAATGACAATGACGATGCACTGCGTTTTAGTGGTCATCTTGGATTCCAGAAGGCAAAGAGTGCGTTCAAAAGACCATTTTCTACATCATCCCTTTCCAATCATGAGTATTCTATGCATTCAGGGGATGAATGAAAATGTGTCTGCAGTGCCATTTTTAGCCTGGCTATTTCAGTGTGCAGCGAAGATGCATAACATTGGCATATTGGTTCTTCTTTGCGTGGTCCATGTGGTCGCCACAACCCGAGAACCAATTACGCTGTAAAAGAAGGTCTTATCGAGCCCATTAGTGTGGGTAGTCAAATCTGGGGCGACTGCCAGGAACGCTGATCGTAAATTCGCTTCCTTTTCATAGACGTCTGGAGACCAAATCTTCTCAGTTATCTTTGATTGGCAGTGGGAAGATTAGTTGGTTTGTTTGAGGGGGCTTTGGGGTATTATTTGACTTGGTACATGCATTTTATTGTTCGTCCACATCGTGTGGGTGAATTATTTGACGTAAACAGACAAACAAGTGAAGGGAAGTTTATGTGTAGGTCTTCTTGCTTCTAGTAATTGCCTGTTGTCTCTTGGGTGCGCTGTCTGGAGAACTGTCTGAAATTCCCACTTTATTTGCTGACAGTTGTGTAGGACAGCAGTAATGGAGAGAGTTCTGAATACCATCATTAGTCCCTGGCTGGAGAAACAAGATCTTCGTGCTGGGAACAGGGACAAAATGCACACAGAGGAAAGAAGTACTGCTGGGTAGAGAGATGAGTGAGTCAAAGAATGAGGGTGGAAAAGAAAGAAAAACCAAGAAATTGGAAAAAAATATAGGCTAGGTTAGTTCACCAAAAAAATTCCTGCCAGTAATTACTCACCCCCATGTTGTTCCAACCCCATAAGACTTTCGTTCATCTTCGGAAACACAAATTATATTAATATTATTACATATTATATTATATATCACTAGCTCCAATGCTCATGTGATTGTGAGGAGGTGTTAGCCCTACCATGAGTCTTAAACCATCTGACCAACCACAGACCGCTGTGCTTATAATGTATTTTGAGGCAGTTTTATCTGTCTTTGTTGAAACGACAACAGTATTGTGGGGCAGAAACAATATAATATATTTTAACATAATATAATATAATATAATATAATATATGATGCTGAAAATTCCGCTTTGCCAGCACACAAAATAAAATATATTTTAAATAAGAATTTAAAATATAAACATAAACTAGTGTGAGCCGTAATCATTCAAATTAAGGCTTGAAATATCTCACTTTGCATGTAATGAGGCAATATAATAAATTAGTTTCACCTTTTAAGTTGAATTACTGAAATAAATTAACTTTTGCACCATATTCTAATTTATCGAGTTTCACCTGTAATTTTCAAATAGAATTTAAATTGTACAATATTTCACAATAGTACTGTTTCTTTGCAGGTGCAGTATTCAGCACAATCTGATGTAATCTGTCTTTCTTTGTGTTTCAGACTCAAGCAGATCAGTGCCGCTATGTAGTGGGCAGTATACTATGTGAAAATGAAGAGAAACCCGATGAAGAGCTACAGCATCTGTATGAGAAATACGGCTACAAAGTCATTTCCTTCCCTGAAGTCACCTGTGCCGTAACTTCCTCGTTTCCGAACAGATGCACTCTGTCCCCCGTCTGTGGCGGTTATAGAGTCTACCCTGAACTACAACAGTATATAAAGGTATCATTATCTATCTATCATCCCTTCAGCTATGGCAAAATACACCACCCAATTGCAATATACTGTACGTTACCTGGCTGAACTGTAAATGGCTCTATTCATTGTAATTTCCATAGTGCTTTACACGCCTCGCATCACTAGTGGCCAATATCAGGCACATCTAATGGAGGACAGCATGTGAAATGTATAGCGAGGAATATAGTAAATGGGAAGAAACGGCCTTAGTAACTTCTGAATGGACGGATAACTGGATTGAGAGAGGGAAAGAGGCTGTTAATGAGGTCAGTTTGTGCTGGTTGGTGCCTAACAGCGTGAGTTCAGTGCGGTTCAGTGCTGCGAGATAATGTGATAGATGATGTGCTACTTACCATTTGTAAACCATAATGACATGTGAAACTTGAGGTGTTAATTGTATAGGTGCCACTTTTCTAGTGCTAATGCTTTTTTTGTACTCGATATGTACACTAGCAAACAGATAGCTATGCCTTGGCAACCACCTACAACACATTTGCATTGAGGTGGCTGTGTATATTGGGTAACCAACATGGAATGGACAACAAAAATTGGTACCCTAGTGGCTCGCAATATTGTCATGACAATCTGTTCTAGTTGAAGTCCTGGCGCAGGGGAGTCTCATACAGTTAAAAAGCGGTCTGTACCAGATGCTCATTTATTTCACTACATAGAAAATAATTTAGTCTACTAGCTATCCTTGAATACAAGGAATTTCTGTAGTTGATGCATCAGCATGGCTCCAGACTGACTAAAATAAACTCAAAATAAACCAAATAAATATTTGCAACAATAATTTAAAATGTAGTTGCTGTCTGGAGAACTTTGTGTCCATATTCGTTTTCGTCAGATTCAATTTGCTAACTGGCCAGCAACTTTGAGGTTGTTTTGTCAATCTTTTCGACTGCGATTTAATTGCGATTAATCACATCCAAAATAAAAGTTTGTGTTTACATAATATTTGTGGGTGCACTGTGTATAATTTTATTATATATATATATATATATAAATACACACACATGCTTGTATATATTTAAGAAATATTTTCATGCATATACTGTATATAGATTTATATATAATTTATATTATATAAAATATAAGTATTTTATATATAAATAAAAATTTTTTCTTAAATATACAAGCATGTGTGTGTATTTATATATATATACAAAATAATTATACACAGTGCACCCATATATATTATGTAAACACAAACTTTTATTTTGGATGCGATTAATCGAGATTAATCGTTTGACAGCCCTAATATATATACTGCATATATATATATATATATATATATATATATATATATATATAAATTATGCAGATCGTGGTCTTATAAACCTATTTTTGAAAAGGGATTGACTATAAATTCAATTTTGCTATCGGTCTCAGTCCATTTTCTTGAAAATGGCTAAAACTATGATGTAACCAGTTTCACTTGTTGTTCCTTTCTCACACTTTATCTTTTGCTTACCTTCCTTCTTTAACTCACACACACACACCAAACCTTTTCTGACTTGGCTTGTCTGACAGCTTATTAAGAGTAGTGCAATAGTTACATGAGCAGTGCAGTGTAGGAGTCAGCACAAGATGTACTGTATGTTGCATTATGGGACTGTGTTGTATGAGTTTGTTACTTGATGTATGTGGAGTGACACCGTGTACAAAGACTGGACTGGGCAGATGAATAATGGAGAGACATTCACAAATGTATGTGTGTATGTAGGCAGAGATATGTCCTTTACAATGATTTATTAAATAGGGTCTGGCAGAAGTTCAGACTGGCACTTCCTTTGTTATGGAACTCAAGTAGGACTTCCTGTAAAGACCCCTGTACAACCACATAGCCCATGCACCACACTTCACAAACCAGATATTACGAGTCACCAAGGAGTCGGATGCACACATGTGTCTAAGGCATTTGCTCATCTGTACTACGTTGCGATTGGATTATTTTATTCAATTATGTCCACATATTTTATCTATACTAAAAGCATAGTTAATGCTTTGCAACTTTTTACTTTCTCGTCAGTTTTTTGTCAACAGTATTTTTAATTACAATTGTTATCGGTTATATAATCACGTTTCACGTTTCATTTTCTAAATGTTTTTGTCAGTAATTTCGGGACAAATTGAGCACTTTTAATATACCTACATACTGTATACGTTCACTAATTCATTTTAGTACATTAAAACTGTAACATATGCTCACCTTTAAACATTTTTGGGTGATATACAAATAAATAAAAATAGAAAAAACTGATTCAGTTTGTACTGATTCGCTCATGTAAATGAACTAAACTAGAGGTCAGTGCTGGTTGGATTTTTAAAAATACGGCTCCTCAGACGGTCTATGGGGATTTTTCTGTCCCGGTCCAATTGGATTCTGTCTTATTCTGGCTTTTAAAAATCTGTTACAAAAACTATGATTACAAATTGTACAAATAACATTCTGTACCTTAAAAACATTAAAAAACATAACTTTTATTTTTCGAGAACTATATTTTGCTGCAGTCCTACAAGTCATCACACAAGATTTTGCACATCAGTATCTTCCCGCCCACACCTGTGCTCAGCAATCAAATCTACTATGTTTAAATCAGAGATAACCAATTAAAAATCACTGCAATACTCTCAATGTTTCTTATTTTATACCATGAGGTCACTGTGAGTATTCAATGCATCACCCAGCCCAGTTCCTGTGGAGTGGACATGTGTTGGGAATGGCTTCTGTTGGTTCTCTGCCAAACGTGGCATTCGGCTCGTGGGTTGTGCGGTCTGTTATGGCACGGGTTAAACACCGAACTGTCTCTCTGCCAACCCTAGATATCCCTTTTATCTTCTCCATTGACAAATACTTTTTTTTTTCTCCTCTCCCGCACCTCTCCATCTTTGTATTGGTCTCTCAGTTGTCTTTTTTTGTATCGTTCTTCATTGGGCAGATATATCACTTGTCCACCCTCTATCGATAGCAGACACGGACACATTCTTCTCAATCTGCTGAGAGGCTGAGCCTTTGCTGATGATGATAAACACACACACACACACACACACACATGGACCGGACCATCTGTTAGACAGCGAGAGGGCAGAATCTCCTGCTCCCACGCAGGAGTTCACTCCTAAGAAAAAGCGTACACAGAGTATGTGGGCAGTCCCATTACTCCGTAACAGCGATTTCAAGCTGTTAGTGTGTGTTCGGGTGTGTGTTGATCCAGCAGACGGCTGGCTGTCAAAGGATTGACTAAGCCCATTAAAAGAGGTAATTCTTAAGAAGTATAAAGAAATGGCGAGATTGACTACATTAGAGGGATTTGCCTGAACTCCTAGAGTTCTCCCAAAATGCACTTTTGTCTCAGTGCTAGCCTAGGGTCTTGTTCAAACTCGAAATACAAAGTTTTAATCCAATTAACAGCAACCCACTAATCCACTCAACTTCATGTTTAAAAAAGTAGTCTTATGTACTCATTGGTCAAACTGATTAACGTTTGCTGCCTAAAGTTTGAGATATTTTTGTCGCAGTCTTTATAGCTCAAAAACATGCTAAGCTCTTCCAATCGTATCTGACATGAATGCATTATTTAGAACTAAATGTGTTATTTCTAAGGTTGTCTACATCATCCTTTAGGCTGTAGAAATGCTTTGGTGGATGAACTTCTAGTTGTGCATCATAGATGTAATACAGCACAACTGCCCACTTTTTCAGCGATCTTGGTTATTTTCTCATTCATTTTCTCCATAGGCATTATGAAAAATGATCCAGTCATTTTAAGTTTTAAGTAGTAAACCAAAACAACCAACTCTGAGATGAATCACAATACTCTAAACGTGGATTTGAAATCGAAAAGATCTTGAAAAACGTTTTTTTAAGACAAGACAGTTTTTATGAGGCAGTGAACTGCTCGATTCAAATGATATAATCTAATTAAAAACTATTGACCAAGTCATTAATTGCCAAATATAAAATTATATACAAATATATATATGATCATTCGTTTTTTTTGATGCAATTCTTGTTTCCATGGTAACAACAGTGACTTCTCTGCTGGGCGAATCTCTCTTCAAGATTATGGGGAGAGGGTCTTCCCAGGGATTTTGGAAAAGCTCATTGTGGGTATCTTGAAAAGTTTATACTATAACGTTAAAAAATGACTTCTCTATTGAGAAAATGTATCTGCTGTAACCTGACTGTTGTGCTCTGTTACTCTTTTGCTCTTTTGCTGTTTGTTACAGTATATCACTAGAAAGCTAACAGGTTTTACTGGCTTTACATTGTCAAATATTGGCTATAACTTTGCAAAGACAAGGTTAATAAGCGCATCTCACTAGTTTTAATGATCAATGAGCAATGATCAAGTCTAATGGCTACACTATTGAAACGGCGTGAACCTTATCATTTTTTTTCAATGCAATGGCATGCCAATGGGGCTTCCATTATAAATGCAGTACTGTTAATGGATTTTTTTTGTTTGTGTTTTCAGGACATTTCTATGCATATTCATGCAGATATCCTTTTACTTTGATGCAGATTATTTTAACATCTTTAACGGTTTCACCAAGATTTTAAGATAATCGGCATGTATGATATATTCTTTACTTGTGTAAAAGCATTTTCGTAAACATCATTACGTGACATTAATCGCAAGCAAATCTATCTCAAGTTGACTCTGCCCACCTTGGCAGTTACTTGAACAACACACTGATTCTGTTTCCCTCTGGTCCAATCAGCTCATGAATAATGCAGCTCTGTCCCTCCCTATCCCCTTTGATGTTATTATTTGTTAAATTAAACATGGAAAATTGGTTGTGGTTGTTTACGGCATCCATATTTAATGAGCTTTCACTGTATGGCCAGCTGGAAGAGAAGCACAGTGAATCTGGGCAAAAAAAGGAATCTTATAAAAAGATCAGATGATAGAATTAAGAATATAATAATATTTAGTAAATGGCTACTTCATTATATATATATATATATATATATATATATATGTATATGTATATATATATATATATATATATATATATATATACTTGTATATATATATACGTATATATGTATGTATATGTATGTATGTATGTATACATATGTATGTGTATATATATGTATATATATATGTATGTATATATATATATATATATATATATGTGTGTGTGTGTGTGTGTGTGTGTGTGTGTGTGTGTGTGTGTGTGTGTGTGTGTGTGTGTGTGTGTGTGTGTATGTGTGTCTGTGTGCATACTATTATAATAATTCCTATGGAGTCACTCACTAAATCTTCTTCTAATTAGGAAATGTCTTGTTGCTAATGATAGGACCCCATCTGGAAGTTAACAAGGCATTTTATATTTAATAAGGTTTCATCCCTACTAGTAATCATGTTATCATATATTAATAACTGGAGCTTGTTGTATTTATCACAGTCTATATCTGTGGAAAGGAAGAGAAAGGTAGAAGGAGGGATGGAAACTGACCACAGCTCCCCTTTTGTGCTGTATGTGCCCCTCTATGGAGTGTGTGTGGGTGGTCTGGCAGACAGGCTGTTTCGAGCTGTTTGATCCTCACAGGTAGCCCTACATGTTTAATGAGACCCCAACAACCCCCTCCCCCTTTTCACTTGGTTTCTTTACCTTCCCCTGGCCTTTCTTTGGGCCTATTTACACCTGCACTTAACATCTGTTGTTTTTTTTTGTTTTTTTTGGATGCTTAGAATGCATAAATGCAATACTGTTCACAAAATTGAAGTCTTAAATAAAACTTAAATAAGATTATTTAAAGTGTTGAACAGTGATGAACAGTGTCTTTTGACTAAATATTTTTGAAACAAGAAGGGAAAAGGTTTAAACCAGCAATCTCTCTGCAAGCTATAACCACTTGTTATCAGATTGATGTTAATTGCAGGTCTCTCTCTCTGTCTCTCTCTTTCAGTAATTGCCCTGAACTCTGTAAGAGCTACTCTATTTGTGCAACCTATTAGACTAGTCTTGTCTGTGAGAAGAGGACAGACTCAGGCGAGAGAGTTCTCACTTGAGCGGTTCAGTCAGACAGACAGTCTATGACTCAATCAGTGAGAGAGCCAATCAGTGAGTGTGTTTGTTTGTGTGTGTGTATGCATTCTTGTGAGGGCATGGCCTTATGCCAGATATAGATGCTTCATAATTGATACGGTCTTCCTGGAGCATTGTGTGTGTATGTGTGTGTGTGCGTGCGTGCATGCATGCCTGTGCTGTCTGTACGTTATCTTGGAAAAGTGATGCATGAGCCAGGAGCAAAGACATGTCCATCACAGCACTGAACCACAGTAGGCTTTGTAGTAAGATCTCGGGATGTTCACGGATTCACTTTCTTCTCGAGGTTAAGGAAAGTTGAACAGGAAATCCCTCCAGGCGATAGTGATTTGCAGGACAGATAAATAGGAAATGCATCTAAATTTATTTTTAGGCTCAGCTTTTTTCTGTTTTGAATTTGTTTCCATAGCAAAAATATGCATATTTGTATACAGTATTTGAAGAAGACTTCTTCTTCAAGAAGTGTTGCTCAACTCACCTCTCAGAAAGTTTTAGAATGTCTCCCTGTTTAAATGTGGCGTGAAACAAAAGTTGCGATCATCTTTCCTTCTCTATTGTGACGTATATATATCCACGTAAGACGGCTTCTTGAACAAGTAAAAATGTAGTGTGGCACTTGATTGCGTCCATTGGTACTTTATTGGATGTTTGCCGTTGCTACGTACAATCTCATGTGAGTGACAGGTTGTCCCGTCCTGAAACCTCAGAATTGTATATGAATAAATTATTCTGTTTTAAAACATTAAACGGTTATTAAAACTAGTCATTAAAAGGCTCGTTTTTATAAAAAAGGATTTTTTTTTTACTTTTAACATATTCAAATTTGCGATATAATTGACCAAACAGAAATAGAAATCAAGCAAGTAAAGAAAATGTCACAGGAGCTCACAAACTACAAACTGCAAAAAGGTATTGTATTTTAAAATTATGCATTAAAGGAGTAGTTTATCCAAAAAGGAAAATTCTGTCATTATGGAGGGACATAAATCTAATTTGTCTTCTGAAGATGAACTAAAGTCTTACGGGTTTGGAACGACATGAGGGTGGCCAAATGCTGCAAATTTACATTTTTGTATGAACTACTAACCATTTAAAAGGATTTTAAACCCCAAAATGAAAAGTCTGTCATCTTTTACTCTTTCTAAACCTGTACACATTTCTTTCTTCTCCTGAACACAAAAGAAGATATTTTGAATAATGCTGATTTCGATTCCTACTTACTTCCATTAGAATGTTTGTCCATATAGTGGAAGTCAATGGGACCCCGAACCCATTTAGTTACCAACATTGTTCGAAATATATTCTTTTGTGTAAAATATATTGCGAAATATATTCTTTTCCATGCACAGAAGAAATAAAAGTCAGTCAGACCAAAACTTGAGATGGTTGTATGGATCTGTTGGATTTGTGTTAAGCCAGTTTCCCTGTTACTTTCTTCTGCATTAAGGTGATAAATGGGAGGTGATGGAAGTGAGACCCAAAGGGGGGATGGTTGAGGGGTCAGACCAACACCCTTGCACATTAACAGTGCATGAATCAGTCTCTAGCACCTCAAAATCCATGAAAACACACACACACCACATTGTATTTATTTATTTATTTTTATTTTATTAATTTTTTTTATTTTACTGGGACAGTGCTCATTAATTAACAGTAAAATAACTGTAAATGAGCCAGAGTTAGCTCAACAGGCTAGTTTGTCCCTGGCCAGTTATTATGAGGGCAACCTAAAATCAAGATATAAAAAACATAAAATGAACATAAATTTTTACAGTCCACAAATAATAACAACATAGAAGAGTAATGATAAGACAGGTACAGCAGAACAATAAGTAACAAGCAACATCAAGACAATCTGCTAGAAAGCAACAAATAATTTTATATATATATATATATACATATATATATATATATACACACACTATATTTTGTTTTAGACTTTTTGATGGTATAAAGGTGACAGTAAAGACATTTGTCATATTACAACAGTTTTTATATTTATTTAAATAAATAAATGCTGTTCTTTTGAACTTTCTATTCAACAAAGAAACACATTTTTAATAGAAAAAGTGTATTATGGTTTCCACAAAAATATTATGCAGTTTATAACTGTTATAACTGCAATATTATAACTGTTTTTATCATTGGTAATAATAAAAAAATGTTTCTTGAGCACCAAATCAGCATATTAGAATGATTTCTGGAGGATCATGTGACACTGAAGACTAGAGTAATGATGCTGAAAATTCAGCTTTGCCATCACAGGAATTAATTACATTTTTAAAAATTCTGATAAAATATTTTACAATATTACTATTTTTACTGTATTTTTTTATCAAATAATTGTGCCTTGGTGTATAAAAGCATGAAAGTCTTCTTTAAAAAATATTTAAAAATATGACCAAAACCAAGAATCATTAAATTTGTGTATATAGTATATTATAGGTTATATTTCTAGTTTATGGTGCCACATTGATTTTTCTGCTATGTTTTCCTCCTGTTCCATTCATCAGGAGAGGGAGAGATGGATAATGATGTATTCCACCTCAGAGAAACTGACAGCATTTATCTCATGGAGTATTAGATGTGCTTGTGCTTTGTTTCTCATAGACAATGTGAGACACAGCTGGTTTGAGAAAGATAAGCCATGTCTACATTTATGTTGTTTTCTGCTCCATTGCTCCATGTAGCTTGACCCCAGGTTCTTGGTTGAGTTCTTTTGTGTGATTGCATTTTAGTGAGATCAATAACCCTTAAGACTAATAAATAAACCTAGTGGTTGTCAACTAGGGGGCCTCAGTAAACTCCCAAGAGGACCTCAAATTAACTTATGATTCAAAAAAAAAAAAAAAAAAAAAGAAAAGAAAGAAAAAAGAAAAAAGAAAAGAATAAAAAAAAGGCAATGGGTCAATACAACTAAAAATCAAGATATATATTTTTTTATTCACTCCGTGAAAAACATTTTTTCCCCCTTGGATGTATGAAGAACCCTAAACTAGCCTAAACTGGATCACAAAACTAGTCACAAGTCGTGCGGGTATGTTTGTGGCAACAAAATATTGTATGGGTCAAATTTTTTTTTTTTTTTATGCCAAAAATGATTATGATATTAAGTAAAGATCATGATCCATAAAAATATTTTGTAAATGTCCTTTATTCAGCTTTCAAATGCTGTATACATTTCAAATGTAAATTAATAAAGTCTACTAATAACATATCTAATGACAATATCTATCTAATAAAATCATGGGCATTTTTTTAATTAATATACATTTTTCTAGTTATGCCAAGCTCTAAAATATTTTATCGGGTAGAAAAATATATAATTTTTTTTTTTTAAATCCTCACCCTTAATCCTTATCCAGTGAAAAACTGGACAATTCAAATATTGTGTTGGACAAGGGAGGGCCTTGGAATCAAAAAGTTTGAGAACCACTGCTCTGACTAGTCATCTTTTATAGCGTTGACAGGACTCAACAATGCAGTTTGAATGTGTTTTAATGCATCCAAAATATAACCTAACCCAAAACCTTGGCAATCCAATTGGTGAAGCTCATATGAAGAGAGGCAGTACAAATACAGAGGTCATTATTGAAGTATTGAATGTTGACATAAGACCTTACATTTAATTCCTAGTCAATGGACACCAAGACTTTCTGTTTTTTTAACCTTCTTCAAAATATCATCTTTTATGTTCCACTGAACAAAGAAATCCATACAGGCTTAGTGTGACATGACGGTAACATGTTTGTAAGAACTAACCCTTTAATGGATTTACTTGGCTTTCAGAATAAGTTTCAGCCTATTTTAGGGTGAAATGTGTCATTTTTTTCTATGTTAACCTGCCATATCAGTTTAATACGCCAAGACAAATAAACCGATCACAGGTTAATTCACCTGAAAATGTTGTACACTGAGGCTCTATGGCTCTAGGATCAGCCAACACAGCAACATTTCCTCAACCAATGGCGTGTGGCTCTTTGTTCTTTCAGCCAATGGCATTATTTGCCCTCAGTTTCTCTTTGCGATGGGTTTCTCTATAAGGGTGTAGAAGTCAGGCCACTCAACCGAGGTAACGTAACGTTAATCCTGTCAGATCGTCCATGCATTGAGTGAGCTTGTGAAGGCTACGGGTCGGCCAATCTGGTTCTGTCCGTTAAAATTATCTTTTGAAAATAACAATCGTGGCCCTGGACACTGAGTGACCTTACACATTAAGATAAAATCAGATTTTCTTCAGTCATTGTTAAAAAACAAGCTAATAAAGCTTGCTAACTAGCGTTAGTGAAGTGGCCAGAGGGATCGTTCTGCCTCCACCTAAGCTCCGCCCACATAAAAACGTCATCACGTTTACCAACTGAAAAGGGTAGTCTATACGCCCTTCTTTAAAAGGGGTAAGGATACTTGATGTATCAAATAATGAGACTAAGTTTGATACTTGCATGGCTCGTCCATTTGAATTAAACTGAACTGATGCAATTTGTTGAGGCTCCAGTTGATCTTTGCTGATGTGGTCTTGATGAGAGAGAACCAGTGGTAGTCAGAGGATCTTTGGTGAATGGAAAGACGAGGCCGCAGCCTGGCGCAAGCTTGGGAGTCCTTGAGGGACTTCTAGTTCAGCATCAGCTTCACATTAGGTCTTCACAAGAAGTAAGTGAGCCAGAGGCTAATAGCCGTCCCTTTTTTACGACCCTTTGTTCAGGGCAAACATTAAGGGTAAAGGAGCGCTTCCTGGATTTCAAGGTTTGGTTAAAATAGAGGTGCTCTTTGGATGGGAAACTAAATATGAAGAATCAAAGAAGAGCACTCTCAAGTGAAAAAGTTAAAAAGCCTTTATTATTATGGCTTGGTCAAATTAACCATCTAAAAAACTCCAACGCGTTTCGGCTACATGCCTTCTTCTGGGAGTTAAACAGATCTCAACCAACAGAGTTTCTTATAAACCAACAGTCCTTTGTTCAGGGCATTTGAATGTTTAATTTCATTGAGTGTTTATGAAAAGAAATAGTTATAAAAGAAAAGTTAGCAAAATATATTGTAAATTACCAAATGGGGGACGAAGATTGGAGTTTATAGAGACTAAACATGCTACACATATGATTTTGGTTTACCATTGTATGCAAGTCATGTTTCAGACCAAAATAGTTTAAAAGGAAAAAAAACCCCATTTATTTAAATGGAACATATAGGATATATATATATATTCATTTCTTCTTTTCAGCAAGTATTAAGAGAGTGGCACAACACTCTGTCAATTCTGGTTGGGTCGTAAAGCTTATTATCAGTCTTAATGTGTCCTGTAACAGGACACCAGGTTCTGCCAGTGGGTAGGCTTCATTTGTGATGTTAGTTTTGGGGGAAATTCCACAAACCTTTGTTGGGAGAGTGAGTTTGCTGAATTATTCATTAAAAATAATGAATAATTTGTGTATCTGATTGCTCTAGACGCTACAGTGTTGTTATCAGATTAAACAAGGTATAATGTAAAAAAGCAATAGGTTTAATATTCCAAGATCACACGGAATTTGTAAAATTTCTTCAATGTTGCCTATTACGCCCATTTGATATCCTTAATCAGCCTTCACACAACGCTGTCCGTCATCAGAGATATTTAAAGAGGCATAAATCACGTCCCATTTTTCTTAACCACAGTCATTAAAGTCCAAGAAAATACAATGCTGGTCTCCCAGTGCTGCGAGCAAGTGTTTATTCTCATCGAGAGAGAGATGTGCTAGATGTTGGCGACCGGGCCGCTGGTATTTCTAGCTATAATTGCACACTACGTGGGGTACATATTTAGGCCACTGGTCCAGCAGAGACGGCCGTAGGTAGTTACACAGCTAGGGAGATGGCCGGAAATCATAGGGTTCTTAGGTTGTAATTAAACAATTCATTTTGGCTGTGTGCTTTTCACCTCATTTGGACACAGAGTTTAAAATGGAAGTGCCGAAATAATTGTTTTAATATGTAATCGTATTAAAAGTGTTTTGTTTTTATAAGCTTATATAAGTTTTGTATCTCCTAATGACCACTCCAGGCCTGATAATGTTCTACATGAATTATATATTACCTAATTTATTAATAATATAATTAGAATGAAGCCACACATCAGAAAAAATATATTTTCATATATTTATAATAGCACTGGTTGATGTTTTCTCACTAAGCATTTGTATACAATGCATGTTAAAAGTTCAAGTTAGAGTTTATTTTTTCTTTTGCTGATGTTGGTATAAAAAGCAGGGTGGCCAATAGCTTTTTTTCTGTGCTGGTTTTGAGGGAAAAATCTGGAATGGAATTAATCATGCAAACCTAGAAGATAAGTGAGTATGGAAGATGATAGAATTAATCAAGGTAGAATATGGTAGGCTGAGCTTATTTAATTGACTCCAATCACTTCTGGTTCCTTATCAGATTAAAAAAAATGTATTTATTTATTAGGAAACATATAGATGTAATTCTGCTTTTAGGCGATATACTGGATGAAATCACCTTCCCACATAATTGGAGACCTGCGTACCTGTGTGTATGTGAAGGCACTGATTGTATGTTGATTAAAAAGACAGGCGATTGCCCGTCCCACTCTGTGGCTTTCCATCAGATGCTTTTGTTCTCCTCTTTTATGCTGGTGGAGAGAAGAGGCGGACTTTCATTGCTCTGCATGTGAAGGACTGTGTGTTTCATCCTGCATCTTGCCTGTTCTTTTCAAGTGTGTGTGTGGATCATCTGCTGGCATGTTACATTAAGTCTGTGTGTTTCTGTATGCGTTGGTTTTCTTAAGAGCCTCTGCCTTTTCACAGGGCTTGGAACCGACATTGCGAGTTGTGGTTTCACAGTGACACTTGATTTTCTTCTGTCACTCAGATGAAGTTGCCAGGCCCTAATTTGATCTCTTTGTGGCAAATGTAATCAGTGTTACACATATCACTAGTGATGGGGACGAGACCGCATATGCTGAGTCCAAGTCAAGAACGAGTCTTTGAAGGGTCGAGTTCGAGTCGAGACAGAGTCCGTTGGTTTTCAAATACAGTTGAGACCGAGTCAAGACCAAGTCTTTGAAGGGTCGAGTCCGAGTCGAGACCGAGTCCGTTGGTTTTCAAATACAATCGAGTACGAGTCAAGACCAAGTCTTTGAGGGTCGAGTCCGAGTCAAGTCCAAGTCTTTGAAGGGTCGAGTCCGAGTCGAGACCGAGTCCGTTGGTTTTCAAATGCAGTCGAGTCCGAGTCAAGACCAAGTCTTTGAAGGGTCAAGTCCGAGTTCGTTGGTTTTCAAATACAGTCCAGTCTGAGTCAAGACCAAGTCTTTGAGGAAGCAAGTCCGAGTCAAGATTTTGTCCCGACATAATTAATAATTAATTATGTAATTAAATAATTAAACATAATTAATAAAAACATAAGTAATATCAGTTTTGATATTAATGTTTTACGAGTCCTTCTCCTTCCACAATGGTCCGAGTCCGAGTCAAGACCGAGTCTTTAAAGGGTCGAGTCCGAGTCAAGACCGAGTCTTTGAAGGAACAAGTCCGAGTTGAGTCCGAGAAAGCAGAAATCGGTCTCGAGACCGGACTCGAGTACTACATCACTATCTATCACCAGTGATAATGGAAGCGATAGAGTGGATTGAATATCGTGTGATGATTGTGTCTGTCTGATGCTCAGTAAGCGTCTAGAGGAAGTATTCATCATTCAGGCGTTGCCAGTGTTTGTCTATCCTGTATGAAAGCTGGTAGACCAAACCTGCTATTACAGTACTATCTCTACAATTGCCTTTTTGACTTTGTCAGTTTGACTGAGGTCTGAAATCAGACATGAAATGAAATCCTGTTCTTCACAAACAACGCCAGTCTTTATTTAAAGGTGATGTCTTGTCAATTTTTCAATGTTTAATACCATCTTCTTGCACAGGATAATATTCAGAGACAAATTTTGCATAAACATTGCTTTGTTTTTTAGCATCCCAACTAGCCCAATAGAGCAATAATGTGAGACTGGGAACGGGACTATCTGATTGTTTGACCAATGGCAGGCAGAGAGAGTGTTTAGGAAACCTGTCATTATGAAACTATTGTTGCAGAAACTACACACTTCATCTTCAGCAGTAAGAGAAAATCCAGTTCAGCAGTAACTTCCTTCTCAATATAACAATATCAATTCCATTATGTTAACAATATTATTGCTTTTAGTACATGGTATTTGTAGATAATAAATATAAAGCACATACAGTACACTAGTTCAAAAGTTTGGAGTTAGTGCATGTGTTATGCTCATTTATTCGAATGTAAAAACAGTTACAAGTTAAATATTAAAATACATATTTATTATTTTCAATATTTAAAAAAATATATAAAATACACTGCATGTAAAAGCATAATTAAGTATCATTTTAACACACCCAGACAGAATGATTCAGAGGTTGGATGTAATATTTTTTTTTCCTTTTTTGAGGGAGCTCGTGGTCATTATTAAAGGTTCAAAAAAGTTCAAAATCATCTCTGCAATTTCCTGTCCATTTCCTACATATAAGATCTACCCTCAAATACCACATTAGCATCTCCGAAGGAGCATCTCTATTCTCCTCGCACCCTTTTGGGGCTCCAAAACCCCCTTCGCGTACTATTCAATCTCTATTCACCTTCTGCTCTTTTCCGCGGCCTGTGTATCCCTGCTCTCTGAGGACATCTCTTTATATGTTTGTCAGAAAGGGAGGCATTTTGTGTTGTGTTCTGTGAGATGCCTTTAATGGATTTAGTCAAATTGTATAGAAAAATACCCTTCAAATAAAGATAAATACCTCAAAGGGCTTTTCGTCTTCCACGTGTCTAAACAAGTTTCTCGCCACATTTCATAGTATTTAATTTGACAAAACATCAAACCTGTCTACTGAAACTGAATTTAGCATTCAAATGCTATCAGTTATGATGTCTTGCTATTATAGTGGCGACCTTTTCAACGGTATTGAGGCGGTTTGAAGCTTTTGATGCTGGAAACTATTGTGGCACAATGTGCAGTGGGAAAGCGGTCTTTTGTTCCTGTGACGAATAGGATGGCCCCGCAGGCCCCTCTTGACTTCTTAGTGAGTCTAATAGAATATTAAAGTTAAAATTTGCTCTTTTACTTAGGGGTGATTTGCTGCAATAAGCATCGTCCACTAGGATTCACATCGCATGGGTCTTTTTTAAGTCTGTCATGACTTTACAGATGAACAGAATGAAAAGCGACTGCTTTGAAAGGTTGATAGACAATAGTGAATAATTATAGAGATAGAGACTAATGAATGGATAGGAGATGAGCACATGCACATCTCTACATTTGTCCAAGAGTGCATCATCTGTGAAGCATTGTTGTATTTTTAATGCAAATATTTGATGACCATCTTAAAAAGTGTGTATTAACCTCTAGATCATTAATGTCATCAAATCTAGAGCTTCTTTACTGTTTACAGTATTAATAGACAGCTTTCTTCTAAGTAGAGTTAGCAGATTTCTGGTCACTCTATACCAATAACAGTGAAATTTGATGTTGATGATTTATTATGCTGCAGCAAAAATGAACATGCACACTCCTTTATTTAAAAAGTTAAATAACAATGGTTTGTAATCTTCAAAGTACCCTCTTTCTCAATTAACCATTATCTTTTTCAGTTGTTCTTTATTTTATTATTTTTTTCCTATATAAAGAAATGTGTTTCAAGCACTAGAACAATTAAAACAATAGAAGATTGACATTAAGTAACAGTGCTGGAAGTTATGCAAAACAGTATTCAAAAAACTTCTGACAAGAGAAACTTCTGACTAATCAAGAGATTCCAATATATGTATATATATATATATATATATATATATATATATATATATATATATATATATATAATGTATATATATATAGTATATATACTGTATATATATATATATATATATATATATATATATATATACTGTATATATATACTGTATATATACTGTATACTGTACTGTGTATATATGTGTATATATATATATATATATATATATACTGTGCATGTATGTGTGTGTGTGTATATATATATAATTATATATATATATTTTTTTTTTTTTGGACACTTGGTGTTACTTATGCTCACCAAGGATGCATTCAAAATATAGTAAAACCAGTAATATCGTGAAATATTATTACAATTTAAAATAACTTTATAAAACTATTTTAGACTGTATTTTATTACTGTTGAAGCTGAATTAGAAAGCATACTAAGCTGAAATTTCAGCTGCAGAAATGATTCTAATATGCTGATTTGCTGCTCAAGAAATATTTATTATCAAAATCAGTGTTTTGCTGCTTAATATTTTTGTGAAAACAGTGATATATAATTTTTTCGGAATTATTTTATGAATAGAAAGTTCAAAAAACTGTATTTAGGGGGGAAACCAGGTATGGTTTTGACACTTTTTGCTCAAGTTTTTATACCCACATTTGTTTTCTACAAAAGGCACAGACTCAAACCTCTGCATATCACAAGCCCTTTTGAGTTGATGTTAAATACATGCTTCCTCGCTTACAATCTACCCACTACCAGCGGGTAGTAACACAGGCTGAGGTGAGCAAAAACAGCAGCTAAAACATGCAATATGCTTTAAAAACAGGTTTATTGTAACCATCCAAAAGAAAAATACAAATCAATATGTCTCTCTGATTGAACATAACTCAACTCAAACTCACTGTGTGTTTGTGTGTGTGTGTGTGTGTGTGTGTGTGTGTGTGTGTGTGTGTGAGAGAGATGAGTGTGGAATGGAAACTCAACTCCAGTATCCCATGTGTAACGAACATAGGCCTAACAAAAAAAAAAAAAAAAATGATTAAAGTGTGTGTGAGTTTATGTCAAAATGTGAATTTTCTCAATCAGAGCCAAAATGGTGACAAATGAATGTGGTTAACCATAGAGTGGTTGACCCAGAGACTGCATCTATCTATCTATCTGTCTATCTATCTGTCTATCTATCTATCTATCTATCTATCTATCTATCTATCTATCTATCTATCTATCTATCTATCTATCTATCTATCTATCTATCTATCTATCTATCTATCTATCTATCTATCTATCTATCTATCTATCTATCTATCTATCTATCTATCTATCTATCTATCTATAATAGATAGATAGATAGATAGATAGATAGATAGATAGATAGATAGATAGATAGATAGATCTATCTATCTATCTATCTATCTATCTATCTATCTATCTATCTATCTATCTATCTATCTATCTATCTATCTATCTATCTATCTATCTATCTATCTATCTATCTATCTATCTATCTATCTATCTATCTATCTATCTATCTATCTATCTATCTATCTATCTATCTATCTATCTATCTATCTATCTATCTATCTTTTCCACTGTCTAGGCATTTTCTAAAAGTATTAAAAATAAACTGTTCTTAGTTGTATGGAAGGGATGATTGTAAGTTATTGTCATTGAAAGGATTTTCTGAGGTAAATGTATAACATTACGAGATATTGTTTATAAGTTCAAGTTTTATTGATGATCTTTCCGCAATTGAAACACTGATTCAGACATTAAACATGATAAAGATTCAACAGAGTAAATTTTACTGTATCTGTTATCATACTTCCGTTTATTTCGTGTTTAAACTAGTAGTAAAGAAAAAGAGATGATCAGTTCATGTGTGCTCCGCTTCTGTTTCGTTTGAAGCCTGCTACATCGATCCATATTGCTACATTAGAGTTTAGAGAGCACCAAAACGTTATTTATTCTTTGAAATTTGTAATAAAATTAGCAGATTTTAAAAGCTAAGACTTTGTTTCATTTCAAAAACACAAAAAACAAATATTTTTCTGATTTATTGGATGGGAGGCTCAATACAAAGTTCTGAAAGCATAGTATATATTAAAAGATCGATCCTCAGGATTTAAGAAACAATGTCAGTTC
The DNA here is from genome assembly GCF_988280905.1 of Pimephales promelas. Lineage (NCBI taxonomy): Eukaryota > Metazoa > Chordata > Actinopteri > Cypriniformes > Leuciscidae > Pimephales > Pimephales promelas. The sequence continues at coordinate 30,112,216 of NC_142776.1, read as the reverse complement.
AATGAGAATTGATTAAAGTCGAAATATATATATATATATTTTAACCCAGCCCTAGTAGAAAGCCATAGCTAAATACCAGATTGGCATGTAACCAGTACAGATCAGAGAGATGCTAAAACTGCATTTTCTGTTGTACCCCTTCAGTCCTAGACACTTAAATGCTTGCAGTTCATGCTCTCTCAGCCTGCTGCATGGGGTTCAGCCTCATCCACCTGAGTGCCGCCAGACTGCTCAGCTCACAGGAGTGGTGGTGTTTTAACACAGCTAGCTTCATTCCACCAGCGGATATTGATTGACACAGGCAATGCAAGGGCAATAAAACTCACATCTGACCTCTCCCGCCTTAGCGCCCATGAGCAGAAAGCACTTCTTCTTACAGTTATTCCTTGTCAATTTAGGAGGAGGAGGGGGGGGGGGGGCATTAACCTTCCGTCATCGACCCACAGACCTCTAGCCACCCGTCCCTTTATCTTCCTGAGGGACTGCGGCATCCTGGTGGTTAATGTGCGCTGCGAAACTCATCCAAGATCTATTCACATCTTCTTTCGCTTAGAGAAGTGGTTAATAAAAGTTATGGTTGTGTGGGTTACCACCTTAATGGACAGATGCTTTTGATGGTTGTTTAATTTGTTGTGTTACTGTGGCAGGGGAATGTAGCACCTCTTGTCGAGGGTGTTGAGCTATGCTAAAATGCATCTCGTGTTGTGTCGATAGGCAGTGAGCGATTTCCACAGAGGAGACGGAAAGGAACATGTGGGAACAAAGTGAGGACAGGGACAGAAGGATGAGCTCATGTTAAGTCAGGAAAGAGACATGGAGCAAGTGCAAGGACAAATAAATAGCACTTTTAAGAATCATACAAAAATGATGTAGGGAGATTATGATTGGTTGCTAAAGCTATTCGGATTGCCATTAGGTGATTGCCGCCATGTGATCGCATGATGCTGTTTCTTGCTGTGTTAGAAATAGGGATTGGAAATGTAAGGAACTAATTTTCTTTCAGTAATTCTTTTAGTCATTTCAAGGAGTAAAAAAATACACTGTTTTGAAAAACAAGATAACTTTTTTTGTAAAAAAAAAAAATGGCTCATGGGCGCATAAAAAAATGACGTACACTGATTAGAGATGCATTTTTATATGAATTGCTACAGTGCCGCATTTAAAACTTTTTGAATGAACAAAAAATAAATTGGTTTGAATTAATGATTCAATGATAAATACACTTTTTTTTTTACTTGATGGATCAGTGTTTTGAAACAAATCTCTTGAATGAATGATTCAATGACATGTCAATAAAAAAATGTAACATCACATGTCGCCACCTACTGGCGTAAGGATGTAATTGAAACTGCCCTCTCTGTTTCAGCGGGTCTAGGTCTGAATGTTCCTGCTGATTTTTTTCAAAGGTTTAATAGACACATATGAATCATTCTCATTTAAGAATAAGATAACGTGGGCATTTGAATCGAAATTGGCTTTATGCCCAGCTGCACTACTTCCTGAACTTCAGCCAGCTGCTTGTTTCCTGTCTGCCATTATTTGCCAAATTGATTAATTCAGGTGTGTCTGATTATTGTTGCCATGACTACTGAGGTCAGGTACACCTGAATTAATCAATTTGACCAATAATGGCAGACAGGAAACAAGGAGCTGGCTGAAGTTCAGGAAGTAGTGCAGCTGGGCATAAAGCCCATTGCAATATTTTTTACGAATAATTGTGCAGCTCTAACACGGATAAATCATTTATAATAAACACTTGAATGTTGAGTTCTCCAGAGCTGGTAGAGGCTAATACTGAGGCTAATACTTTTTATTGGTTGTTTAGTAAAACAAACAAGGCTCCAAAAAAAATGTCTTTATTTTTGGGCACTTCGGAATAGTAGCTTAACAAAGTGACAAATTGAACTCAGATCAAAACCTGCCAGATCTGTGGAGAAATGAATGTTAAAAATACATTAAATGTGGAAAAAGCCCTTTTCCTGTGGTACAGCTGTAGGCTTTATTATTATTATTATTTTTATTAGCCCCATTTGGCATTCTGTCACTCAGTACAAAATAGATTCTTCTTCATGACAGGACTCAGTGTAGGTCAGGCTTTGAGAAATGGGCAGAAAAACCAGCGAGGCATGGCAAAGACCATGTCCATGTCTCTGGCCTACGCATGGAGTTAGCGGCTGCAGAAATGTGCATATGCGTCAGTGGAAATCTCATCTACTCCCCGCCATTAGCATTCCCTAGCACCATCTACAACCAACACCATTCTACCGCCCTGGGAGTTGATCTGTTTTTCATAGCATTAGGAAGAAAAGAGTACGACACAAGGCATGATAATCTGACCCATATTACACCCCGTCCCTTTCTGTGCCCTCTTGCTCACTCACTCAATTGCACAATCACACACTAATATGCACTTTTATAATGAGGTAGCGGTGATTGGCTGTGCTGGGTCTGGTTGTTAGTCATGTACTAATGATGAGGGATAACATTTCCATTTGCTGCAGTCACACATCACAGAACAATTCCCAATCCTCATCCTCAATTTCTATTCCCCTCGTTTTCTTTCATGTTCCTTGCATTTGTTCAAAATGCAAGAATGTCTCTCCCAAATGGCATTGTGACAGTTTTGGTGCTCATTGTGTTTTTCTCTGTTTTCGCGGTTTTGCAGATGGTAAATTGTTAATTAGTGGTGCTGCTTGATCGCTAATATTGTTATTTATTCATTTATAAAACGAACAAACCATATGCATGAGTGATCATGCCTCCAATCATGTGACTTGATGAGGACTTTTTTTTGTATTGTTTCATTCTCTTATTATTGACTTCATAATAGTAATACTTCAAAAAATAAAGCCAAAATTATGTGAATAAAGTTGTAGCTTTATTAGATAAAAATAGTAACATTTAGAAAATAAGGTCAAAATGGTAAAAATGAATTAGCAAAACCTTAAAAATGAAATTGTAATCATTTCACAGATAAGGCTTAAGCCTAATCCCAGACTAAAATGCATGTTTGAGCTGTTTTAACTGAAAGCAACTTGCACTGACATGTCTTAAAATATGTCAGAGCCATTGTTTTGTCTCAAGATGCACACCAGTAATATTTTTTTCTAAGGCCCGTTTATAAAAATTGCTTAAATGTCTTAATTGAACTAAGGCCTAATCCTTGCCTTAGTCTGTGAAACCATGCCAATAAGATTTATCGAAGAAATCATTCAAGGTTTCAAATGTATTCTTAAAAACAAAACCTCCCTGAACACCATGTCATAGCGGTGGTGCATTTTGCTTGTGCATGCATTTTCTTCCAAAAATATAAAAGTCTAGTGTTACACTGTGACACCTCTTCCTAGTTTACAGTCTGTGCATCTGTGAGGTTTTATGTAGTCAGTGGCATTTGAGTTGTTGCATTTAGTTAATACACGATACTTGTGTGTGTGTGAGAGAGAGAGAGAGTGAGCCTGTCTGCCTCAGAGGACACAGCAAAGCACTCTACTCCTCTCACCCTCCTCCTCTCTCTCAATCCCTTGGATTATCAAAGAATTCTGTCTCCATGGAAAAGTGATGCTCAGAGGAGACAGTTGCCCTGGCAACAAGCTCATATAAGCCAGTCCTGTGGATGAAGGGGGAAACAGCTAAACTCAAAAAACTCAAGATGGAGAGTTTATTACACACTTCACTTTGGAATTCTAAATTAGTCACCATTACATATCATTTTTCATAACCCATTACATATATGCTGGTCTGGGGTGTGTTTCCTGTATAACTATGTAGTTCGCTGCTTCACTACCATAGTACGATGCGTCGTTGGAGAAATTAACTAGCTAGTCACGACTGTTTCCCGAAACCCATTGTCGCAAAGTATCGTTCAACCACGATGGTTTCGCACCTGGTGGAGTAATAACTACTTTTAATGAAACTGTTTGAGCTCCAATTAACGCTATTGTTTATATATATATATAAATTACAGACATGTCATCTGAGGACTATTTCAAATTGTTCTCAGTTATTTTGCTTTATCACCAGACTCAATATTTGGCTCGTTCTTACATAGAGGATGTTCTCACATGCGCACTCTTAAAAAATGGTACTGGTACTTTAAATCTTTTGACAATCTAAAAGATGTAAATTCCATGTATTCTAAATAAAAGGCACTGGTTGTACTGAATGTCAGCTTGCTTATTTTGCTCAAGATAAGGATTTATTACGTCCAAATGTGATGCAGTATACGTAGAAACGATGCTTCTAACCACAGCTTGAGAGCTGTCGTTCAAACCACACAACTTTGCGATGCTGTTTGCGAATGTTTATTGGACCGATGGTTTCGGGAAACACCGACTCGTTGAACTATGCTGATAACGACGAAACTTGCGACCATTGGCTAACGATGCTTTCGGGAAACGCACCCCAGGTCGACAGTCTGAAAAAGGCCACAGTAGGGAATGCTTGGATATTTATTTATTTATTTATGACTAATAATGGTTTTTACTATGGCTTATAACCAGTGTGATAGCCAATTTTATATATATATATGAAGAGTTCAGATGCAAAAGCCTCTAAGTGCAATTTGAAATTTTCTTCTAGAATGATAATTTTTATCAAACTTGTATATTTAAGTTCAGTGATTTCACTTAAATGGCAATGATAATTACCTATTAATTGTTATTTAAGTGAAATTACTGAACTTAAATATACAAGTTTGATAAAAATTATCATTAAAGAAGAAAATTTCAAATGGCATTTAGAGGTTTTTGCATCTGAACTCTTCATATATATATATAATTATATATATATAATTATCATTGTTCACAATGAAGCTTATATTGCTTATATGAAGCTTATATGAAGAGTATAATAAAAACAATGTTCACATTAAACTGATAAAGATATTTTCTTACTTTTTTTGGTACTCATCTAGAAATTTATATTGTGAATGTTTTTCCATCATTGTTAATGTACGTCTTCTTACTGAATAAAAAAATGTAGCCACCTAAAGCAACATATACATTAAAAAATGTTTCCCTCAACAATTTTTATGCAATTTTTCTAAATTTGCATAAAATAAGTGGGTGGCTAATGAAACATTTCTGAAATGAGGATAAGAAGTTTAGTACTAACACAAAAAAATTATTCAGTGTAAAAAAAAATTAATAAAAGTCCTGATATTATCTGCTTCCAAAAATGGCCGATCAGACCAATGCGATAACTCAAAATATGAAAATATTGGCTGATTCAATGCAGTCCCTTGCATTATAAAGCATCCCTTGCCCACCTGATAAAATCATTTCTTGTTTATTGATTGTCTCTTTCCTAATAAATGGCATTTTCTTATGTATCTCTTTATTGTGGACATCCACACAAAAGGAGACTTAAAATAGAAGTTAAAAACGTTTGTTAGCTTTATGCAGTTGTTGTGTGCTAAACAAGCATCTACTACACAGCTTAGTTATTGCCTGGCCCTCAGAATGAATGTCATGTAAGACTGTTTTGATGATTTGGAGAAAAAGTTCTCCCCCTAGGTCTTTCAATGTCCCAGAATTACCTGACCGAAACTACAATAAACATAATCAGCCTCTAAACATTAGCACACCCCATCTACTTATTCTACACATTTTATTCACATTCAGCTAATGCACTCTGAATTGCGCCATGCCTTTGTTTGAAAGTGATTTCAGCTCTCATCTTTCCCGTTGGTTGGGTTTTAAAATTTTTCTCTGTCATCATTTACCTGTATTATTTCCCTCTCAGCCTCGGGCCATGTGGTTCTGGCTACAACAACACAAACTCTCGCTGGGAAACTGGATGGGGACTTTTTTTTTTTTGACCCATATTTTCCTCTGCCCTCCCCTTTAGTGCTGACAAAGCTCTCTGACATCCCAACAGGGAACTACAAAACCAATTAGCAAGTTTTTTTTTTTTTTTTTTTGCAAGTGCAGAACTTCAAACTAGAAAACAGGCCAGATTAACATTACCGAACTGCTCCATTCCACAGCACTGTTATGTGGATATTAGCAGGAAGCGCAGAGGTGTAGCAGGCAGCAAACAAAATATAATTGTGCCAATTCTTTTTGTTTAGCTCCATTAGTGAAAGATTTGGCACTGCATCATCAGATGCATGTTTTGGTCTTCCCTCGGATAATAGGACTGTGTGGATAATATTGTTTCCTTTGTCACTTTTCTTGGACTAATAATGGAGCTGCATGTATGCAGCAACATCCTTCTGTTCGTATGGGCTCATGGTTGGGTTAGCGTTTTAGAATTGCTGAACGTTTTTAATAATTTGAAGAATGCTTCAATCCTAACCTCGAGGTTAACCTTTAATGATGCCCAGAGAGATGCTGCCGGGCTGTCATGCAGTTGGTATCCGTGAACTGAAGTTATCTGGAAGAACTGAACCGCTCATGGCAAGAACTGACATGCTGACAATCATCAGGGTTATTTGACCAAAAAATATCTAGCTGAATGATTCGAATCAGTCATAAATATATTTACGACCGATTCAAGTTATTTTTATGCTTGTGTGTCCAATAACAGGATCCAGAACCATCGTTTGTATTATTATTAGTAGTATGTTTTTAATTACTTTCTAAATTATCAAAACAAAAAGCACAAAAATGATTAACCGTTAAATTATGTAAATATGCATCTCTATGTGCATAAATTATGCAGATACAGATAAAATTCAGAAAATTCAGTCTTCCTGGAACAGACAATTAGTTTAGAAGAAAATATACAATGGCCTCCAGACTCTCCACAATGTGTTAGATTTATGATTAAGGTTATGAGTTCATTTCTCAAATGAAAGCTGATACGTTTGATATATAAATATGATTTGCTTTAGCAGCATGATTAAGTGTTTTTGCTTCAGTAAATGGTTAATGACAGATTAAATATCAATTCAAATCGACATGAAACTCACTAATAAGAACTGGAGCTTAGTGCAAACATATACAATTGTAATAGACTGAATTCGGATGTAAGCGATAGACTGACTTTGCCCTGTGAATATGTGTGATGTGTTGCTTCAGGGCTTGCCTGGCTTAGACAGTATATGTTTGTGTGCACCAAACTATTGTTTTGTCAGCTTTAGTGAGAAACAATTTATATTCGTTAAACACTGACTTATCTTTGTCTGTGAATGATGCTCTTCATTTAAGTTTAGGCATGCTATAGTAACATGTTTTGTACACACCACAGATAACAGTCAGCGAGAGATAACAAAGACCATAGCAAGGGCCCTTGACTCAGGTTATTGAGTTGCTGTGACTGTTGATGATGACTATGGAAATGAAGCAAACAGATATGGAAAATCAGTCCATTTTGAAGAAAATGCGTACAGAGAGTTGGCCACACAAACCGATTCAAGCCTGTTGTTTGAGTCTCCATCATAAGAAGGGTCATGATTGCAGATTGTGGGAAACGACGTGGTTTTGATTACATGTGTATTTTCTGTTCACTATTATTAGGAAAAAGCAAGTTAAAGTGTAACCACCGACTTTCAACCTGCTTTGTATTGTTACAATATGTCAATTAATCAATGATCTAAAACGACTCATTGAAAGTTTCTTTTATCATGTTACATTTGGCTTCATTTTTATAAAACAATAACCCACAAAACCTGTGTTTTTTGTCAGCGATTTTACTAGGATTGAAGGTCTGTTCACATCAAAGACAATATCTATAGTTTATTAATCATTCTAATTTTGTTATTCTAATGTGAATAAGAAAAGTCACCCACAACTATAACAATAAGTGTGAATAGGGGTTTCAATTTGTCTGTCTGTCGGTCTCTCTCTCTCTCTCTCTCTCTCTCTCTCTCTCTCTTAAAATCACAGTCATTAGTGCAGGAAAAGAGGCTTCTTAGCTGTGAAGACAGTAAATACAGACTATTAGTGATGTGCTCCTTCTGCTCTAATAGTTGCTGGCCAGGGGTGAACCAGGGCCCAGGTGCAGGGGTCAGAAAGGGTCAGAGGCAATCATCCTCATGTTGGAGACTTTTAAAAGGTTTTGAATTGCACCAGTTAAAGTATTGTTCAACTTGACACAGCATCTTAAAAAACAACATTCAAGGAGACTTAAAAAACGAGACGCAGTGGCCGAAGGTGTCTGTAGCAGCTGTGTTTAATAGGGGAATTTAAAGAGACAAAATTTCTAAGAGGATAAAATCTTTTAATGCAATATCTGAACGTTCTTTTTTTTAATCTAAAGCCCCATGCATTTTTCTCTGTTTAGATATCTTTTGCTTAAAGATTCAGCAAATTACCACCATTACTATCTAACAGACTCAGAGCCCCTCAGATAGCCAGAAATGTCTTTTTACCCTCCAGATATTGTCTTTTGTCTGCTTCTCTCATTGACATCATCACAATGCCATCTGAGAGCTCAAGTGTTTTAATAGACCAGATGTAGCTGAGTGTATAGCTAATTTTTATTGTTTATTTGTTTTTTCGTTCATGCGTTCATTCAGTCATCATGCATGAGTTTTATTTTTGCTATGCTTTTTGTATTATATAGTTGATGTTTACATAAAAGAAGGTAAAGGCAAACACTCAGTGGTTGACTTAAACATCTGGGATATAAAGAAAAAGAGCAAATTGACAGCCATGTAAATAAGCAGGCTCCCATCTACATGTCCACGTTCATGGCTGTCATGTGCCAGTTTGTTGACGCATCTATCCTTGTCAGATTTGGCGGATGAGGATACATGTCCAATATGCACAGCTGACCCTGACACTAAACCAGTAGCACATTTTCTGATGACATGATGACACTAGATGAGATAAAAAAAAGTCCTTTCACTATATACTGTTTATACTGCTCATTCTCTCTCTCTCTCTCTCTCTCTCTCTCTCTCTCTCTCTCTCTCTCTCTCTCTCTCTCTCTCTCTCTCTCTCTCTCTCTCTGTGTGTGTTTGTGTGTGTTTTCGTGTGTCCTGCCAATGCCAAGCGTAAATGGATTTTTAATTAGCTGTTTCCACATACCATACCATTGTATGTCTGTTAGGGAGCAGAGAGAATAGGCCTCTGCCAAACAGATTTGTTTGTGCTGAGCTATTGTATGTGTTTAGAGGAAAGAAAAGGTTTGTGCAGAGATCTTTACCTAAGAACAGACTCGCCAGAAACTAAATATTGATCCATGAAACGTTAACACAGAACATGTGTTGAAGTTCATTTGTGGATTTGGAGTGATCTCTGAATACTGCCAAGAAATTTCTGTATTCACCCCAAAAAAGTAAACTCTTATATTTTGTAAAAAGGGAATGAAGGCCATTTTGGTACCATTTGAGTTTTTCCCCATTGTGAGAAACTAAATATTGATCCATGAAATGTTAACACAGAACATGTGTGGAAGTTTTCCTTCTAAAAAGTAAATAAGGGATTCTGAAACTCACCGTTTGTGGTTTTGGATTGATCTCTCTGAATACTGTTTAGAAATTTCTGAATTCACCCCAAAAAAGTTAATTGTTATATTTAGCAAAAGGGGAATAAAGTCCATTTTGGTACCATAGAGATTTTTCCCATTGTGAGAAAACAAAAATCTTGTTATGCAATGAACATTTATTTCATGTATTATACACGCTGTCATATATTATACGCATTGTCAATATAAGACCTTGACCAAAAATTGATGCACCTTTTGATGGAAATAAAATCACAACATTTATTTATTATATTATTATAGAGGTGTATATAGATTCAGCAGTCTCACCTCAATCCATTTGCAGCATCCCTCCACCACCCTTCTCCACTCTTCTAGTCCTTACCATTTACATACTGGGGCGAGTACTCTGGGTTCGGGCCGAATTCCGAGCTTGGAACCCTCCCCCCGGACAGCACGCCAAATATGCATTAAACTTTACTCCCTTTAATTGTATGTAAGTGTGAACTTGTGAATTTCCGTTAAGATGTGCATCATCTTTTGGTCAAGATCTTGTATTGACAATGCAAGAGTCCAGCACACTGTTAAGTCTCCTCCAGAACATCCCAAAGACTTTCAATGAGTTTAAGGTCTGGACTCAGAGGTGCCAATTCATGTGTGGAAAAACCTCCGACCATTCTTTCACAATTTGAGTCTGATGAATCTTGACATTGTCATCCTGGAATTTGGCCATGATATGTTTTCCTACATGGTTGTTTAAGAAATGAAAAGATACACACTCCAGCAATTAACATATAACATGCTAGAAACATAATAATCACTACAATAATGATCCAGTCTTAGGCTCTTAAGCAATTCAAACTCATTTTTTTCTCTTTTTGACGCAATAAATAAATCATCACAAGACTACTACTACTAATAATAATAATAATAATAATGAGTATTATTAATATCGAGTACTGAGTAACCAGTAAATGATTCTCTTAAATTTTGTGCTTATATGACTGGGACATTTCTTTTGCAAAATTCACCCTTTTAAACATTAGAATTGTCATTTACAATTGCAAAAACAGTTAGGAAGTGTGACTGTTAGGTTAGCATTAATTGACTGTGCTGAGGGAGAATGTAACCAATCGATTTAGGACTTCTGTGTCGACTCGGCACCGCTGTTGACTAAGTCCCCACAATTACCGTTCATCAGGAAATCCATCGATCGGCAGGGTACACACTCACCCCCACACATACCCAGACACGCACTTCACAAAGACACGCATTCGCACAGGCACACGCCATCCCTAGTGTGTTCATTTATTCTATATGGACAAAAAAGAGAGAAAACTTTCAGAACTCTGTCGCCGGTTTGGACATGCCCGCACAGATGGAGGGGGGAGAATAAAGGTGTTATCATGTAAGATAAAAATACAGCCCTCTTCAAGCGTGCGACCACAAGGGATGGTCGGAATTGAACAGCACCGGAGGTGTGAAATGGAGTTTGCTTCTGTTCTCACAGATCCATGTGTCCGTGAGTGTGTGACAGCGTATGAAAGTAAATAGGCAGGGGAGGAAGGGCTCCGGGGACTGTCGCCAATTGTCACTGTGATTTGTGGATGTATTAATTCCAGCGTCTGCGCGTTGCCCAGGGATCCTTTTAAGAAATCGCTGGTCTAAGAATAAGCAGGGATATCTGACGTTAGCTGGAGAGTTTGCGAGCAAGGATGATCAGACCTTGCGTTTGAAGCTTGTGGGCAAAGGAAGCGGGCATGCTGTTGAGATGCTCTTGAAGCTACTTCCTGTCACTACTTATATGAGACTTAAATGGCCCCTCGCTCTCTCTCTCTCTCTCTCTCTCTCTCTCTCTCTCTTCCTCCGTCTTGCTTGAATCTGTCTCCTCCTCTCTCTGACCTCTGCCTCATTATTCAGTGGACTGTCGGCCTCATTTGTTGTCTCACAAGTAGATGTGCGTGCTGTCAGCTGCTGTCCTCTTGTCTTATTATGCCCTCAGGTGACGGATAGGCCTCCTTTTTCTCACTTACTTTTGATGGGGATGTCTAGTCGCTCTCTGTTCATGATGCTCATCTCCTGGTCCTGCTGGCTTAGCCAGTTTCCTTATGAATGAATGATTTTGAAGGACACGATTACAGATTTTGCTTACTTTTTTATACAGAAGTGTTCACTTTTAAAAAAACAAAAACATATCTAGACATCCCTATGAAGGAGAATACAATGTTGTTAGATTTGGAATTAAACCCATAAACCCCGGCATCACCACATGTTGTTTGGGAGGGTTTCAAGAAAAATCATCCTCGCTCGTCCAAAAACATACTCAGTTGTCAGACACGACTGGATCTTTAAACGGCACAAGGTTCTGTGGTCAGATGAAAAAACGCTAGATGTTTGGAAAAAATTAAAACTGACGCCTTCTGCTAGAAATCTTGTAATAGGCCATGGTTGGATCTTCCATCAGGACAGTGATCCAAAACAAACATCAAAATCAACACAAATATTTGTTACGGAGCACAAAATGAAGCTTCTGTCATGACCGTCCCAGTGCCCTGACCTGATGAGTGGAGTGAACTGAAGAGATGAAGCACCAACATGGATCAGGGAATCTGAAGGATCTGGAGAGAGTCTGTATGGAGGAATGGTCTCTGATCTCTTGTCAGGTGTTCTCCAAACTCAACAAAACTGGCTCCAAACTGGCAAAAGGAGATTGCAAAACGTATTTAATAAAAGGGTGCCAGTACTTTTTTTTTTTAAAGACTAGAAAAGGAAAATTAGTTATATTTTTGGTAACACTTAACTTGAAGGGGTGTGCATAAGACTGACATGACACCTTCATAACCATGACATGACATATGTCTTGAATATGAAGTAGGGTTTATGCATGTTTGTGACAACTGTCATTAAGTGACTTCCGCTTAATAATGACATTTTGATTGCAAATATGACATTGTTTGAGATGTCTTTATGACATCTTGACATAAACCAATAACATCATAACCTGCCAGTGTCTTTGTCATGACAACTTGACATAAAATTAAGTTTAACTGTCATGTGCTAGGCTTTGACATTCATGAGGCCATTGATAACTGTGTCATGAATATTTTTTGTGACCTCAACTACAGTAGTACTAATTGAATTTGTCATTAAAAAGTTATAATGGCCTCATGAAAGCCAATGTCAAAACCAACCACATGACAGTTTAATGTAATGTTAACCAATAAAGCTAGGTGGTTTCTTAAGTTTGATAATTCATCTTCTATGTCATGTTTATGACAGGTTGTGTTGTCTTGGTAATGTCAAGTTATCATGACAAAGACACTGACAGGTTATGATGTATTGGTTTATGTCAAGACATCTCAAACAATGTCATATTTGCATTAAAAATGTCATAATCGAGTGAATGACACAGTCGTCACAAACATCATGCATAAAACTTAATAGCCATGTCTTGATTATGAAGGTGTCATGTCAGTCTTATGCACACCCCTTCAAGTAAAGTGTTACCCAAAAGGTTATATGAAGTAAATATACTTTGTTTTTTTTCAGTGTATAGTCAACACTGTGACGACACTAATAATAGCTAAGCATCACATTTGCCCTCTGAAATCGATAGAAACCTTTTGGTTTGTTGGACACTGACTGTTGGTGCAACTCTCAGTTCTATGACTGGCCTGTAATTGTGCTGAGATAGGTGTGTATTATGTAACAGTGGGAGCCCTGGGAGATGAGGGAGATTGGGGATGTGCTCACCTGTGAGTGCTCACATTCTGTTTGTGGGAGGAGAAAAATCCATGGAGCAGCTGCCTGAAAGAACAAAGTCACGAAATTTCCCTAGAGTATTTCCCTTCTGTCACTCTTTTCCTCGGATACACTCTCTCTCAGACTTCCTCTATATTGTATCTACATTGTACAGTGTGTTTATAGAAACTAGCTCATTTGAGGCTCCTTAAGAATGAAATTACAATATTTTTTTTTTTTTTTTTACTGTGATGCATTGAGCATGCTGAACAATTAAAAGTGTGTTCTTCCTAGCTTTACATATAAATAGATGCGAGTCCTTTATTATCCACGTTGCAAAATGAGCTGCTGCTGTTACAAATATTAATTAATATTTCCATTCATTTAGAACCACTTTATTGTCTGCATATTCCAAGATGAGCCATTGGTAGACATTGAAACATTTTCTATCATTTGGAGACACATTAATTAGTTAAGTTGCTCTGTTTTGCTATCTTTGCAATGTGTCATTTTCTTTTTTAATTGAACTTTCTATCCGTTTTCCTTTTCTTCATGCCAGTGGATTTAAACCATGTTGGCTCTCCACCTTAAAGCTCTCATATTTAATTTGCACTTGTAATTAAAGTATTCCTTTAATTTGTTTTGTGATTTGGTTTGGTTTCACTGGAAGTTGTTTAATTCTTAATGAACTTTCAAATTACATTTGATTGATTTTAACTTGCTAATGAACTCTTAAGAAAACATTCGTAGTCCAGGTTCGAAAAAACAGTTAGGTTTAGGTTTGAAAATCAATTTAGCGTTCCACTCTCTCTCTTTCTCATGTTATTGTCTTGATCTTTCTGTTTTACCTCTGATTTTTTTATAATGTATTGTCAGGCTTTGCATACATGGACTTGGAGCCAAAAGATCCTTTGTTTTATCAAGCCTTTATTGATGGTTTGTGGTTTGTTGTGTGAAACCGTAATGTTATATTGTGTGGTGCAGTCCTTTATGCGTCCTGCTGAGTTTGATCCACCACCACTGGTGCAAATGTTTGTTCGTCTGGCATTCCACGTGACTAGCCTGTCATGCTCCCCCCGTCCTCTCCATCTCTGTGTCCAGCCTCAAAATCACAACACTCTTTGACGGCAAACAGGAAGGGATTCAACACTGATGTCTTAATACAGGCCTTTAGCTTGAAGGTCTTACTCAGAGAACGTGGCTGAGGGATTCTTTTCAAAAATAAAACACTTGATCAGCATTTAACCATAATATTATGAACAGATATTAGCTTTTACACTTTGAGAACAAAAGATTTACATGCATTAATGCAAACGTCAATTTGTCCATCCCAGCTGAGCCACCCAGAATTTAACATAACTCTGTTTTGGATCTAACATATATGATACCATAGAGGCATGTTATTTGCAAAAATAAATAATTGGCTTTTATATTTTTACTGTACTGAAGCCATAGCAAGTTATTAAAATATGATCTGAAAAATATTGACTATTTATCTTTTTCTGAACACTGTTGGAGTAATGTTAGATGTATAAAATAAACCCGAAGATAAACATGTCATGTCAATTTTCCCAATAAATATCATACCATTCCAATAAATAGCATTATCATTTTCACAGCTCCAAAAATGTAGAATAATAACAAGTATAATACATTTCCATGGGCCCTGTAGACCCTTCTGTGAAAACCTCTGTGCAGAAAGAAAATGAAAAATGAAACAGGCTATTTATATTCACAAGAGAATTGACAGACAGCTCCATCTTGTACACCTCTCTTGTTACCTTGGTTTTTGCAGTTGGCAGTTGGTTAGTTAGGGGGAAAAATTAGCGTCCTTTTAGACCTTTTCTTAGGCTATGTTTCTTCTTCCATTCATGCTTCATATTCTAGGGGTTGTCTATTTGATTTATTCAATCATTATTTATGTTTACTTCATCCAGAGACACCTCTGTTCCAGTCAAAAGTAATGTTTAACCGCAAACATTGGCAAGTTTATTCCTATTGTTTCAACTATTCTTAGTGCCGTTGTGACCGCGATGGCCCTGAATGAACGCGTTCCCTATCTGTGTGTTTTCTTTTTTGTCATTCACAAGTTTAACATGTCCTGAAGTGATTTAACAAGAGCGTTTCAGACATCACATGTGCTACACACTTTAAACAGCTTGATCTCTAAAGCAGTAATTGGCCAGGACTGAGCTGAATCATAGCTGGAATACAGGATCCATCAGGACACATTGACTTTCTCTGCACACATCTCACCTGTCGATGAGGGAATAAATAGCCTTTTATCTCTATGGCTGTACAGCGAAGTCTTGGACAAGTATCAAATCATCATGACCTGTTTAAAGTTTGAAGCTTGTTTCAGCATGTATTGATATTTCTTAATGATATTCCATTAAACTGAATGGATAGAGTTAGGCCAATGCTTAGTGTTTAACTCTTGACACATTACAAATTGGACAAGTGGTGCTCATGTGAATGTGTGTTCCTCACTAATGTCTTGTCCTGTCTCCACTATATATGTCTCAAAAAGAGCTATGAAAATACATCTTAGAGACCTGTACAGCCTGAAATGGTTCATGGTCTAAGATGGTTGGCCTTGTCTGGTTTGATTATTCGGGATGCATGATACATCAGTGCTGTATTGTTCAATTGAGATTATAGAATAGGTTTATATGGGTTTAATTCTGCATTTGAATGTAGTCTTTAAAAGTAATAATAATTTAATAACAGTTTAATGTGATTGTGCGTTGTGCATTTTATTCAGCTAGCGATATCTGGATGTCTTTGTCCATATAAGGGATTTCCTGGAACATCATATGTTTATAAGTCTCACTTCTGGACTTTCTGGGCAAGGGGATCTCCATTGTGAATTAAACAGACATTACATGAGAGTGTATTTTATGCTCCATAATGCTCACATCACCTCATTAAATATTTAGCTTTAATATATCAACCTAATTTTCTTATCGGACCAATAACATTAAAAATGAACATTTATCGGCAAGATATATTGTGCATCCCTAATTTTTAATATCAGTGCATCCTTATTTTGGTAGGAGCTCTATATAGTTTAACCAGATCTTAAATCTGTTTGGCCTGCCTTGGGAGACCAGCTAAACCATCTTAGAGGACCTACAAATCACCTTTTAAGCTGGTTTAAGCAGGACTTGCTTAAAATACGTTGTTGTTATGGAACTTGGCCAGTATAACAACAGTGCAGATCTTGGCCAGTATAACGGCCAGTATAACAACAGTGCAGAACTTGGCCAGTATTACAACAGTGCAGCTGTTATGTTCACTTTTGAGAGAAAAAGCCCCTCAGTCGAGCTCTCATGATTCCTTACTCGCATAAATTGGACACTTATCATCCTGCTGTGGAAGAGACGTTTCCTTTCATTATCTCCTGATTGCACCCCGTCTAGCTCAGGGTAAGTGGAGTCATGTCGACTCTTTGGGCTGGTTAATGCTCGCCCCGCGGCCACCACTGGGGGTGTGGTTTCGCATACAAAAGGGTAACAAGGAAAATGGAGAATCGTATCCACATAATTAAAAATGTTCATGCCGGAAGCGTGCTTTCTATCATATCAGGCTTGGTTAATCTAGTGGCTAGTTAATTATTTATTTTTATGATGGACGGGAAATGAAGAAATTCATAGCTCTGAAAACTGGGTGACGCTGTAACCCCCAGGTGTTATTTATATATATGGCTTTCTTGCATTCAAAATTATACAGGTGCCATAGAAGCATGTGTGTGTGTGTTTGTGTTATGTAAACATTTCAGGATTGTCCATGAGTCTTTGTGTTATATTACAATACTAAATTGATACTAACTAAGGCCAATCCTGGCTTAATCTAAGCTGTGTGTGGTTAGATAAATAGAGTTCACGGTTGTATTGATCATTTAAAGCCATAGAGGTCAAACTAAACAGACCTCAATCCACATTAGTTTTATTTTTCAGTCTTTCTGTACTCGACAGCACAATTTATAAACCGTGATCATTTTGTAACATATGATCAGATTTATTAGTCACAAAGGATATTGAGGTCTTGGGTTAATTACCTTTTAAAGTGCAAATAGTATCGGTTATCCCCATGATACAGTAACACTTTCAAAGACAAAGTTATCAAAAAACTTCTTTCTTAGGGTGCAAGCTATACACAGTACCCTTTGCTTTATTAATCATTATTCAATCTCATAGTGGGTAATTAGGTTCATTATTAGATTACATGACATGCATGAAAGGTGTAAAATGAATAAAAGAATTCCTGTTTTTTATTAGTCTGCTAAATGCTTGTTGTCTTACTGAAAGTGTCACTCAGAGCCGTGATGGAGAGCACAAGCTGTTACACTAATGAGGTGTCTGGAAGAGAGTTATTACTGCAATGCTATTTGACGCAGTTGATGAACAGCCATCAAATGACACTATTATAAGAGACTGAAAGCTTTGAAAGGACCCTAGTGACATGCTTAGAAACATATAACAAAATGTACAGTACATTGATCCTCAGTCTTGACAGTAAACAAAAGATTTTTGCAATATGCCTAAATGGCTGTTTCTCGCTTTGGTGTTTTGACATTGTTTTCATGGGGGCGAAAGTGTGGAGTGGATTGTCTTTGGGTTTTTTCTAAATGCTTTTTTTTTTCTCACACTCATTATCAGTCCTGGTTCAAGGAGATGTGCTCTCATTTGCATGTGGGCCCCAAAGGGCTGGAGTCTTTATGTGTATCAGGTGATTCATACTGCTTAAGAGCAGGACTCTTTTCACCGAGGATTAGAATAAAACCAATCAATTAGCCAAGAGAAAGAGAACAGTGAAACTACTAAACGCCTTCAACTCCACTTCTCTGTCTTCCTGGGCTTAACTCTTTCCACGCTATTGTGGAATTTTCCGGCTTTCCATGTTTTCACTGTTATATAGTATAGGGGGCGCTATTATACATATTCTTAAAGTTTACTGAATCTCCTGATGAAAACACATGCAAAGAATATGCAGAAACAAGCAATATTATACAAGCTATTGGTCTATGTAAGTTGATGAACTCAATCTTCCCCATCTATGTTCAACGATGATCATCGTTCTCAATCCGATCTTTGACAAAAACATTTTCTCAGCTTTTTGCTTTTTTATGAAACTAACCCAAATTCAAATGTTTATAATAAAATAATACATGAAGCTAGAATAAAACGTATTTTTTTCGTCGTCGTTGTTGTCGTTTAAAAGCAGAGGGTCTTCGTTTTATATATTGCATGTCCAGATATTCATACAACAAAATATTCTGGGGGCCATGAAGTTTTGTGAAAATGGTCTAAAAAAGCTGGCGGTGGCTGTCAACTTTAATTGAGTTTATGTCACAATGCTCAAATTCTTGAAGGATCAGTATGTAATATTGACAGTTGTGGTCGAAATGGGTACTGCAGTCCAAATTCAAAATATTGGAGAGAACGGTTTCCTCCACTAATGCGGGTTGCCAGATTGAGGACACGCTACACGAATGAGCGCAGTTGACAATGGAAAACGACGAGCCTTACATTGTACGTTGATCAGCTAATGTATTGCTATGTTTTTATTAGCAAAGCTTTTTAAGACGCGTAGAATGTGCGATCTCTGACTAAGTTTGTTTCCTGGCTTCCATGGCTACAATACTCTGTGTTTTCTGTCAATTGGCAATCCAGGGTGCCAAAATACTATTGAGTAAATTGGCAGGGATTTTCAGAGAAACAAGTATTTGAACTTGGCACGTTTCTCTGCAAACATATTATGGTATTTTTACGTCAAAGAAATTGCATCATTTTTGATCAAAACGATCCTTCAAGCTGCTTTTTTTCCATATTAAACTATGTTATTCCCTTAACTAAGACGAGTTGATACCTCTCTAATCTCAGTGCGTGCACTAAATCGCCCTGTCTTGCGGCGAAACTTTGTGAGCACTTAGCTTAGCCCAGTTTATTCATTAGGATCCAAGCAGAGAAGCGACCAAACACCTCCATGTTTTCCAATTTAAATACAGTTACACAAGTAGTGTAACTCGACCAAGAATGGTGACACTAACCTGTGCCTGTAAAGCACTTTGAACTGCATTCATTTGTTTGGAAAAAGTGCTATGTAAATAAAATTTGCTGCTTCGCTATATTTGTTTTTGTTTGTGTCTGCCCTGTACCTTGTTTTATTATGGCACTTGTCATTTCTATGGGCCATTCTGTATCAAAACAAAGCTCTTATCATGAAGAGCCTGTACAATTATGAAAGTTCTGTTCCCGAGGGCTTGGTGGAACATAACATCCTCCACATATATAAATATATATCAAATCATTCACTGCACAAAAAGATATTGCAGCACCGGTCGGATGTCGCTAGCATCTGCATTTTTATTACCATTCATCGGCAAGTATTTTCTGCACATGTATTCTGGTTCTATATAGGGAAACCTTAATGATGTTTTATGACATGTCATATTCAATATTCTTACATTCTTACTTTATGCATTTTAAATCTGTTCTTATTTGAATGTAATCTGGAACAATAAGCTTCTAGTTGTTGGTTACATGTGAGCTTTATGATATACTATATCTAAAAATAAAACTTATACATGGCTTACTGTGCAATTGCTTTGGTAGAATGGAATTAAATGAATAAAAATAAAGATTAAGAAGAAGTAAAACTTGCTAGAGCTGGTATATCTAAATAATATTCTTGCATGTCTTAACCTTAGTTCACAATTTCACACTTAGCGATTTTATTTGCGCAACAGCCTGATCAGCTTGCTGTTTTGCATTGTTCTTTCAGATCATTACTTTGGCATTTGGTCTTATCATTAATTAGGCCGCTTCATTAAAAGCAGACTAATTGGTGTAAACTCCTGCCTAGTCCACTGTAAAGTTGTCATAAGGCTGGTGTGTTTGATCAGTAAAGGTCTGACCTAAGTTTGATTCTAATGAGGTGGGACATTATTGAAGGTCTTTTGCAGAGAACAGTGTCATTACCTTCTTAACTATAATGAACAGAAATAATGAGTACTGCATGCATTATAGAGCAAATAATTTGGTGTCACCCCTAATTTTTCAGCCCATGGTTTGTTGTTTATAGCTATTATGTTGCCATAAAATATTAGCCTAGCCAAATCATGTTAGTCAAGTGTTCAATACAACCCCTTTTTTTCCTATATAGATTTAAAATGAACTTTAAAAGGAATAGTTCACACATAACTGACAGTTCTTTCATTATTTGCTCATCCTGCCATTCAAACCTGTATGATTTTCTTTCTTACATGGAGCATTTATAATTGTTTCGAAGCAGTGTTCCCTGTTGGTTTTAGCACCGCACAGGACTGAATCATATGAATTGTTTATATGTTAGTATGCAGCTTAATTAAATTATTATTATTATTTTCCCCTGTAGGAAAGGAGTCTAAATGCGTACCCATTCCTGGAGATATGCAAAGGAGATCTGATCCATTACATGTGTCCACTAGAGAATCAGAAAGACTTCTGCGTGCCTGAACTTCTTGAGAAGAAAACATCTGATGACACGGAGGAAACAGTGGAGCATAAAGACGCTGATGTCACAGGGTCAGGGACGGGTATGTTACTGCACTCATCAACTTAGAATGAAAAGAGTTGAACTGTTCTGGCTCCGATGCCAATTCCACTTAACGAACCCGCTTCCTTCATGACTCATCTGCTATTTTTAATAAGCATGAGCAACATTCACATTTGTTATGAAAGGAGACCAAGCTTGGCCACAAATATCTAAAAAAAAGAATAAGATCTTGCATATTTTTAGTCCAACATGATTCCAAGGTGCAATAAGATCCTTCCAAAAATTACATGCCGAGTTGAGTAACTATAAAATAGTAACTATATTGATTATGGCTTGAATGTGTTTATAAGGACTCATTCATCATGTGCATTTCTTTTTCGCACTTGTAATAAAAAGAAGACTTTTTTTGGATACGCAGCGAATGAATTTCATGTATTGAGGTTTTTGACTCTTTTTGGAAGGATCACAAATTATACACATGCATAATTTCACTGCAAATTTTATTTGTGCAACTTTATTGATTATTAGTATTTTATAAATTTAGTGTTGATGATGATGATTAACAACAATACAAAATCAACATCCTAATCAAAATAATCATGAATTTTACTTAAATGACACACTTAATCACTAAATAAATTGAAATATTTTAAATATAAAATATTTAAATATTTATTTAAATATTAGATTTAATATTAAAGTAAATTAAGAGTACAAATTGATCTTGTTGTTATTAATATTATTATTATTATTCACGTCGTTATACCTCCATGATTTCACTGTAAAAAAATATTGTTGGTTTAACTTAAAAAAAATGTAAGTTCATTAAAATGGAAATATTGAGTTAATACAATGAAGGAGATTGATTTAATCATCAGAAACTCAAAATATTATGTTATCTGAACTACATAAATTATCCAAGTTGATTTAACAAAAGAAAAAATGTTGTGATTACAAATCATTTTTTTACAGTGTGCAGACATTCCAGTAATGGAAACAAGTGCCATGAAAAAAAACTCTTGTCTCTTGATTCTCATCCCTTGTCCAGTAAAATCGCAGTCTAGCAAAGAAAATGTATACATTTAATAGTTAATTAATAGTAGTTGTCTTGTAGTTACATGCATGGATACAGACATATGGGTCATGATGTTGCCTTGTTCAGTTACCCCTGCTTGGGTTCCCATACTATTATGTAGATCTAGATGCTATAAATCACTCCTGCCAGCAACATTAAAACAACATGTGAGCGCTTGCATGAATGTGTTCATAAGGACTCATTCATCATGTGCATTTATTCCAGAGAAATTGCACAGTAGTTACACCTTATCTGCCATATTATGTCTCTGCTGTGATCTCTGTGAAACTGTGAAAAATGAAGGCGCGCAGCTCACTCACAGCAGCAGTTGTCCACAGTTCAATCTGTGGTCAGTAAAACAAATGGCTGTGAAGATTGATGCTAAAGTCCAAGGGCTGTTTTCTGCTCTACACAGCTAAACAGAGTCATTACTCCAGCGGGACAACAGCTAAGCTCAATGTGTGTGTGTGTGTGTGTGTGTGCCTGCAGCTCTCTTAATTAAAGGCCGTTCAATCACAGCTGCTCAGCTGGATCTGACAAGTGCAGGTTGTGAATCAAACTCCTTCATTTGGGGGATTGTAGGGCAGTTCAGAACATCTCTCTTTCACCCTTTGTCTTTCTTTCCATCCATTCCTTTTCTACCCTCTCTTTCATTTCTTAGCAGCTTTAACTTGAACCACAGAACCTTAGATTACGCATTGAGAAATGCTTCCATCAGGGCTTGGATTTCAGTGCACACACACACACACACACACACACACACACACACATATTGATTATTGTCAATTAAATCTAATGTATATGGTTTTATTATACTCATTCTCAATCTCAATTTACCGTACCTATAATTATGTAGTCCTTTCCTCTTTCAAAATCCCCTTTGTCTAAACATTTTACTGAACAAAAATCCTGAAGCTCCGGTAGCAATCCCACCGGACCCAATTTAGAAACTAATTCAGGCAAATATGATTTAAGAGGCTTTCTGAGGAAAGATATGCTTCAGCTTTGTTGAGATTTCAAACCGTTTGGAGAGCCTGGAAGCAATTTTTACAACTGGAAGGTCTTTCTCACATATCAAATATTTGACCTGTTAGTGTCAAAACTGTTTCTCTTTTGTTCAGTGATATACAACGGTGGAATGAAATTTGAGAGGCCGTTCATATACATTGAATAAGTAATTAATAAAGATATCTTTTGTTTTGTATTTTGATGTGTGTGTGGTATATAAAATATATTAAATGCATGAAAAACATCAAATCAAATATGTTTCCCATATTTAATCTCCTGTGGTCTGACACTCTGTGACTCAGGCAGGCCGAGATCTGTCTAGAACTGAACCCGATAATGACAATAAGGTGAGTTATTATGGACAGGAAAGTGATTAGGAAAAATGGATAGAGCTGGTGAATTAGGGACCCTCTGATCATCACGTTGTACTCTCAAGTGACCATTCTCCGATGTGCCAATGATCTTTTAGAGGGTGTCATCCAAGCTGTGAACAGAGCTAATTCCAGTGTCACAGTGCTCAAGAGCACCAAGGGTACACTGTGCACAATTTGAAGGACAAGTACAGGCACATTCACCAGAAACGGAAAGCCCAGTCTAATCTTAGCGGTGCCCTTTTGGGTTGTTAAAAGGTTTCTCACATACTCCAACTGAGAGGTTATAATTAGCTGTGGTGAATTGGACAAGAACGAGTAGGTTTTAAATTAACAGTTTGGGTAATTAAGCATAATTTTTTAGGGCTTATATATTAAACATATGTTAGGAATGTCATTAGATTCATTTTATCTTGTTTAATGTGTTTATCTTTTCTTCATTTGCTAAATCCAGCAAAGTAAACCATCAAATTGAATGATGATTGTCATCAAATCACCCAGTTCTGAGATGGCTGGATGGCTAGAAAGCGCAGCTGATTGGTTGCTGTTACATCAGCTGCCGGTGAGCTGCGGCTCAACATTCAAATACTGGTGGGGTTGGTGTTAGCAGTGTTCAGCGTGCTTTCTGAAACCCTCCACCTTCCCCAGCACCACCTGTATAGATCTGCTACTGTTAATTCATTTATGCTACATGTGCAGCATGTCTGTGAATGTATTGGCAGTAGCATGTCTTGGTACCTGCTTTGCAGAAGCGTAGCAGATCTATTCGCCAAGACCGAACATATTCATTACCATCTCAATCCCTCCGAAAGTTGTTATGATGACCGATCTGTATTTTTTTTTTATCGAGCCGAGAAACGCAGTTTGCATATCATCTTGCCATTCAGCGGTGGCAAGTTTTAATATTCTGGTCTGTCTGTATCACACAGAAACTATGACATAATGCGACAGAGCTCGTGTTTTAAAGCTAAACTGACCCTGGAATTAATATTTCACTTAGCGCGTCACTATTCTGTCTATCTCTGATGTAATAAGCTTGGTTTTCTTAACATTAGTGCTGTTTTGGAAAAAAATTGCTTACTGAATCATTGTACTGAAAACTTTCCCGGGGTTCTGATTCACAAACAGAGAACCAAAACCAGGTTAAGGGGTAAGAATAGAGATTTCAGCCGACCAAGGTTACAGTTGCTTTGGCCGTTGTAGATGCTCAGTGTGATAACCAGGTCTTATTATTGCAAGATATAAGGGTCCATTGACACTGACTTGGATAATGTGAAGCCTCTCCTCCATTTATAGATTTATTTTATTTTATTTTATCCATTTATATACACTTTATTTTGATGGTCCCTTTTGAACATCCTGTTGACTATAAGTAACTTTGCAACTACATGTCAACTAACTCTCATTAGAGTATTAGTAGACTGTCTGCTTAATATCTGCCAACTCTTTATTGTGATTCTCCTCCAACAGACATTCTAGTGACTATAAGTAACTTTGCAACAACATATCAACTTATTCTATCCCTAACCCTACCAGTCTACTAATACTCTACTAACACTCTAGTGAGGCATAGTAGAGATGTAGGTGCAGCATTACTTATAGTCAACTGAATGTGTTAAAGGGACCATCCAAATAAAGTGAAACCTTTAGTTAAAATTATACAGAATACATATAAACTCTAATATGCCATTTGAAATTTTCATCTTTAATGATGATTTTTTATCAAACTTGTATATTTAAGTTCAGTAATTTCACTTAAATAACAATTAATAGGTAATTATCATTGCCATTTAAGTGAAATCACTTAACTTAAATATACAAGCTTGATAAAAATGATCATTAAAGAAGAAAATTTCAAATGGCACTTAGAGGCTTTTGCATCTGAACTCTTCATATATATATATATATATATATATATATAGATATATATATATAGATAGATAGATAGATAGATAGATAGATAGATAGATAGATAGATAGATAGATAGATAGATAGATAGATAGATAGATAGATAGATAGATAGATAGATAGAATAGATATAATAGATATAATAGATATAATATAGATAAAATATTCCATGTTCCAACATACATATTCATATTGTGGTCATGGTTTGCATATCGGAGTAGGCTCTTGCTTTGCCCAAGAGTTATTACTGTTATAAAAGAGCATTCTGGCAGCTTAGGGAGGAGACGTTTCTCTGGTGGGCGAATATAAGGTGTGTTGTGGCTCCTAATGAGGTTTGAAAAGGTCTTCCCCTCATTGCTCCTCTTTTCTGCCTGTGTGAATCTCTGCAATGAGCAGAGAGCTGGTGTTTAATTGAGATGCCATATCTAATATGTTGAGATGGAGATGATAGAGGGATCAATTCTATCCATCTAAAATAATGCTGGCAGGGAGGGACGAGAGGTTAAATTCACATGCTGTATTAAAAGAAATTAGACACAATGGGAAGTTTTTTTTTATTCTAGTTGAAATAGCTGATATAAAACTCTCAGTGAGTGCAGATTCTCTTTCTTCCTTCTTTCTATCCGTCTTTCATCCATCTCCATCCTCATTATATTCAGTCACTTTATTTGTTCAGTTTAAGCATTTTAGCAAGGGATCGCTGAAACAGTCAATCTGACAATAAACAGTCATTCTGCAAATAATAATCCAGTCATATCCCTCTTAAATTGCACCTTACAAAGAGATCACGACCTCTTGCCCAAACGACTCAATGCCATTTAATTATTCTTCTGTCCATTCTTTCAAATTACACGTTTTCCCGTTTTCAACAAAAGCCCTTTACCGGATTTACAAAAAGATCTCGATCTGTAATTAGGCTTATGTACAATTATATATAAATAGTTAATCTATTGACTTTGTAAAGCTGCTTTGTAATGCCTTTCCAATGCTGTGATTGTCTGCCACAATAATGTAGTGTGTTAATCTTAATTTGAATGCTTTTTCAGTAACTATTGATTTATCCAATAAATTAGCATTTTGTATAATTAATTAGATTTTTTAAATCTAATCAATACACATCTGCTTTGAGTCTTTGCCGTTTGTATACCTGTAGTTACTCGATTCATAAAGCTGGATTTCCTCTTTAAGGAATTGATTTTTTTTTTTTTAGCCAAGAGAATCGCAGCTGTTTACCGGCTTCTAACCTTTAATTCGGAGTTAAATATTTGAAATCTCTTCAGAGGTATTGTTTTTATTTGGCACAAACGCAGCCTTTGGGGGTTGTTTGAGCTCATATTTAGCATTTTGGCAATTATAACTCTCACCTGGTGTGTGTCACGATAACAGCACAGCTTCTTGCAATTATACTGCTGTTAGTAAATGACTGTAACCCTCTCATGCTGAAATGCCATTAAAGGATCCCCAAAGGCTATCAGTGATAACAGCAGGACTTTAAACTTCCATTTTTTTTGTTTTGTTTTATAATTCAAGTTCTTCAACTCAGCTTCTTTTTAATGATAATGGACAGTATATTTACTCAGAAATAGTTCCTAATAATATTAAAGTCCCCCTGTAGTCAATAATTGTATGCCTTAAAACTTATCTTTGATCACCAAAATGACATATTTAAACATATATTTTTTTATACCTTAATATAGCTTCAATGTAGCCTAACTCTACACCCTTGCTCCCTTTGGCTCATGAATATGCTAATTAGCCCCGGCTCCACTCACTCACACCAGCTCAGAGATCCACTCGCTCAGTTTTACTGTAGTAAATGCTTCACAATGACAAGTGGAAATACTGGTTTAATTCTGCAATATATGTTTGAACCAGAAACGGAGTGAATTATACAGGGTTGTCTACAAGTCGATGTATCTGAACAGTAATGCGTTTTATGTATTGCTTTCTACAACATTGGATATACAACGGTAATTAATATGATTAGCCTTTGGCTTGACTACGTTTATAAAACAGCTAATAATGTGTTGCTAATGTTACACAAACCATGTTCGCGTTTTCCATCTCAGTCTGCCTTCAAAAAATCAGTATCCTTAGAAACGTTTTGAACATCACGTCAGTGGAGAAAGGCATGTATTTCACACTGAAACACCGGCGATCAAACTGGGGTTTTGAGACTGGTTTTGGTTCACTGCGGTTTTAAAGAGAAAATACTCCGCAATGATGCTGACTTATGAATTTGCTCATGGTTTGTTTTAAACTATATTAAAATCGCCATATAGACATATAAACAACATTATGGCATCTATGTTATTTAGCTATGTGTGTAATGCGCAAATCGGTGTGTGTGGCTAAACTGGCCATGTTGAAGTAGGCGTTGACCTTCTTCTGCAGGGGTGGTGTTATATCCTCTTTGACATCATTGTTCCCCACTTGCTGAGCCTGGTGTCAATAAAAGCTTTTATTGGACTATCAAGGACGTTTTCAGTTTTGAAACTTACGGGATATTCTTATAATATGATGACCTCTTAGATATCAAATAGCTCAAGGAAAATTTGATTTCTCAGTTCATCACCCCCTCGGTTCAAGTATTGGCATATGTGCGGCCTTATGGGGGCAAAATGTTAATTGATTAAACTGTTGAATATACTTTATGTTCCAGGTGAGCTGGAGCAGAAGTCAAGCTCA
This sequence comes from Pimephales promelas, assembly GCF_988280905.1. Taxonomy (NCBI): domain Eukaryota; kingdom Metazoa; phylum Chordata; class Actinopteri; order Cypriniformes; family Leuciscidae; genus Pimephales; species Pimephales promelas. The sequence goes on along the minus strand of NC_142776.1, from coordinate 30,084,513 downwards.
GTGTTCCAGGAAGTGGTTGAAGAGAGCAGGGATGTGGTGGAGGCCTCTGCCCCATTGTTGGAAAGCTCTCAGTCTGGCCTGGGTGAGGAAGAGGATCCCAGCGAGGACAAGGGGTCCAGCGAGTCTGTTGGCAGTGGCTCTTCCTTTGAAGAGCTGGACATGGAAATGGAAGAGGAGAAGAAAAACGAAGCAGAGGAGGAAGACCATAATGGACAACAAAAGCCTGTGATGGTGGGAGAAACAATCGGGAACAGGGAGGAGTGAGGGATGAAGCGGAGTAGAGGGAATGTGGGTGAATGATGAGCGCATATGTGAGTGTGGGTGCATGTGTGAGAGGAAGAAAGTTTGTCAGTGTCTTTGAAATCATCAAAGGCTGTTTTTATTTCTTCATAAGTCTTTGAAATTAACATCCTTAAATATCCGGAAAAGTTACTTCTTTGTTATCAGCAAACAAGCAATTATCCTTTTCAGAACCTTTTATTAATGACTTAATGAAATGCACATTATTCTTTGGCTTTGTATTTATTTCTAAGAAAACAAATTGTATAAGTTACTTTCTCTTTTGTCTTCCCACGGTAATCATAAACTACATTCAGGCAGCAAGTAAATGACACGCTCTGAAAATGAGGTGACATTGCTAACGCAACTAAATGACGCTTAATCAGACATTTTATTTCATTTACATGTTCTACATGATGTATTCAGTAGCGTTTGCTTCAAAACATAAATAATTCATGTCAAATGTTGTCTGATGCTGTAGGAAAAATATGAAAAAGAGTGAGAATAATAAAGTGCATGTTTTTATTAGTGATTGGAGTGGGTTTGATTTGACTGGTATGTATGTAATTGATCTGTTCTTGTTGTTTTTTTCTTTTCTTTTTTTGTACTGAGGAAATCAGTACAAAAAAAGATAGATTACGTATACAGAAGATATTCAAGTATATCAGTATATTTTCTCTTTCTTTACCATATATATACAGTATATATATATATATATATATATATATATATATATATAAAAGGAAAAATCCCTTTGTGTATTAATGGCAAAAAAACACCTCTTTTTAGTCAACTTTAGCATGGGTGTTTTCACTTATGCTAAGCACTGTATATATATATATATATATATACAGTGCTTAGCATAAGTGAAAACACCCATGCTAAAGTTGACTAAAAATGGGTGGTTTTTTGCCATTAATACACAAAGGGATTTTTCCTTTTTTTTATTATTTTTTTAATTAGGCATCAAGATCAATTTCCAAAGCATGGGTGTTTTCATTTATGCTAAGCACTGTATATAAATTTTTCATTTTCATTTTCACAAGCAAATTAATGAAGCAAGCATAATCTACTTTAGACTTTCTTAAAAGTAACTTTGCAACTACATCAAAGTCACTTTCAGGCAAGTCATTTCTCTCGGCGGCCATCTTTGACAACAATGACATCTCAAACACTGTCATATTGGCATTAAAAATGTTATACTTAAGCGAATGACACTTGACGACAGTTCTCAAAAAAACCTGAATAAACCCTCCTTCATATTCAAGACACATGTCATGTCATGATTATGAAGGTGTCATGTGAGTCTTATGCACACCCCTTCAAGTAAAATATACACACTACCATTCAAAGGTTTGGGGTCTATAAGATTATTTTTAATGATTTTTGAATTAATCTTTTATGCTCACCAATATTGCATTTATTTGATCAGAAATACAGTAAAAGCAGTAATATTCTGATATTGGGGTGTGAAAACAAAAAAGATTGTAGAAGATAAGTAATTTAGCTGCATATTTGTACACTATTATGTCCGCTGGGTGTGACTTTGGTTTAACTTTCTGAAGCCAGATGAAAGGTGTGGAATGTTGCTTGCAGCAGAAAATTCTATTCTAGTAGCTCTCATGGTACAAAAACCTCTTACCCAGAAATATATATAGGGTGTGGTATTTTTGGAAAAGGATGTGTGGGGTAGTGTGAGCTGAACAAAGTTCCTGCATCAAAGATCTCTGAGAAATGTGATTTCACAAAAGAGAGAAACCACAACAAGATCAAGGTAAATTGTACTTCATTTGTCTTCTGGGAAACATGTACCAGTAAGTATCTTCTGTTGCTTCTGAAGGGCAGTGCTAAATTATTATTTCATATATATATATATATATATATATATATATATATATATATATATATATATATATATATATATATATATATATATGTTGTTTTTCTGTTGCTACATAGTGTCCCTGATTGAAGAGAATACTGTCTTATTATCTATTAACTGAGTCAGGAATCCCCTCTAGTATTCTCTTTTGTCATCCATCAAGTTACTTTGAAATTCTGATTGAATGAGATGTGGGGGATTTGCCATCGACAATACAGATCAATACAAGTGATGCATCCAAATGCTCCGACAAATTCTCCATTCCCCATGCACTTTGTGGATTGCTGCAAGCTTAGTGAAGCACAGAAAAGGAGGAACATTGGAGTTATGATCTTTTTGAACTATTTTCTATTAAAGAAACTATTTATGAAACTATTTTAGCCTAAAGAAACACAAAAGGTGGCCATATTGTGTCATACACAGAAACACACTTGCAATATGTGTTACTGTACTGACAACACGGCCAGCCACACGTTTGAGCTTATACTCATTCAAAAGCACTGTTAACAGTGTGATAATGCTAAATTAGATTTTGGCAAGTTTTTAGATTCAAAAGTTCATTGAGTCCCTGTCTGTTTTTTATGGAATATTAAATGTCAGGTAAATTGTTTCAGTCACTGTTCACTCTCATTGTATGAACAAAGATGCCATGAAAGTAAATGGTGACTGAGGCTGTCGGTCATTTCTGCCTAACATTTCCCTTTGAGTTCAACAGAAGAAAATATAGTAGTGTGGAATGACATGATGGTGAGTAAATCATCAATACTGAATTTTCATTTCTAGGTGAACATCTTTTTACTCGCGAAAAAGCTCTTAAAATGCTCGGACTTTTCTCTCTGAGGGGATGCGCACAGCATGTTCTTTTGTATGTCGATTTATTATTTACTAACTATGTCACTTGCGTTTTAGGATTCTCCGAGGAATGCCGTCTGCAAGTAATTTTTTAGTATAATTTTCTGGACGTTGCTGGCGGTCAACATCCAACTGGTTTTACAAACATGCTCTTTCAAGTTATAAACATTTGGCAAGGATGGGATTTGACTGGCTCGATTGGTAAGAGGTCGACACGCAATGTTCGTATTGAGAGCATCCTCGCGGGAGCTCGTGCCCTCGCGCGCCCACTCGTGTCATGTTGAAACTTGTCTATCGACCTGAAACGGGACATTGATCCGATGATGTGTGATTCTGGCAAGCCAACCCTAATATATCGCCGTCACAGACTGGTGCTTGGCCAATTAAACAAAATCAACACCACCTGACTTGTTTTGGCGCATTTTCATAGTCTGGCGGACGGAGCTGTTAGAGCAGATTGAGTGAAGTTGTCGTCAGCACAGTTGTCTTGGTAGTTAATATGCGCTCAGTGATCTTTTCTGTTACAGGTTAGAAATGCTGTTGTGGATGTTTCTCTGCCAGTGGTCAGTAAATTGGAAATCTAGCATAGCCTCCATGCCCACTTCATGATATTTTTTTTCTGTTGAAGAAATCCAGTCGATATTTTCAATTTATAGATTCAGGGTTAGACATCAAATCAGTGCAAATCAAGTCTTATATAGAGCACGCGCCGATGCGCACACTCTCTCTTAGAATCAACTTGCGCATAAAAAGGCTCAGCTGTGACACTTCAAAATGCATTTCTTTAACACTCTGTAATATTTAGTATTAAAAAGTTTTTGTGCATGGTGAACAAACGAGTGAAACGAGTATTCTTTTGCGTTTTTAGGTAAGCCAGTCGAGGGGGGCAAAAATTCTCAAGGAATCCAATGACGCGCGCGACGCCTTTTCAGAACCACGGACAGTTCCACGCGCGCACAGCGTCTCCGAGGCGCGCGCTCAACGCAAACTTCACCCGCTGAATAAAACCTGGATTCCACTGCTGGAATTCAGCCATACATTTTAAATGCAATATTAGAGCATTACAAAACTGTCACCAAGGATACGAAGAAAAATACACGGACTTATAACCGGATGTCTTCAAGTAGATTCGCTCGGAATCTGACGATCAGAGGTGAACTGGACAGGTCAGGTAAGACTGTTATCATCTGAATCTAATCTGTTGAAATAAATGTGTCTTATGTGATTTCAGGAAATCGGATAGTACGACAAATGCAGATAGGCATAAACTTAGCCTTGCTAACAGTTGGTTAAAAACATGCCTTGCATTTTTGACTCCTGACACTATCAAGAAATCCCAATAATAGGCTAATATTAAAAATAAATGTCCTTTTAAATTAAAATGTGTTGCATTGGGTTTGCATTTGCATAAGGATTCGGTTTCAGACCTTTTCAAAAAGGCAATAAAAGCAAGCATCAGATCAGATAAACCATATCGCACAGGTAACATCTCATCACATCTCTTTGAATATAAAACACTCCCGCTCCGGGGTGTGTCTCTAAACGCATTGTGAATGTAGGCTATACAAAGCATGTAACCATTCTAACTTTATTTGTATAAAATGTGGTTTGTTGCGGTATGTTCAACATTTTTGCGAAGAGAAAAGGCAGTGGATAGATTCAGATTAACATATCACAAGTTTGTTGACGCTGTTTGCGTGACAAATTTCAAAGCTTGTCGATTATTTATACACCTGAAATGTAGGTTCTTATAATGAAGTCTAACATACATGTTGCTTTAAAAACAACAACATTTGTTTAAGACATTAACCAACATAATAAAGTAGCTATAAATTGTGTAATACAAACATTTTCTTATTTACATGATTTATCTTTTTAGAAATAGCCTATAAGAAGTGCGTTTTACATTACATTTTGTCCGTAAATATAGGTTAATTCATACTTCTTACTTCTAAACATTTTTCATAACATTTTACAGTAAAATAGGCTATCTATTGTATTAATATTGCTGTTGCATGGGAATGGCTACCCATTAACAGGGTTATAAGCCTACTGTAAAACATTTTTTTGTGATTGTGTTGTGATTGTTGTTGTTGTTTTTTAACCCAGACGAGAAGCGGGAACTGTTAGAAAAGTGGATATGTCCCTGGTGTTTTTTAACCATTCAAGTTTAACCTTGCTCTCGAACTACAGTAATAATGGTGTTTGTTCATGCCCTTGGTTTTGATTGTTGCCTCTCTGAAACGTTCAAAATCATGGTTGTATCTACATTCCATGTGTAGGTTTGCCCACGTCTGCTGTCTCCTAAAATCACGTGACGCCATAATCATTGATTCATGTTTTCAAAAAAGAATGCAGTAATGCACTAAATACAATCCAGATTGAAATGAATACATGCTAACGACGACCACTATATGTGTTTGACTTTTTTTGTGCAGGGAGGGCATGGTTTAAAAATAACAGAAGCTCAAACTGAGGCGAACAACCGTTGGTTAGTTTAAATAATTAATGCTCGTGCCGGACATGCTCTTATATTCTCTGCTGTGAAGACTTGTTTGAGAGTCAAGAATTTTGCCCACAAGTCTCTGCTCAGAAAGATTGGAATGAAAACGAAAAGGGTTCCCATTTAACACCAAAACCGAATGATTTTCAAGACGTTGGATTCCGTTAACGTTCTCGAACGTGCATTGTTTTTGTCAATGATTCATTCAGCATTGTTTTTGTCGATGCGAACTGAAATAGGTAGCCTACTGATATTCCGATTCCTGATCGAATGACTCTTTTGAGTCAGTTCTATTAAGTGATTCAATAACCGTTATGAATCAGTCGAATATGTGCATGTTATAGCCTAATCACTCAGTACAGTATTTAAAGTGCATATATGAAGAGTTCAGATGCAAAAGCCTCTAAATGCCATTTGAAATTTTCTTCTTTAATGATGATTTTTATCAAACTTGTATATTTAAGTTCAGGAATTTCACTTAAATAACAATTAATAGGTAATTATCATTGCCATTTAAGTGAAATTACTGAACTTAAATATAAATATATATATATTAAATATATTTATGTGTGTGTGTGTGTGTGTGTGTGTGTGTGTGTGTGTGTGTGTGTGTGTGTGTGTGTGTGTGTGTGTGTGTGTGTGTGTCTTTTCTGTTTAAATCTGAATTGAGCAAAAGAGAAAGTGTAAAAGAGAGTGAAAGAGAGATAAATAAAGTCAATTCTTCAGGTCTCAGTGATCCAGCAAAGTGGAGATGCCTCTGTGAGCGCACGGCAAAGCTGCATTATCACCACAATTGCATGTAAGTGCCTCCTTATCTGCAAGTAACACATCCACGCTGGAAATTGATCAACAATAAAAGTGAGAATTGCTAACACAGAGTTCATCTAATGGCTTTTTAGACTGGATGGCAAGAAGAATTTACGGTGATGGGATAAGTCACAGATGCTGCGTGTCTTTGGTGGGAAATAGATTAACCTCTTGTGAGATTAATCTGCTGTGGGAGCGATTGATAGTTACAACAACAAAGATAGTCATGTCAAGTCAAGTCGTCACCTTCATTTATATAGCGCTTTTAACAATATGGACTTTTCAAAGCAGCTTTACAGTGATAGCTGGGCACAAGCCTCCAGTACAACAAACCTGTGCAGCTTTACCATCAAGCTTCTAAGGTGCTTGATAGGAAGCCAAATACCTATCACCACTGTTACTGCCTAAACAAAAACATAACAAAGATGTTTGTCTGGTCTTTAAACGGCCTGGATATGGCCTGTTAAAGGAGTAGTTCACTTTAAAAAAAAAAACATTTGCTGATAATTTACTCACCCCCATGTCATCCAAGATGTCCATGTCATAATTCAGTCGAAAAGAAATTAAGGTTTTTGATGAAAACATTCCAGGATTTTTCTGCATATAATTCACTTTACTGGGCACCATTGTTCAAGGTCCAAAAGACAGCTTCAGTACAAACTGCAAACTGTTCAAAGGGCTTTAAACGATTCCAGATGATGAATAAGGGTCTTATCAAGTGAAACGATCGTTCATTTAAAAAAAAAAAAAAAAGTTTAAGTTTTATAAGCTCAAATGTTCGCCTTGCTCTGCACGCGCGTTCGTGACTCTCATGTTCGAACTCGCTCTTCAAAATGAACAAATCTTTTTCCGAGTCAATTCGTTCATTTCGTTCGTTGAATGCTAATATTTTTCCTTTTTATAATTCCTTTTTCTTTGTGAGGATACTGCCTTTTCTAGTATCTTTGAGAGAAAAGGTAGATTTGTGATCGGCCTGTAATTCTGTAGGATCAAATTGCGGTTTTTTTAACACACGGTTCAATCATAGCCAGCTTAAAAGTTTTAGGTAGCCTACGTATCCTAATGACAAAGATGAATTATATACATTAAGAAGAGGATTTATGACCTCTGGAAGCATTTCTTTCAATAGCTTAGTCGGTAAAGGGTCCGAAATTTTGTCATTTTAGATGATTTAACGAGTTTAGAAAATTCTTCCTCTCCTATAGCAATAAATGAATCAAATTTTTCCCCAGGGAGACTACAATGCACTGCCTGAAGCGGTTCTTTAGTAAATGGATGCATAGTTATACATTTCTCCCTGATATATTATCAATCTTGTAAGAAAAGAAGTGCTCAAAGTCATTACTGCTGTGCTGCTTGGAAACGTTGAAGCTTTATGTTTCGTTAATTTAGCCACTGTTTCATATAAAGACCTAGGGTTTTGTTTAATATGGTTGAAAGAGAAGCAGATCTAGCTGTTTTTAAGGCCTCTCTGTATGCAATCGTGCTCTCTTTCCATGAAATGTGAAAAAAACATTATCTAGTCTTGTGTATACTTCATTTAGCCAAGGCTTCAAAGCCAACTTAATAATATTCCTGATCAGTTTCATCTCCTCAGCATCCCAGAGAGCTTAGAAGAACTCAATATTGTGACAGAAACTTTTGACTCTCTCTTTTTAAGGAAATTAAGGCACAGTTGCTCCTTTGCCCTTAAAAATAACAGTTGCTCCTTTTTGTTCGGATCTCTATCTCCCTGTATTTGTCACATGAAAAGCCCTTTTTGCTGACAGAGAAGGCTATGCTACACATATGACATGAAGCATGTGACAATAACAGAAAAAGACGGCAAGCACTGACGGCAGGTTAACAGTCTAGCGAGACACTAGCGTGTTGTGGTAGCGACAACGATTTAGATAAAAGCTAGCGATATCAGATTAATGTGATAAGCAATATTAGACTATGTCTAATATAAGTCGATAAGTAAGTTATATTTAGTATTATAAACAAAATGGAATGATATAAATAGATATTCAAAACAGAAAGCTATAGAGAGCATATAGACGCAAACCAGCAGCAAGGCAGACCTACTTTACAACTCAATTAGTAAAAGTAATGGAGGTGTAAAGTAGGGTGGCATGGTCTCCGGAACATAAATCGTCAGTGGAACATAAATCATGATGTTTTGAGAAATGTACTTTAGTGATTTGAAACAACATATAGAATGTAGAGAATATGCTTTCCTTATGTCCTATTTGTAAAATACACTACAGACAGTAGTTAGAGAAAGTATGAGACAAAGAGCAAAATATTTGTATGTCTAGAGCCATTTTTCCCCCCTTTTGAACTCATAACTCAACTTTATGTTCTCAGAATCACAGCAGAGAGCAAAGCGTCATGACGAGAGACGGCGGTAAATTACGCCATGTCTTAAAGCACATAACATTACAATAATTATGAACATAAACAAGTTAAAAAGCACTGACCTGTCCCACCTGACAAGAGACGTTCATCCAGCATAACAAATCACCTTCCTGCTTTTAAGTAAAGCTATAGATTTTACATTTTGCATTGACTCTCTTGGTCCTGATTTCCCAAGAAGACAATGTGCATAGCAATTGAGTGAGTGTTTTCATATAGATATCTATCTTATCATGTCTTGGATAATCACTCATCATTTTATTAATCTACCACATGATTGCCAGATTCAATTATTTGTTGCATGAAATGAGGTAGATTAATTCACTCTTATCACTTAATCACATTATAAAGTTTGGTTTTATTATGTTGAACTTTACGGACAAAGTGAGAACTGAATTATTCCTTTGGTGTTTCATTTACCACAAATAGCAAAGATCATTCGTTAATTCAATGTTGAATCAAGGATATTTGCTCTGTTCAATGGCATTTACACCATAGAGCATTATACTGTAGCAGCTTTGTGAATATCAGCTGAACTCTTTGCGGTAAAAGTTCTATAATGTCTTCATTTTCACTCTGGCTTTCTGTGGTAATCCTAAGATCCTCTGGAATGCATCAGACACATTTGATAGCAGATGGTGTGTGTTTCTTGTCAAGCATCTGGTAAAAGACTTACAGAGAATCTCTGTGACCATGTAGATCCCAGGAGAGACTCGTGCACAGGAGAGAGACAATCACAGGAGGATCTGTTTTTTGTGCATCTGTGCAATAGGGAACGCATGTGTATATTTGTGTGCTTCTAATAGAAAGGGAGGAAACTAAAACAAATGCAAATGCTTAGAACTAAATGTAGGCACGGAGTGTTTTTTAATCACAGTGGGTGCTGTGTATGTATCAGATAAATACATAATGTGTATTACTGTAGATTTGCATTAAAGTGTTTAAAGGCAAAAGGGAAACCCTGTATGCAGCATCTCACAGGTCCCCAGTGACGGGGACATGAATAATGTACTAGTTTTGAGAGGGAGCGAAGAGACCATATAGAATGCAGAGGAGAAGATTTCCTTAAGTCCTTGCATTTGTAAAAGACACTACAGACAGTAATTAGAGAAAGTGAGAGATGAAAAGTAAAGCATATACTGTATCTACAAGCTAACATTTGAGTGAAAATCTCTTTTTGAAACTGAGCAATCTCTTCATTTTACAGTATCTGCAGTTGAATTCACAGTAGTGTGTGGGGAATTTGATGGGCAGCATTTTAATTGCTGTTTCCTGCCTCCTTCATGCTGTACTGAGGTATTATTTAAATGTTATTTGTGAAGTACCCCTTGTGAAAATGTCCGAATCATTCTCTTATAATCTAAAATGAACCTTCTAAATCGTTAAAGGAGAACTGTAATGAGTATTTTGTATTATTGTTATATTGTCAGATACCACTCTGTAAAAAAATATTGATGGTTTAACTTAAAAAGTAAGTAACCTGGTTGCCTTAACATTTTAAGTTCATTGAACTGGAAAAAGTGAGTTAATACAATGAAGGAGATTAATTTAACCATCAGAAACTCAAAATTATATGTTATCTGAACTAAATAAATTATTTAAGTTGATATGACAAAAGAAAAAATGTTGTGATTACTACACTGTAAAAAATATTGTTGGTTTAACTTAAAAAAGTAAGTAACCTGGGTTGCCTTAAAATTTTAAGTTGATTGAACTGGAAAAAGTGAGTTAATACAATGAAGTAGATTAATTTAACCATCAGGAACTCAAAATAATAAGTTATCTCGACTAAATAAATTATTATAAAGTTGATTTGACAAAAGAAAATAATGTTGTGATAACAAATCTTGAAAATATTTTTTACAGTGCATAAATCAGATCAAGTTTCACTGCATCCCTGTTTAGTCCGTTTTCAGCTGCCATTACGTTATTTGGAGCTATTTGGAGTGTTTTTGAGAACTTAAAGGGTTAGTTCGCCCAAAAATCACTCATCCTCAAGCTGTTTCAAAACTATGAGTTTCTTTTTTTCTGTTAAACACAAAAAAAATGTCATAGTGTATAGTGTTTAATTTTCCTACTATGGCGTTAAATGGGTGCCGCCAACTGTTTGATAACTAACATTCTTTAAAATATATTTTGTGTTCAGCAGAACAAAGAAACAACAATGATGACTGTCCCATGATGATCATTTTTTTCTTGTTCTAGAAGCTGTTTCACTCAGATTTGCGTCACTCACAATTGAGAAGAAAAGACTATCGCAACTTTTATTTCATGCTGGCATTTGAAGTAGACATATTTTGCAATTGAGTAATCTGTGAAGATAATCATTAGATTGTTTCCTGGTCTAATTTACAGAAAGTCTTCAGAGCGTTTAGCCTTCTCTAACAGTCGTTTTGTCCCCTTGGAGTAAGCTGTTGTACACTCTTGATTGCAATTCCCCTTCAAATGGTGGTTGATGATGTGGCCGCTCAAAGGGCCCTGAGTAAGGTGTTCAAAACCTAATTTGGACTGCAGCCCGACTCTTTGGATGATTATCAAATAACGTGCCTGCTGGGTTGTGGCGTTACTCACACTCACAGTTGTTCGAATTGGATTTGTGGTTTGGAGCTCCAAATTAAAAAGACATTTGTCAGCTTGTCGAAAAATGTACTGCAATCCAGTGATTAGCAGAAATTGAAGTTGTAATTCAGTCAGTTTATTGTTTTCAGCTTCATCATCACCGCCAGGGTGAACTTGGCAGAGCCACGGCCCAAAAGTAGAGGGGACCGAGAAGCTGTCGTTTGCTTAGAAGTGTGTAATGTGCATTTATCGCATGGCTAACTGTGGAAAATGGCATTTAAAATTGAGTGTTCAGAATTGGACTGCTGTGATTGCAGTTTACTTGATGAGTGATGTGGGCTACTTTAAATAAAGCAACTGGTTGGTCGCACATGATTCTTGGATCGATTTAAACCCTGGAAATTTCCCTTCTTGTCGTCTAAAAATTCATTTTCATAGTTTCTCCTCTCTAATCAGTGCAGAAGAGCCCTTCTATGAGATCCCTCTCTTACCTTTTCCTCCGTCTGCCCTGCGGTTACATAAAGATGACCTCTTTCCTAGATGTGCTATTACCATATTCATGCTGCTCTTTTTGCCAGCATGAGATTGAATATACTGAAATGGATTAACACTTTGTGAGGGATTGCACAACTTCTCCTCCTTCTCCTTAATGTTGCCCATTCCTCCCTCCGCGCTCAGCCAGCATCTCTCGGTTCCCCTGCGTCTTCACACTGTGTGGCTGGAGAAGTCTTGAAGACTGGCAAAAGCAGTGGCATCAAATTGAAGAGGCCATCTGGTGAAGCAGAAGATACAAGCAAAAGTGGAGAGAAGAGAGAGAGAGATAGAGACTGGAGGAAAATTGGACTGGATATTCAGACAAATTTATGGGTCTTTAATTGCCAAGTATTTACATAATTTGAATAAATGTAAATGTTATATTCCACTTCAGCACGGCGGTTACAGCGAAGTGGCATATCTCTAGTGTAAATATGCAGACATCTCAGTAAGTGGAGATACCCTAAACAGCTTAAAGTCAACATTAAATCTTATTTTCCTTCTTAAAGAGATAGCCTTCTGAAACCCCCCTCTGCTTTATTCTGTGGAACACAAAAGAAAGGGATGGATAATGTTTACTCTTCCATACAAAGAAATATAGTCCAAAAATGGGAAATAATCACCTAAAAGTGCTCAGATGACTCATGCACTATATTCCTGGTCTTATGAAGCTATATAACCTTTCAAATACATCACGTATTTGATGTTGACCATAAGTTCTGCATTGTTATCAGTACTCAATAGACTGATTGTTTAGGTCTCAGCATGTATTTTGTTTTTTTCCTTGAAAGCTCCAATAACAGGGAAATGGAAAGAAAACTCTGATTTTAATGGATCAGAAACTGACTTGAATGTCTGACAGTCAACTCATTCTCATCCCAAGGCGTCATATACTGACGCTTTTGACAATGCGTAGACATCCAAAACACATGGCACTCTTTAGCGTCGATATAACACGCTTCGTTATGGGTATCTTTAGGTCTGGGGGGTAGGGGTAGGATTCGACCACTAGGAGGCGCCTTCTGCCCCATAGATATCTGCGTCTCATATTGACGCTAAAGGGTGCCGTGTGCGTTGGATGTTTATGCAGTGGCAAAAGCGTCAGTATATGACGCCTTGGGATGAGAATGGGCTGAGAACATTGCCAGAATGTTAGGGAAGTTCTGAGAACATTCCCTGTTAGCTGTATGGGGTGGTCATGAGAAAAGCCAGTTTCTTCAATATTCTAATTGAACATTTGTAACTGCTATCTGATAAACAAATGAGTAAAATATTGAGGAAATATAAACTTAATATTATTTTTATTGATATTATCAGCATCTATTTAGACAATGTCAAAATTATAAGTTGTTGAGATAAGTTTGGAGTGACATGCAAGTGAGTAAATAATGACAGAATTTTCATATTTGGGTGAACCCAAACATCTTTCTAGCAACAATAGTGCTCACACTTGCAAACTGACTCCTACCTTGTTTTCGTCCACTGTGCTTTGCCATTTGCCCCAGACCTGATTCCTGTTCACGAATATGGGGCATTTTCAACCCTTTAACATTATACCACACACCAATCCTAGTTTGGCTTAAATTGAAGCTCATCTCACTTTCACAATCTACCTATAGTGTCAGATATTACTTAAGGTTATCATCCAATAAATAAATTTTGTTGTGAAGAACTGCGGTCTCAAATTATCTTTATGTTTCCGAAGGGATCCGAGTATTAATCCTTAAGAGATGCGGTTTGGGGATGTATGTCGTAAAAAGATATAGCCAATTTACAGCAGCTTTACAAGAATTCCCATAGGGACTCCACTCCCATCCTAGCAGACTAGATTGGCCCTTTCAGCCTCACTTCTCTTGCTCCCCTTCTCTCGCTCACTCTCTCTCTTTCTCTCTTTCCCTTCCTTTCACTCTTGTCTGGCAAGTTTCCATGGAAACAAAGGGTAGGGAGAAGACCCTAATGAGTAGGTGTGTGTCTCACTGAGATGAACACATATATTGTTGAGATATGGATACACACACACACACACACACACACACTCCAATTCCAAAGAACTGTCGCTCCTGCTACTGAACTGTTGTTTGGCTCGTCGTTCTTGATTTCTCATTTGATGTCTATGACACGTCCAGTTGAAAAGAAATAGTTTAATTTACAACGTATTTCCCCGCTGAGGTTATTTATAGACTTTATGTGCTGTTTCACAACACTGTAAAAAAATATTGTTGTTTTAACTTAAAAAAAGGAAGTAACCTGGTTGCCTTAAAATTTTAAGTTCATTGAAATGAAGTTAATACAATGAAGGAGATTGATTTAATCATCAGAAACTCAAAATATTATGTTATCTGAACGTCGTAAATTATTTAAGTTGATTTGACAAAAGAAAAAATTATGTGATTACAAATCATGAAAATATTTTTTTACAGTGTAAAATAAACCAGTTTCATATAAAAATTATTTGTATGTTTATGAAAATTTTCTGTACCACATTTCCAAAAATCAGAAGTCACAAACTTTAGTTTACTGTTTTAATTTTAAGAGTCCTGGTGTCTCTAATGATTAATGTGCACTGTAAAAAAATAATGTTGGTTAAACTTAAAAAATGAAATAACCTGGCTGTCTTAAAATTTTAAGTTCTTTGACATGGACAAATTGAGTTAATACAATGAAGGAGATTGATTTAATCACCAGAAACTCAAAATATTATGTTATCTGAAGTATATAAATTTTATATATATTTTTATACTGTACTTTTATATACTGTGGAAACAAATAATACTTTAAAAGTAAAATAAAAGTAATTAAAAATTATTTGACAGATAGGATCAAAGCTTTAACCTTTTTTTGTTTCTCGAAGACGTTTAGAAGGATATTTTGAGTATATTTTCTATTCCAGCAGTAATTCATCTGATGATCGAATGATGGAGAAGAGTGTTATATCTGAGCAAATATCACAGATGCACATGTATAGTGCACACTTTTTACATTTTAAACCGCTGATTCAGCATCCTCCACAACTTCTCACTCCCAACCGGCCTTCAATTCCTTTGGTGAATCATGTGCCGAAGCAATTCGAAACACAGCTGCAAATGATGCTATCAGCAGGTGCAGTTCATTCTTAGTGAATTCTCCAATTGAAGCTCCAACCACCCCCTTCAATGATATGTATGCATTTATATTAACTTAACAGGAGGGTTAAATCAGTGTAGTTTTTATTTCCCTCTTTGAAATTCCAGTGGTGTACAGTCATTGTAATGTCAAGGTAATGCACACACCCTCTTCTCACACACTCCAGGAGTAGAGGCTGCAAACCTCATAATTATATCGTTCACAGCATCTGAAAGCCAAACTCAACACCTCTTAGCCTGCGTGAGATTAGTATACATGCTCCCCATTGATATGACTGTGTATAAGAGTGCGATAAAAAAGGAGAGGGAGAGAAACAAAAATAGGCCTGTTTGGTCAATGTGCTTACTACAGAGGGAATATTTCACAAAATCATTCTCACTGTCACTGTCTTATTTAGTGCAAATATATGCGAGTTTATGTACTAATGTGTGTGTGGACAAACATTATGGAGATAAAATGTCCCCAGAAAGATGGCAATCTCCAAAAAACAATGTCCTTGTGGGGAGATTTTTGGTCCCCGTGAGGAAAACAGCTTATAAATCAGAAGTGCTGTTTTTTGAAAATGTGAAAACGCAGGGTTTTTTGTTTAGGGGTCGGGGTAGGCTAGGTGTTGAAATATATAGTTTGTACAATACTATAAAAGTCTTTACGTCTGTGGGATGTCCCCATAAGACATAAAAACCCAACTTGTGTGTCTGTGTGAGTGAGTGTGTGAAGCAGATGTTGTCTTAAGCTGTATGTTAGTGATCCTCTACATGAGTTCAGACGAGCTAGCTTTACACTACAATGGTCACACTGTCCCCTGAGCACATAGCCTGACACACACACACACACACACACACACACACACACACAAAGACATTTACCCACACCAAAGTGGACAAAGCTCAATGGACTAGCCAGGATCCTAAGGGAAAGGGGCCTTAGGGAAGCCATACCTAGTGCATAAGCTAACAAATCCAGCCGCCTGATAGAATAACAGAGACATTCTGAGAAATTAATTTCTGAGAGTTACAGAGAAAATTAGTGCAGCCAAATGAGGATATTTCAACTGCACAACAAATTACACTGGAGTCACTTATTTGGGGAAATGTGCGGCTCACGACTACCGATAAGCAAAGAATAAAACATATGCTAATGGCCCAATTTATCCTCAGTTTTATTAAAAAAATGTATGTTAACTGCTTATGGAATCGCTTAAAATTAACTGTTCAGATTTATGTGTGATCTATTATGTGATATAAATGTCCTGGAGACTTAATTAATAATTAATACAGTTTAACACTGCAATAAAACGGTCTTTATGATTGTTATACTTTCCTTTCTGTCTGAGGACAACACACATTAATCAACATTTCTGTAAATGTGCCAATGTTAGCCAGCTAGACTAACTTTTCACCTGCAGTCCTTTTGTACCAATTGTAACTGAATTCAGTAAATTAAATCTCTAGCAAGAAGTAGTGCACTGCATATGGTGCTGTTGGGAAAGCACATGAATAAGGAAAATGTCCTTATTACTCTTCGCTTCAATGATAACTCCACCATAATAGAAAAGCTGCATAAAAACACAGCAGAACATTAAATATTAATTATATGAAGAGTTCAGATGCAAAAGCCTCTAAATGCCATTTGAAATTTTCATCTTTAATGATGATTTTTATCAAACTTGTATATTTAAGTTCAGTAATTTCACTTAAATAACAATTATAAGTAATTATCATTGCCATTTAAGTGAAATTACTGAACTTAAATATACAAGTTTGATAAAAATCATCATTAAAGAAGAAAATTTCAAATGGCATTTAGAGGCTTTTGCATCTGAACTCTTCATATTTATATTGAAAAAAGTTTATACTTTTTTTCATCCTGCATAAAAACACATGAAGTAACATTTAATTTCAACATTTACTCTCCGTGTCCTGTCCTACTCAACGCATGCTGAGAACTACAAATCCCCTGTCCAGATTCAGCAATGCTGCCTTAACGCAGATGGAAAGTATTCATGTGATTCCAACACAAATGGATTATGTAAACCACTTCTTGAATTGTGACAAAATATTCAAGAATTGTGTTAGCTCAATTGAATTAAAGGGTTAGTTCACCCAAAAAAATGAAAATTAAGTCATTAATTACTCAACCCCCATGCTGTGCCAACCCCGACTTTCGTTCACCTTCGGAACACAAATGAAGATTTTTTTTATTAAATTTGAGAGGTGGATCACTCCTAGGGTCCCTAAAAAAATGATATGTTGGCTTTAATTAACTTATTTATGTTAATAGGTTCCAGAAATGCACTTTTTTATGTCAACAGATTCCACACAACTAGGTTACGTTAAACAAACAAAAAAATTATTTGTTCATTTAGCTTCAACATCAAGGATGTTGAATTCATTTTAAGCGACCCAATTAAGCGCAGAGTGTGAAATGAACACTGAAGCAGTGTTAAAGTTGATGAACAGCCCAACTAAAACACACCATGATCACCATAATGGTGACTTGCAAATTCTGGTTTTCTCCTTCAGTGATTCTGCTTGTTACCATCAGGTGTCTTCAATAATTATCTCATTAACTTTAACACTGCTTCAGTGTTCATCGCTTAAAAGTACTTAATTCCATAATGTTGAAGTTACATGAACAAATTATGTTTGTATAACGTAACCCAGTTATGTGGAACCTGTTGACATAAAAAAGTTAATTATAGCCAAGTTGCCAACATGTCATTTTTTTGAGTTTTTCTGGGCCATCAAGTTTCAATCCCTCACTCCTACAGGCATCGTGGAAATCTCTTGAACTCTCATCTCAGGCCCACACAAGTTCTCAAATTTAATCAAAAATAACTTCATTTGTGTTCCGCAGATGAACGAAGGTCTTACGGGGTTGGTACAGCATGGGGGTGAGTAATTAATGACTTAATTTTCATTTTTGGGTGAACTATCCCTTTAAAGGCATAGTCCACCGAAAATGAGAATTCTTCTTCTGTGGAACATGCTGATAACCAAACAGTTTTGTTTCCCTTTGACTTCCATTCTATTTTTTTGTCCATAATGTTTTGCAGAAACAAAAGAAAGTCATATGAGTTTGGAATGACTCGAGGGTGTGTAAATGATGACGGATTTCTCATTTTTGGGTTGACAATTTCTTTAGGTAGAAAACCATGACAGATGAAAAAGTGCATAGGAAAAATGTGATTTTTATTGTGGGATGTACATGCCCCTACACCTATTCGTCACCCTAAGAAAACTGTTCTCATTAAAAACAACCCCAAGGGCAATGGCAAATCACAGAAGTTGTGTATTACAGTGCAGCATTTAATGATCTCTCTCTGTTTGATCCACAGATTCTGATCGAGCACGAGATGGCGATGATGCTTGAGGTTGGCTACGATTGCTTACATGCACACTGAAGTGTCTGAAGTCTTCCCTTAGCACAGCTTGAGCACCATCCCTTTCCAACACATAAGAGGACCAAAGATTGTCATAAGATTGACCCACTAATCTTTCCGCAGCATGGCTCAGAGGTCCACTCATTTCGGAGGTCACGGTCCCTCCTGGCCGCTTCATCTCACTCTTCTGCTGCTTCTATTGGCCAGGACACCCCAGGCTTTGGCTATCCCAGGTTACAACACTGACATCACCAAGAAGGAGATCATAATCGAGGGGGATCTGGTGATTGGAGGCCTGTTTCCTGTTCATCAAAAGGGGGAGGGGGCTCAGGACTGTGGCCGTATCAATGCACAGAGAGGGATTCAAAGACTGGAGGCAATGCTGCTAGCCCTGGACGAGATCAATCAAGATGATCAGATTTTGCCCGGGGTAACGTTAGGTGCCCACATTCTGGACACTTGCTCTAAGGACACGTACGCACTGGAGCAGTCGCTCGAATTTGTGCGCGCTTCGCTAACGAAAGTGGACGATAGTGAGTACACGTGCCCGGATGGATCCTACGCCATCCATGATGATGTTCCGCTCGCAATCTCTGGAGTGATTGGAGGCTCCTACAGTGATGTATCCATACAGGTACTGATTCCTATCACCTATTTTAAAAGTGTTTATTCATGTTTGTGTTTCCTTCCAGAAAAAAAAAAATCTTGTTAATCAGATTATGTCATAAATATGCATGAGGATTCATTTGCATGTATATTGTGTTTATCACACTGCATGTGGCTGTCATTCAGCCATTTGCACAAGCCTACTGTATAGTTCAGTTAACCCTGTAGAGTCAACTGTAGCATAATTGAGATCAACACGATCAAAACTTTGCTAAAGATAATTTTTTTAGTAGGCTATAATTCTAAAAAGTCTACCTTTAGGTTGTATGTCTTTTTGCTGTGAAATCGTTACTGATTTTTATAAATTAAATGTAAGAAATTAATGTTATGTTGTTAGTTATATTTAAAGATAAATACTTAATGGACTGAACTCCACTGAAGCAACTTAAGTTTACTTTATTGTCCATATATTATGTTAAAATGTAAGGATACAGGCTTTTGAGGAACGTTTATAACAATGATACTCCATAAAATTGTTTACATTGTTATTCATTTTGCCAATATTTACAGGGTTAAGCAAAAAAAAAATATATATATTATTGGGTAACTCAGATTTTAAGTCTGCAAGTTTTAGCAACGGCACTGCAAATATTTCCAAAAGTACAAAAGAACTTATTTGTTCAGTGTTTTGAACAAATAATTTTTATACGAATCAGGATTTTTGAACAAATTAGATGATTGATTCAATGACTCATTCAAAGAGACAGTCAATTGTATTGTTGCAGATTAATCAGAATTATTGAGTGAATTGGCTGAGTTATTCATCCAATGATTTACACATAAAGACAAGGGCTGGATCCAAAATGGCATACTTCTCTACTAGGTGACAAAAACAGTAGGTGACAAAAGTATTAAGTCACATTTACAGTACTCATAAAAGAGCAGGCAAAAAGTACCCGGGAGACCTATTGATTCTGAAGTGTGCATTTGAATGGCAGTGATACGACACAACTGACGCTGGTAGATACTTTAATGGTGAATTTAATACTTCCGGATTACACTTTTACTATATTTATACTATATAGAACATACATTTGTAGATTCCACAAAGTAAGTACCTATTCAAAATAAGTACCTACTCAAAAAACGTATGTGATTTCAGATGTAGCCAGTCACTTGTTTCCTTCCTGAATGAATCAGTGTTTTGAAGGAATCGTTAGAATGAAAGATTCACTGACTCGCTTATATAGACAGTATATTGCCGCCACCTACTGGCATAACAATGTAACATGCAGAAAGAGTCACTGAAAAATTCCTAGCTCTAATGAACAGACTGACAGTATTTATCTATACTTTCTTTCGCTGTGAACAAAACTAGGTATATTTAACAATCTCACTTACAGTATGTGGTTCATACTGTAGCATTTAGTAAGACAAATCAGCAGTCTCTTAATGAGGAAAAAGTAGTGCTGGTGTCTGGCTACCTGTCATGCATATGCTCAACCCATCCAATTTGCCACCAACCATGTGGCGTTTCCTGACACTCCCTGGGATGTCATGAGCACACTTGCTGCAGATGTTCGCTTTAAGGAATCAAGACAGTGACAGCTTGATTGGACTCTCCACTAATCTGCTGTCTGAAGAGCGAAATATATTAAAAAAAAGAGTTGTATAATTACAACAAAATGTCTAATTGATTGACTTAATCAACATGCCTGTTTTATGAAAGTTCTTGCATTAATGAAGGTTCATCTACACTCTATCGTGAATGAATCAGACTGGAAGGCTGCTGTGGTATCGGAAATTTACCACATTTAATTTCAGTCCCATCTGGCTCTTTACATGCTCTCAAAATGTGTCTTACACATTCATATCCATCAGAATGCTCTCATCTTACCTTCAGGGATATTGTACTTTTGAATTTCATTTTATTACTATTTTTAATTTGTCTTTTCAGTGTGGTTTAATTTTTGTTACTTTCACACATTTTTAATGTAAGTGTGTTCAAAATTTGAAACCATTAAGAACGATAACTATAGACAATGATAACTATATTAGCATCCACACCAGCAGACAATGTCTTTCTGTTTATTCTAAGCGCGTACAATAATCGGCTGAATAAAATAATTCTGAAAGACATTTCAATGATATCATTTCTCTAGTAATTTCACTAATAATTTGAAGTAAAAAATGCATAGAGTTACACTTAAAGCTACACTGTGTAACTCTTTTAGTTTATTCTTAGCTAAAAACACTTAGTTCTTTCAAAATATGAAGAGTTCAGATGCAAAAGCCTCTAAATGCCATTTGAAATTTTCTTCTAAAATGACCATTTTTATCAAGCTTGTATATTTAAGTTCAGTAATTTCACTTAAATGACAATTAATAGGTAATCTTCCTTGCCATTTAAGTGAAATTACTGAACTTAAATATACAAGCTTGATAAAAATGATCATTTTAGAAGAAAATTTCAAATGGCACTTAGAGGCTTTTGCATCTGAACTCTTCATATGTGCTCATTAATGTATATTTACTTTGTTCAAGTAATAAATTATTCTCGTGAGGGTATAATATGCCATTGAAAATACATACGGGTAAGGGGTTCTAATGTCAGTCGCCATGTTGCCCCTCCATCTTGAAAGTACATTAGCCAAAGAGGGACATACCCGTTAATTCAAGCTTCGCCTTTCACGTTTACGTTTGAGTTAACACTCGTAGACGAGGTCGAACTGGAAGCCATGATAATCTTGGACTACATTGGCCACCGTAGGAGTTAAAACGAAATCGGAATTGAGAGGAACAGAAACTAATATTCACTGGATGGTCATATAGATTTTCACCACTAGATGGGGGTAAAAATCACACAGTGTAGCTTTAAGGACGTATCAGAATATCATATTGGGGTGAGCTCTTTTGACCCAGAACCACCTATTAACACCCTTATATTGTGGAGGGGACTTTTGCAGGGCCAAGAACAAGTCACATTTTCTTTTAAATATGAATCTTGATTAATTAATATAACATTTAAAAAAACTGCTTGGTGTGACAGGTCTGGGTGCTTTTTAAAGCTACACTCTATGATTTTTACCCCCATCTAGCGGTGAAAAGGTATATGACCATTCGAGTGCATATTAGTTTCTGTTCCTCTCAATTTCGATTTCATTTTAACTCCTACGGTGGCCAAAGTAGTCCAAGATTAACATGGCTTCCAGTTCGACCTCGTCCATGAGTGTTAACTCAAACGTAAACGCGAAAGGCGACGCTTGAATTAACGGGCATGTCCCTCTTTGGCTAATGTACTTTCAAGATGGAGGGATAACATGGCGACCGACATTAGAAACCCTTACCCGTATGTATTTTCAATGGCGTATTATACACTCACGAGAATACTTTATTTCTTGAACGAAGTAAATATACATTAATGAGCACATATATTTTTGAAAGAACTAAGCGTTTTTAGCTAAGAATAAACTAATAGAGTTACACCGTGTAGCTTTGAGATCTATCTGCTGCAAATACCAATAGTACATTTGAAAATTTAAGCCTTACTGAATTGAAATAACAAATTCATTATTTTTCCCCCAACAGAAGAATGTTGGCTGCTTTAAGTAACACATTAAAATCAGTGTCAGTCAGATACGTGCTGCGGTTGAGGTATATGAGTCGCTCTGTGAGGTGGACACAGAGAGAGAAATGTGTTCATTCTTAAGGTTTCACGAGCATAATCACTGCAGTGCCCGCACAGGGACATGGAATGCATTAATAATGCAGAAAAAAAAAAAAACAGACAAGGAGGAAGAGAGAGTTGAGTATATGAAATTTTATTTTATCACAGTACAGAAATCCCCATCTTCTCCCTCTCGTTTCTGCTCAAACTGTTGTTTCCTGTTTTTGTTTTTATTGATCTTGCTTATCTTGAATCTGTTGTGTGTCTTATGCATATGTACACATACACACACATGCCTGTTTTCTTTCCACTGCCGTAAAGGGACACTTCGGGCAGTGGTGGGAGATGTAGAGTGAGCGAGACTCATCTAGCATCTCTCTGAAGCATGTCGCTGGGGAATCCCTGTTCCTGTGCCATTTTCCACCACATCATTTCCTTTAAAGAAATGTTTCCCCCTAAAATGAAGATTCGGTCATTTTCTTTATACTGTGGAACAAGCTGTTCTGAGCTGAAAAACAAAGCATATTGCATAAAATACATTTATTTCATTCAATACAGTTACATATTTGGGTACTTAATAAAATATTCTGCACTTTATTTTTGGTTTATTAAATCGGCATACTTAAAGTCTGCTAAATAAGAACAACTAATTTTATACGTAAGGCACTTTAGTTAACTAAAAGTAGTCCTGAGGGTCAAGAAATACTTAAGAATATTTAATTGTGCTAAAATGGAAATATTGCACACAAAAAAACAAAAAACAAAAAAAACTTGAAAATATTTAAAGGTATACTTTAAATATCTTGCATTCAAAGACTGACATTATACAGAGATCATACTACTAATAGTGATATTTATCAACATTTTAATATATATATATATATATATATAAAGAAGTACTTTAAATAAAGTTTATTTATCAGTAAGTCTCAAGCAATATGTCAGTAAATATGTTAATGGTTATGAAATAAATGAATTTCAAATGCATTTTAGTATAGATTTCTTTCACTTGAGCATTTACTGTATTTTATATGCTTTATTCCATTGGCTTTCGTGACATACAATATAATTTTGTGAGTAAGTAAGCATATTTTCAAACTAAAATACATTAAAATAAACTACCATTCAAAGTTTTGGAGTCAGTAATATTTTCTTTTTTCTTTTTTTTTAAATAAATGAATATTTTCAGCAAGGGTGGCTTAAATTGATCAAAGTGATAGTAAAGACATTTATAATGTAACAAATGATTTATTTCAAATAAATTCTGGTATTTTGAACTTTTATTCTTCAAAAAAATCCTGAATAAAGACCAAAAAAGCAAACTGTTTTGAAAATTCATAAAAATAAGAAATGTTTCTTGAGCAGCAAATCATCATATCAGAATGATTTCTTAAGGATCATGTGACACTGAAAACTGGAGTAATGTTGCTAAAAACCTAGCAATAAATTACATTTTAAAATAAAAAAGAAACAGTTATTTTAAACTGCAATAATATTTCTAACTAAGTATTACTGTTTTTTTATCAAATACATGCAGCCTTGTAGAGCAAAAGTAGTCTCACCAACCCCAAACTATTTAGTTAATAATATATATTTTTTATTACATTTAATAAATGACACAGTACTGAGGTCAAGGATGGAAGAACACTTCATTTCCCAGAATGCTGTGTTGAATTTCTTTGAATTGAGTTTTTCTTCTTGACATTGCAAACTTCCTGTGCATTCCACTTCCAATTCAATTCAATTAAAATTCTGTCTCATTAATTGAAAGTGAGTCAATTTTGTGCAACGCTAGTTAACTGCTATCCTGCTTTTTATTCACTATTAACCTCATTCTGCTCTTTTGGACTCAAAATGGGGGGGGAAATGTTTTCGATTTTAATCCTATTTCCTGGATGTACATACATTTAGGGACTATGGTGATAAAAAAAAAAACCCAGGAAATAATTTGATTGTAATGATAAATTCCGCCAACTAGAATAGTAGGCTAAATGTATAAGAAAAAATATGTCTTAATTTCTTTATTGTTTATAGGGGCCGATCGCCAGGACTTTAGAGAATCATTTTATAAAGTCAAAATGTTAGCCATTAATGTTTTGTGTTTAAATAAAAATGTAAATAATGTGAGCCTCAATTTCCACTGTAATGTAGAAACAACATAAAGACAGTATATTTAAAATATTTATATTTATATTTATACAGTATATTTATATTTAATTGTTTAATGGCATCTGTTTATGAATGAATGACAGTATCACTGATATTAATATAGCTGATGTCTCTATGAAAATGTTTTCTTGGTTTATTGAGTACTTCCATTTTATGCAACTTTACACATTTACTACTAGTTACCAACTCCACTAGGCCTGAAATATATTTTGCACGTTTTAATCCCCTGGATCATACAAACTCGATAATCTTATAGAACATAATGCATAGCGACAGCAAGAAACTAGTTGAAAGTGATGGGAAGTCCGGCTCTTTTCAAAGAATCGGCAAACTCGTTCCAAATCCCAACAGGATTTTGAAAAGTGTGTCCCCATAGAAAATCACACCTGTGCTCGAGTCGCATCCATTCCTGTAATTTTAAGCTTTAATTTGTGTTCAGAGACGTATGGCTGTGAAATGAGAGCAGGCTTGTTAAGGTGAGACTTGCTTGACAGCAGTGTGAACTCACTGGTAGCTGCGTGGAGTCGACTGAAGCAGACAGGAGGTTGCTTCAGGCTTTTAGAGGTTTTCATGTTAAGACTCCACTCTCCTTTATTGGCGTTCTCTC
Organism: Pimephales promelas; assembly: GCF_988280905.1. Lineage (NCBI taxonomy): Eukaryota > Metazoa > Chordata > Actinopteri > Cypriniformes > Leuciscidae > Pimephales > Pimephales promelas. The sequence continues at coordinate 30,059,146 of NC_142776.1, read as the reverse complement.
CTGTGGAGCGATAAGAATGGCAGACTTTGACAGCACAGACGTAAACCTAAAGAAGCTTTTAGGGCATGAGAGCGGGCAAGAGAGAGAGAGAGAGAGAGAGTCTGATGAACGAGATGTAATTTTGGTTGAGGTCGGTATTTGGGGCCTTTCTCATAAAACGTGCATGTCCTTGCCTGGCAGCTATTTATGGAGTTGCTGTTCTAAAGTGTCACAGCCCCAACACCTTAAATCTGAAACATATATCACTTGCTTGACAGCACATCAAAGCTGAAGGGATGTCGACTGGTTTACAACGCAATATGTGGTACCACAGATATCGCTCTTACAATTTACATTTCTACACAGAAAGCACAAGATGGCATGTAACTGAGACGTCTGATGCTAAAAGTATGCAGTAACTCCTGTTAACTACGGCCCATGAACATGCAATTAATTCGTCTTAATATTATGATGAGATGAAACTCTTGTCATGCCTCACTTATCCGAATTTCCTTCATGTCTTGTTCCACCTCATGTTTTCGCTCATACTTGCGAAAGAAAAAAGTCGTCTTTTAGTGCATGGTATAGTCAATTCCAACACATTCTCATCCCAAGACGTCATCTAACTGACGATTTTGACCATACGTCAACATCCGACGTTTTAGGGTACCCTTTAACGTCTAGGTTAGGGTTAGATAGCGTCATCTAACTGACTTTAAAGGATACCCTAAAACGTCTGATGTTGACGTATGGTCAAAAGCGTCAGTTAGATGACGTCTTGGGATGAGAACAGGCTGTCAATTTCTTAAATCGTGGCTTTGTTTGTTGAGCTTTCTCTTGTTGAACTTGTTCAGATATCTTTTGTATCCTTCATCAAATTTTGATTGTTTGCATGAAATGTTCTTGGCACTCATTTTAACACAGACCGTTTTTCTTCACCCAATGCTTTTCCTTCAGTTTCAGATAATTGATTTAAACTTTAACAGAATTAGCCCAGCAACCAGAAATGTTCTCTGAATATTTAAAGGATCCAGTTTTTAAAAAAAAAAATGTTTTAATGGTTATGCAAACATTAAGGGAACATTTGGTCCTTTTTGCAAACTTTGGGAATATTACTTTTGAATGCTTTCTGAAACTTCTGAAAAAACAAGGAACATTTAAAAAAAAAAAAAACTTAGGGGAACATCCAACTAAAACATTTGAAGACAAACATTTCCATGAAAGATGTAGCAATGTTTTTAGGAACATTATTAAAGGCTGGATAACTTTAAACAAATATTCTATTAATGTTACTGGAAGAGAGTTTGTTCGTAATTTTAAGAGATCCTTGCCAGAAATTCTGAGAACGTTCCAAAAAATATATATACTTTGTATTTGACTTTGTACTTTGAGATTACTTTTACTTTTCTAAGTGATTAGACTTTTCATTGGGCAGGTTATGTAACAGACAGAATCTTTTAGAATATCATCTCTATGTATGATGGTCTGAAGAAATCACTTGAGCCCAAGTCTCTACTTGGACTCAGCTGGACCAGTATACCTACCAACCACCCAGAAACCCCTAAAAACCACCTAGCAAGGCCATAGCAACTGAAAAACACCTTTTGTGAACACCACAACAAGTAGTTCCCTTTCAAAGGGAGCTCAACAATACGTCGAATGATGCTATAGGCGTTCCCCATAGTGTCATTCGACGTATTGTCTCGTTCCCTGTACTCAGGGAACATAGGTTACAGTTGTAACCTGAGACGTTCCCTTTCGAAGGGAACTCAACAATACGTCGAATGACGCTATGGGGAACGCCTATAGCATCATTCGACGTATTGTCTCGTTCCCTGTTCTCAGGGAACATAGGTTACAGTTGTAACCTGGATCTCTTTGTGTTGATCTCAAGGCTGCGACAGCATTTCCCTGACAGCAGCGGTGAGAAAAGTCTGTTGTTTGAATCCTTAATTAATTTTCTGGCTTTAGCCCTGCTGGACACAACACCTCTGGTGATATATTCAGCTGACGTCACCACCTTCCTGTGATTTAGCTACTTTTTTATTTCCCACCCGAGATTGATACCACTGGACAGAAGGCTTAACTTAGAAGACTCCCACCTTAACTTGGAAAGCTCCCAACTTAGCAACAATTTTCAATGCTCCTGCAAAGCTCTGAATGATACTCTTATAGAAGTTGACTTCCTCTCTGAGAAAATGCTCAGAGCTCCATGTTAATTGTTGATTGCCTGCGTTCTGTAATCGTACTGAGGAACATTTAGCCTCAGGAATAGCTTGTGATTAATTCATACCGGCAACTACAGCTCTATTCTCTAACTCGTTGAGTTCTTAGCTTTCTGTGACTAATAATGAAGCAGTATCCTGCACTAATGCTTACAGACTGACAACAGATAAATCAGCAAAGCAATGAAATCTCTGGAATATAAAAGTCTAATGTAGTTTTTTTTTTTTTTTTAAACCCACAGTATTAAGAAAAAAATGACTTGGGTAATTGAGCGTTTCACAAGTATAGATAGGCAAAGGAAGATGAAAGTCAATTGACTGTGATGTTCACCATTCTTAATGACAATTAGATTTACTGTAAGGACCCTCTCTGTCCCATTATCTCTGTCTGCATGACAGAGATTGTTTATTGGCACCATAATGAGCAGCAGTTTATCTCTTTAAATGCTTCAACACATCTGTCTGGGAGATTTTATACATTAATCTTTTTTTTTTGGTTTCCCTTTTTTTGTTTTTGTTTTTTGTTTGTTTAAAGACCCATATAAAATGGATGAATGAACAACTTTAATTAAGTATAATTTTACACAATTATTTTAGCATCTTGTTTTAAACAAAATTATGTTTTTTTTGTGTGTGTGGGAATGCCTAAAATTATCAAAAAAGTTTGAGACCTATACGGAAGCTTGTTTGTGCCACGGAACGAAAAATGGTACTGTAGGTAATGGTGAGGTAATTGACTTTTTTATTTCTCAGTTATTACTTTTTTCCTCAAAATCGCAGTTCAGACATTATAACTTGCAGTTGTGAGTTAATATCACACAATTCTGAGAAAAAAAGTCAGAATTGCAGGATATAAACTTTTTTACAACAAATTTCAAGTTGATATCTTACAATTCTGATTTAATTCACAAAATTTTGAGTTTTGATAAAGACATAAAGATAAAGAAATATAAACTTGGAGTGAGAAATTAAGTCAGAAACTTGGAATTACAAGAAGAAATTTAAAATTGCAAGATAAAAATTACTTTTTAATTTTTTATTTAATTTTTTTTTTTAAGAAACAAGAAGCAAACTTCCATGGGGGACAGTAGGATCTTGACAGTGGGATTATTCAATTCATCAAAGAATCCAGAAAAAAATATCAACTGTTTTTAACATTTTAATAATGTGAAATGTTTCTTGAGCAGCAAATCAGCATATCAGAATGATTTCTGAATAATAACGAGACACTGAAGAGTAATGATGCTGAAAATTCAGCTTTGCCAAAATATTTTTGTGTGTACACTTGATGTGCTGCTCACTGCGAACCTCAGATCAGAATGAGATTTGAACTGCTTGTTCGTCACACAGGCTGCATTAAATCAGTTCACATGTAGACTATTTTAATCATTAATCTGTAACTCATACTCAAGGTTTGTTGAGATTGTCAGAGTGAGCGCTAGGATGGTGGCTAGTGACTTTGACGCCACCTAAAGGGCACATGAAAGTAAAGACCCCTGTTAGAAGAGAGCAAGCAAGCGTGCAGCAAGAGAGTATTCTGTCAGGCTGGGGTGAAGGATCAGAGTTACATTAGAGAGATCCTCTCCTCTCTAACCGGGTCACACTTCCACCTGACCAAACATATTCACAGCTGTTGCCTGGCAACCGAACTCTTCAAAATCCCGAATGAGGAATCCACCTCCTCTGATGTAGAGGCAAAAAAGCCGCACAAAAGATGTCCCTGCAGCGTTTGTTCATCATTCATATCATCCTCCGTGTCACTAATATTCGCGTTGTTAGTGCCGATGCTGTCATTCTTTATCATCATTGTCAGCAGCATTATCAAAAATATTATTTTTTGTCATCATTATCACCGTATTTATCATAATCCTTACATTGCATTCCTCACAGGCAGCTCTGCATGTATAAATTGTTTTATTTTTCAACGTGTTTTTATTTATTGAGCATGAATGCAGTTTCGGGTTTGGATGTGCGTGTCTTTGTGATGTGTAGTGGGAATGTGTTTTCATGGGAAAGCAGGATGAGACAATCTCTTGGGACAAACTGATGGGTTTTTCATGTTGAAAAAGTCATGACATCTTTATAAAAGCAGAAGAATCATGCCCATTCAAATTGAAGGGGCACATAAGTAGAGTAGACAATTTTTTGAGAAACTAGCATTAGCAAGCTAGCTTTAAAAGCGTAAGATCCCGCCCTCCCTTCAGCACGTCTCCAAAACCACTCCTTCAAAACTCATGAACACGTACAGCAGAGAGCAAACTAAACAGTCAAGAGAGACGTTGTTAAACCACCTCATGTCATAAAGTACATGACATTACAATGATAATGAACACAAACAAGTTAAATAGCACTGACCTGTACCACCTGACTGCTGCAGATTCCTTTCACCGTTGATTTGTTGCCATTGAAACGCCTGAATTTGAGTAATGAACCGCTCCAAAAATAACATAACAGGTTTCCATCTCTTCCAACTTATGGTGTGTGAATGCAGCTTAAGCTTGTTGTTTTGGTTCAGGAGGAATAGCATTTTTCACAATACATATGAATTCAGGCTGATTGGGACACTTTTTCCAAATCATCTCAATGGCAACAAGTGTCCCAATTACCCTGAATTCACTTTAAAGTTCCAAAGCAATTTTACAGTAAATAAATAAGAATGTATTTATTTTTTGTCAGCAGACCACCCAGAGTTATTTCTTAATTTCTGAATTTGTATCTCTCCCAATCTGTCTCAGAGCTGCAAGAGTTTCTTCAAAACCGTGATTCAATTTTTCCCTCTGCTCTGTTTATACATATTTCATAGTAACACTTTCTGTACTTGGGAACAAATTGTCAGAGTCAGTGCTGTGCTGTTCGCTATAGCTTTATAAAGAGGAATGTGTGAAAGTACAAGCACAATGTGTGACATTACATGAGTTAAAAGAGCATCAGTGAGTGGGAGAATAGATGGATAGTCTATGCAAAAACGAATAGATGGACGGTCGGATCAATTCATTCTTAAGCCATAAACAGACGGGTCCTGGATGTGCGTATACACATTCTATTTCTCTTCTCGCTCTACTTCTCGTTTTTGAAACCCTTCTAGATATAATACAGGGTGCGTGTCTCTCTCTGCTCTGATGCTTATGTTTCCTGCATTATAAAGGAACCCAAAAACATGGATTTCAGTAAAGAGACCGCGAGTCATTGGACCAAGGAAATAGTGCAATGTTATCTCCAGCTCAGCTTGGATCTAGTGTGAACAGAAGCTCCAGTAGCTACAACGTAATCTCTCCCTCCTTTTATCTTTCTTTCAGTCACGATTTTCTGTTTTGCCTCTGGATCGTTCCTCTTCTAAAATCTCAATATGAAGGCAGTCCGGAGGGTATATTGATAGAGTGGCTGACAGCAGGCCAGTGTTAAGCAGCTGTGTAAATGAATTAGACATGAGCACGTTGTCAGACCGAAACATGTCTTTATGGGAAAGATTTCATTTGCTCATCAGTAAATGCAAGATGTACACTCACCTTAAGGATTATTAGGAACACCATAGTAATACTGTGTTTGACCCCCTTTCGCCTTTAGAACTGCCTTAATTCTATGTGGCATCTATTCAACAAGGTGCTGAAAGCATTCTTTTGAAATGTTGGCCCATATTGGTAGGATAGCATCTTGCAGTTGATGGAGATTTGTGGGATGCCACATCCCACCACATCCCAAAGATGCTCTATTTGGTTGAGATCTGGTGACTGTGGGGGCCATTTTAGTACAGTGAACTCATTGTCATGTTCAAGAAACCAATTTGAAATGTTTCAAGCTTTGCGACATGGTGTATTATCCTGCTGGAATTAGCCATTAGAGGACGGGTACATGGTGGCCATAAAGGTATGGACATGGTCAGATGTCCAATTAGCACTAAGGGGCCTAAAGTGTGCCAAGAAAACATCCCCCACAAACCATTACACCACCAACACCAGCCTGCACAGTGGTAACAAGGCATGATGGATCCATATTCTCATTCTGTTTACGCCAAATTCTGACTCTACCATCTGAATATCTCAACAGAAATCGAGGCTCATCAAACCAGGCAACTTTTTTCCAGTCTTCAGCTGTCCAATTTTGGGTGAGCTCTTGCAAATTGTAGCCTCTTTTTCCTTGTAGTGGAGATAAGTGGTACCCGGTGGGGTCTTCTGCTGTTTTAGCCAATCCGCCTCAAGGTTGTGTGTGTTGTGGCTTCACAAATGCTTTGCTGCATACCTTGGTTGTAACGAGTGGTTATTTCAGGCAAAGTTGCTCTTCTATCAGATTGAATCAGTTGGCCCATTCTCCTCTGACCTCTAGCATCAACAAGGCATTTTCGCCCACAGGACTGCCTCATACCGGATGTTTTTCCCTTTTCACACCATTCTTTGTAAACCCTAGATATGGTTGTGCGTGAAAATCCCAGTAACTGAGCAAATTGTGAAATAGATTCTGGCACCAACAACCATGCCACGCTCAAAATTGCTTAAATTGCCTTTCTTTCCCATTCTGACATTCAGTTTGGAGTTCAGGAGATTGTCTTGACCAGACAATCTGACTCAAAAAACAGGCAGGGAAAACGCACGCAGGAAAACAGATACTGTAGCTGCAAACACACCTTAACACTAACATAGACAGGACCATGAACTGAACAGAACTCAGGGATTAAATACACTGAGACCAATGAGTTAATTCATGATAGGCAACAGCTGAATGGGATAACTAATCAATCACATGGAAAACTTGTTCAAAATGAAACAGGGAAAAGATAGAATACGTGTTACAATAATAAAATGATTTCACATTTATTTTGCAGTTGTTAAAAAAAATGATATTGTGATATAATTAAATAATTCGATTTTCATCTGAAAGGTAAAATATGTAAGATTTTTGCAGTAAAATATCCAAAAACCACTAGGCCAGTGTTATATATTTTGTTTCGTTGATTACTTACAATATCCCCAATGTTTCCAACCATTTGTAAATCATGAGAAAATTGCGATTTTAACCAAAGAAAACGGGATGTTTCTGCCACAGTAAACATGGCGACAGATGTGGACAACTGGTTTATGCTAGTCTCACTAACCTCACTGCTAGTCTCATACAGACAACAACAACAACCTAACTAACAGCATTTAACTCACTCAAATGCTGTTTAGTGTGATAGTGTAATTGTTAGAGCAAGTGAAACAGTGACTTTATGCACAGCTGCACTACTTTCTGAACTTAAGCCAGCTCCCTTGTTTCCTGTCTGCCATTATTGGCCAAGCTTGATTCAGGTGTGTCTGATTATTGTTGCCGTGACTACTGAGGTCAGGCACACCTGAACTAATCAATTTGGCCAATAATGGCAGACAGGAAACAAGGGAGCTGGCTTAAGTTCAGAAAGTAGTGCAGCTGTGCATATTCAGCACCTAAGTGTAGTTCGGTAGAATCCTACATATTGCACCTTTAAATAATTTAGTTCAATATTTTTCCAATATATTGAGGCATATAGAGACATGAAAATGTGAACAACTGGATGTGTTAAATAACAAACATACAATATGTCCACTTCTTCCGTCAAACACAAATCATGCTGTTCAAAGCCATTCTAGAATAATTAATCCACTTTACTCTTCTGTCTGCAAATCCATGTGGATGGTGATTTTCTTAATTAAATCCTAGGCTGTGTCTCGAAGGCAGACTCTCTGCATCATGACATTATGAAAAAGGGCATTAGCTCCATATCTAATGTGTTTAAGTCACACAAAGCCATTTGGTATAATAGAGAAGCGACCCATGGATAATCAGCGCTAATCAATTGGATTGAAATGCTCCTCAAAATATGATTGAAATTCCTGTTGAGAACATTAAGCTGGTACTATAACTGTGACCAATTTGAATTTTGAAACCTTTGATGATCTTTTAGTGTCTGTGCACTGCCATCTGTTTTTTAATATTTCATCTCATTCATTTATTAAAGGTACTTGCTAACACAAGCAATATTGCTATTGACATACTTTAAGTTACCCTTTTAGTATAAAGCAGTGTTTAACTCGTCCCACATCATTTGTGCTCTGGACATTAATGATTTTCCATGCTATCCCATACATTTTTTGTTTAAACACGGTCCTTTATCCTTTAAATAGTTTGTACTGTAACTTCTTTGTATGCTGGATCCTTGCTATTTATCAGGTTGTACTGTATGCTAAAAGACTGGCTTGGTGAAAATCATCTTATTGTGTTTGGCAGCTTTTAGAATGTCATCAGGCAGAAGCAACAATCCTGAACTGTAATAAATAAATATATGAGCACCTGCATGCACTTCAGACTGATGGCAGCGATTGTACAACGCTGGCTAATTAATACAAGACTGCTATTAAATCTAATTTAGAAGCAAATTAGAAAATGAACTATAATTAAGAGGTGATTTGCATGACTATAATTTAGATAATTACTGATAGTCTCTGGGTATATTTCTGCAACACCGATGAAGTTATATCTACTTTTATACATGTTATATTGCTTAATTTTAACCATTAATAATATTAAAGCTCCAGTCCGTACACAGGCTTAGGGTGTTCCCGCTGTGTAAAACAACTTCGCTTGTCGCACAAATTCCTATATATGGATTCACTTTACCCAGAAAAAAATTGGAAAATGATGGAGGAAGTTTCTATTTGTTATACGGTGTATATAGGGGAGACAGGAGCTATTGCAAGATCAATATTGCAAAAAAAGTTTTTTTTTTGTCTTTTTTGATTTTTTAAAATATAGAAAAATCCTTAAGAATTTTTCTTGAGTGGCGACTCTGCGTAACATATCAAGTCTTATAATCGTATTACATTTTTCAAGAAGTCTAAAAAATAAAGTTATTTGAAGCAATTTGAAACAAGCCGATCCACTTTACCATGTTGATAAGAGCATTAAAATGAGAAAAAAATAATGGGACAAAAAGAAATCAAGAGACATTTAGAATAGATAAAAATGTGCAATTAATTGCGATTAATCGCGAGTTAACTACGACATTAATGCGATAAATCAATACTGCCAAACGATTAAAATATTTAATTGCGATTAATCGCATTAATGTCATAGTTAACTCGCGAGTTAACTCCACTGTTGTCAGAACAAAAGTGGATGTTACTTACTTGTTCAGATGACTTTTTACGGTAAAAACTCTTATGTTGGTCATATTTCCAAAAAGTATAATCTATGATTGCGAATGCCAGCATCCACACCGGCGCAGTGACTGACAGCCTCACATTCTCCTCAAAACATCGGATTCATCTGCACTGTTCCATGCAACCCGGTCTCATCCCAAGACGTCATATAACTGACGTTTTGGGACGTCTTTTGACCATACGTCAATATTCGCCTTTTTAGGGCCCCCTTAAACGTCGGTAGATGAGGTTATGGGATCCTAACTCTACCCCAGACCTAAACTTAACCCTAAACCTAACCCGTCACCTAACTGACGTTAAAGGTAAAGCGTCAGTTGTATGACGGCCCGGGATCGCCATCTACCAACGTTTAAGGGGGCCCTAAAAAGGCGGATATTGACGTACGGTCAAAAAAACGTCCCAAGACGTCAGTTATATGACTTTTTGGGATGAGACTGTGTTATTCCATGCCGAGGCACAACTCACGTAAAGTTGAAATTTGCACGAATAAATGCAATTGCAGATTTTGAACAGAGATGGCGACAAAGAGGAAAATTGTAGACTGCAGCTTTAAATAAATATGTTGCTTGTGTTTTTTCCTCAAATCCTGCAATTTGGCCTCAAAGTATAGGTGTGTCAATCTAGAGGATATGAGGGAAAACCTGGCAGCTGTCGTCTGATATGCACAGATAGTCTCGACTTGACAAAGAAGGAGGGTTTTAGTTTAAGTTAATGTTATATGACATTGAATCGTAAGAGAGGCTGATCTCAAAGTGAGGTAGGAAACCTCTGGGGAATCAAAGTAACAACATTAACCTCTGCTTCTCAAAGGCACCATTTCGTATTCAACCTAACTTGTTTCTATAGCAACAGATATGAAAAATGTATGCTGAACTTTTCATATTGCGTCTCTCTGAGAATTGTAAAAAAAAATGCCCCTGGAAATTCCTATATATGAGATGATTGAATCTATATGTCATTATGCTATGCATTACAGAGAGTGAGAGTTTTATGAAGGTTATGGCTAATATATGTATAACATAATTCTGGTGTCACCTATTAACATTAATACACATCTTATCTAATGTTAATTCAATTTAATTATCACAAAAATGTTGTTTTTATTTTAGTCATGACGTGCTTTTCGGGTAAAACATTTTAGATGGATGTTAATCTAATGTTTTTTTTATTTAAATATTACAACTTGTTTCAGAATGTTCAGATTCAAAATTAATGTTAAAAAGATAAAAAATGAATGTTTGCATAACCAGGATTTTTTTTTTTTTTTTTTGTGATTTATTAAAGGTCAGTTTTAATGTTCAGAGAACATTCCGAAATTACATTTTCATAACTTAATGGGTATGTTAGCTAAATGTTCATAGAGCATATTTTTATTAGTTGGGAATGGACTATATTTAATTTGTCCTTACAATACACAGTCCATGAAAGATATAAAAATGAATTAAAATCATTTCAAATCAATATATAATGACCACATTTTAATTTATTAGGCGAGCAGTCATTTAAATTTAAGCACTTGATCACCCTGTTGTGATTTATATTGCGCTAATGACCAGCTGAGCTGACCCCAGCAGTACCACATAGTCAAAAGTGACATTAATATTGACAGAAAACAGACTGCCATGCATTAGTAACCACAGAATGACATGAAAATTGCTCTTGTGCGTTCTTGAGGTACAGCACTTACAATAAGTAGGGCAGTGTGCAATGGAAATATTACTGACATCATAGCAGGCATGTAGTATTTTTTCTTAGGTAGTAAGTGGCCGTTTAAGTGAAAGTACATGAGGAAAGGCAGTTACATTAATAATTTATTGCCTTTTGTTTGAAGGAGAAAGCTAGTCTTGAGTCTGGAGGATGTGAAGAGCTGGTTGTGGCCTTGGTGCTTAATATCTTTATTCCAACAAAACAGTGGTCAGTAATTGCTTCATTTTACTGTTCACATATTTAGTTTGTGATTCTACTTATAATGATATTTAGTAAGGGATTTGTTAGGGATACATTAGTCCCGGTCTAGACATCACTCCCACGGACCGCTGGATGAATGTCTGATGTATATGGCACACAAATTGGAAACACTTCAGGAGATTCAAAGTCGTCATCTTGAATTCAGGATTTCAAGGAGACGAGTGAGTCGCGTTTTTAAACGGACCGCCTGGAAACAACAGTTGTGTTTACAACTGTGACAATGAGCGCTTATCAGGATAAACTAAATGCTGGTCAGATGACAATTGCATGTAATGTAATATTGACTTACAATACAGAGAAATCCTGAAGAGATTTCTTATTCACTGCTGCCATCTTCATGCTGACTTTCCCTTAAGAACCGCCTGGGTCAAAGACAGTCAGGCTCTATTGTATATAATATATTTATTGTAAAAAAATAAATAAATATATTCTTGCATGAATTGCCACTGACGATGCTGCAAGTTTCCTTTCTTTGGGATGATATTATTTTATTGTGAAAATGGAAATGTGAAGTGTTGCTAATAGGGTTCTCAGAGAAGAGACAAGTGACAAGGGTGAGACACTTCATGCTAAGTGTGGTTATAACTGTGTGGTTATATCTGTCATAATTTGTGTTTTCAGAGGAATTACTTTCTCATAGACATAAGGGACAGACCTAACTACAGTTTTTTTTTTATCTGTCATTTTCAATGTTTTCTGTAAATGCAGATGAATGTACATAAATTATTTTTGTGTATACACATATGGCAAACACAGTAACTGTGACAACACTGAAAGATAAAAATGGTTTATCTCTGAATTACGTTAATTTGAATCAGTTTAGTCATAAGTACAGTAAGTATTATAAATGTGTGTATTCAATATTGATCAAAACTGTAATATTGTGAAACATTATTTCAATTTAAAATAACATTTTAAAATGTACTGTATTTTATTCTTGTGATGGCAAAGATTAATTTTTAGCAGCCATTACTCCAGTCTTCAGTCAGTGTCATATGATCCTTCAGACATTTTTCTACAGTAGTATGCTCATATGTTGCTCAAGAAGCATTTCTCATGATCTATATTGAAAACAGTTGTGTGGCTTAAAATTTCTGTTGAAACCATGATGCACTTTTTCAGGATCATTTGATGAATATGACGTTCAAAAGAACAGCATTTATTTGAAATTCAAATCTTAACTCTGAGTCAAAACTGTGCTGACCATGAAAACCCACAGGGTTGCATGCAGGCTCTAAAAAAACTTCATTTTGATCACGCCGTTTATGAGAATTATACTGACAGCCAACACTCATGAATCACAGTGAAATAGTGTGGCCATTTACACACTTCAGTAGTTTTTCATCACCGTTTTTCATTTGTCCTTTTGCAGGTGGCCAATCTCCTGCGTCTTTTCCAGATTCCTCAGATCAGTTATGCCTCCACCAGTGCGAAACTGAGTGACAAATCCCGTTATGATTACTTTGCCCGGACTGTACCCCCAGACTTCTACCAAGCCAAAGCCATTGCTGAGATCCTACGCTATTTCAACTGGACGTACGTCTCCACCGTTGCCTCAGAGGGCGATTACGGCGAGACGGGTATCGACGCCTTTCAGCAAGAGGCCCGGGCTTTGCAAATCTGCATCGCCACGTCTGCCAAGGTCAGTCGCTCCATGGACCGATTCAGTTACGATGGAGTAATCAGGTCTCTGCTGCAGAAGTCCAACGCTAAAGTGGTGATCCTCTTCACCAGAAGTGAAGACGCAAGAGAGCTCTTGGTTGCAGCGAAGCGCATGAACGTCTCCTTCATCTGGGTGGCCAGCGATGGCTGGGGGGCGCAGGAGAGTGTGGTGAGAGGGAGCGAGAATGTAGCGGATGGAGCTTTCACCATTGAGTTGGCGTCCTATCCGATCCCTGAATTCGCGACGTACTTCACAAACCTCAATCCTTACAACAACACACGTAACCCCTGGTTCAGAGAGTTCTGGGAAAACCGCTTTCAGTGTAGCCTGCACGACATTAATTGCGGGAAATATTCTCTCCGGGACGGCAAATTCGAGCAGGAGTCCAAGATCATGTTTGTGGTCAATGCTGTCTACGCTATGGCCCATGCCCTTCACAACATGAGACAAGCACTGTGCTCAAATACCACCAAACTCTGCAGTGCCATGAAACCAGTGAACGGAAAAAAGCTGTACAAGGACTACATCCTGAAGATCAATTTTGACTGTGAGTTTTAGATTATTCATTTATGTTCACTTTATATTCAGAGGTAGTTCAGCCAAAAATTGAACCCTGTTATTAACTCACCTTCGTGTCATTTCAATTCAATAGGATTTTTTCTTCTATGAAAACAAAAGCAGAAAAGACTAAACAGCACCATAAAACTATAATAAGGATGGTCCATGTGACTTGGTCCTGTATTTCCAATATATTTCAATAGATTTGTGCAAGGAACAGAATAAAATATAATCACCAAGTAAATATTTACCAAAATCTTCAATTATAGTGCTTATACCTTTGTCTTATATCTCTACTGACTGTGATGCGCCAACATTAAATATGACAATTTCCATATATACAGTACATACAGTACACACACACACACATATTATAAAAAAATTGTAAATAAAAAAAATCTAAACAATATATAAGTCCAACAATTTCAACATCCTTTTTAGTTGATTTAGCTATTATTATATTTATGGATGACCATATGCAGTTTTTAATCATTTTGAATCCTGGGATCTAGCTTATTTTCATTTTATCACTATAGCATGCAAGGAATAAAGTTAAAACATTGCACTTATCTAGTAGTTTAAATCTCAACACAAACACTATTTTTTTATCAGTATATCTTAATAAATGTATGTCTGCTCTTTGTTTAGTAAAAGAAATCAATTTGAAAGATAAATGGATCTAGGAAGTTTCCCTCAGGGGAAAACTGCTGCTGTAAAATAGATTACACGAATGCATGAATCCAACACATGACCTGTGCACAGTGTGTTTTATTACAAACAAGTGTTTTATTACATGCATTAGCCTCATTAACCCCTTGCTAACTTCCAAATGATTGAAACAAGTACAAGCAGGGATGTATTAAATGTCTGTGCCGAGTGGTCAATTGCTTGTATTAGGGAACTGATGGCAGTCTGTCGAGTTCCTATAGCTATTCTTCATCTATTTCTTTGTTATGTTTCATTTTTATGTTCTTCCAAGAATGACAAATTACATCATAGAAACCAGGCGATGTATCAACCGCCTGACTTCCATTATGTAAATGAACCATTCGCACCTGAGTCCACTGCATCTAAAACCTAATGTAAAATAGTGAGGGCAGAATGCTGAAGAAAGTAGGGTGGACTCACAAAAGACGGCCTTTCTGGGTTGGACATGTTCTGCTCACAAAGAAAAACACTTTGCTGCTGTAAAATATCTTTTTATCTGTTGCCAAGAATGTAAATAAATTATGTTTATCATTTGCCCTTTGTGTCCGCAGCTCCATTTCGCCCCGCAGATACAGAAAACAACGTTCACTTTGATGCTTATGGAGACAGTCTGGGCCGCTACAACATCTTCCATTATCACAAAGAGAATGATGGCTATGTCTATAGGAAAGTGGGATATTGGGCTCGGGATTTAAGTCTGAACACAAGCTTGATTCCTTGGGAAAGCCAAGTGGTGCCCACATCCCAATGCAGCGACCCATGTAGGAAAAACGAAATAAAGAGCATGCAGCCCGGTGACGTTTGCTGTTGGATTTGCATTCCCTGCCAGCCCTACCAGTACCTCCAGGACGAATTCACCTGTGCGGATTGTGGCTTCGGACTATGGCCTCTGGACAATCTCACGGGCTGCTACAACTTACCAGAAGAGTACATTCATTGGGAGGACGCTTGGGCTATTGGGCCGGTCACCATCTCTTGCCTTGGCATGCTCTGCACGCTCTTTGTCATCGGCCTCTTCATAAAGAACAATGAGACCCCGGTGGTGAAAGCAAGCGGACGCGAACTTTCCTATATTCTTCTGTTAGGTGTCCTCCTTTGCTATTGCATGACCTTCATCTACATCAGCAAACCCTCTGCCGTAGTGTGCACGTTACGGCGGCTCGGCCTGGGCACTTCCTTCGCCGTTTGCTACTCGGCGTTGCTGACCAAGACCAACCGCATCGCTCGGATTTTCAACGGCGTCAAGGATGGAGCTCAAAGGCCGAGGTTCATCAGTCCAGCTTCACAGGTGGCCATCTGTGCTGGTCTGATTTCTTGTCAGCTCCTGGTGGTTGTGGTCTGGCTTCTGGTTGAGGCTCCAGGGGTGAGAAAGGAGGTCAGTCCTGAAAGAAGAGACGTGGTGACATTGAAGTGCAACAGCAAGGATTCTAGCATGCTGATGTCTTTAACCTACAACTGTGTCCTCATCATCCTCTGTACATTTTACGCCTTTAAGACTCGAAAGTGCCCAGAGAACTTCAATGAAGCCAAGTTCATCGGCTTCACCATGTACACCACGTGCATAATCTGGCTGGCTTTCCAGCCGATCTTCTATGTTACTGCCAGTGACTATAGGGTAAGTGAATATGAGCTGTACAATGCATGGTTGTGACAATACCTAACTAATGGCATTTAATAGCTTGTCAGCTTGTTAATAGCCTCTAAATAAGATTTACGCTCGAGTCAAATTGAAATGACTTTTGCAACCCATTTGACTTCCATAATGTGATGTTGTATATCTGAGTGCAACAGGATATTCAGCAGGATGAAAATATGTAAAAGATGAAGGAATTTCATTGAGTTACTAGATTGTAAAAAGTATTGTAGAACAGAACAGAGCCAGGTGGTTTATAGGAGAAGCATTGAAACTTAGAGGGATTTGTGGCGTCTGGCCAAAACAAAAAGTCACTTCAGAGATAGAGCTTATATTATATTATATTATATTATATTATATTATATTATATTATATTATATTATATTATATTATATTATATTATATTATATTATATTATATTATATTATATTATATTATATTACAACGCATTCTCACTCCAAGGCGTCACCTTTGACCATGCTTCAATATTTGACGTTTTAGGCGCCCTTTAGAGTCACTTACATGACGCGATCTTAGGGCATCATCTAACTGACGCTAAAGGGCGCCTAAAGCGCCAGATATTGAAGCATGTCCAAATGCTTCCCAAGGCGTCAGTTAAGTAACGCCTTGGGGGTGAGAATGGGCTGTATATTATATTATATTATATTATATTATATTATATTATATTATATTATATTATATTATATTATATTATATTATATTATATTATATTATATTATATTTATAATGTTACAAGAGACATTTATTTGAAAAAAAAATTTTGAGTTATGACAATTTAACCATATATTCAACCAACAAACTTCATTAAGTTAGAGGAACTTAATAATTTGTAACAAAAACACAACATTTTTAAGTTGATTAATCTTATTTATTTCAGTTCAACCCACAACTCATATACGTAGCACATGCTAAATGTAAATGTTATTTAACATGCCAATTTACTTTTTCACTTGCATTAGCACAATCTTTGCATTTTCAAAAGCTATCTGAACATCTTAACAATCTTTTGAATGTGTATATGTTTGTAAAGTGCTCTGATGAATTGTCCACAATCAGGACCAGTAGCAAAAACAAAAATGAATGAATGGACGAATGAACGACCGAACAAACAAATGAACAAATGAATGAATTATTTTTAGTTGACTTTAAATTATGCAAAATCATTTATTTATTTTTCATTTTTTTAATTGCAAAAACGAGTGGTACAGATATTGTGGTTTACAGATATGTTTTTTTAATCTTTTGTGTGAGGACCACAATATCATTTTACATAGTTTACATAGTATAGTTTCTCTGAACATATCTTTAAATGTAATTTATGCTCAATATAGTTGAGATTTAGCTATGCTATAGTCTTTAAAAGTTCTGACAGATTGTCAATGAATGCCATGCTTGAGTGTTCTGTATAACAATGTGATTTCTTCGAGAAGTAAATCTTGTGCCGGGGGGATATTACCGGCTCTCCTCTGGGAAAAGATATCAGAGGGGCTGTCTCAAATCACACTGCACACACAATGACAGCATGGAATATTTTTTCATCATTTAGATAATGAGCTTCTCTTATAACCCTTAATCACTTTCCGACAGTGACTTTATCCTTTATTTTTAGCATATATACAATTTCCCTGAGAGCGCGAGACTGAGAGTTTGCCTGATTGATTTTTTTTTGTTACCATACCTGCCAATTCAGATGGCAGATAGAAAAATCTCTTTGATCCCCTGTCTTTTGCGCTGATGAAAGGAGAAGCTCACATTTCATGTGGCTCAAAAGCTGTGTAGAACAAAGAAAGTGGGGATCTTTCTTCCTGGTGAATTACTAGCCTATGAAAACATGCTATTCAGTTGGTCTGAGTACATCCTTCAGTCAAGTACCTCAGGACAGATGCCATTAAACACTCTTACATTTGACAACTATTATTTTATTTCTTTCTAAGTTTTAACACTTTGATGCATGATTTATTATATTGAAAGAAAAAACCCTAATGTTTATTTTCAAAAAACAATAATATAATCATTTCCAAAGATTTTAATGCTTATTTATTTATTTATTTATTTATTTCATCACCCATTGGTGATTTGAAAGTAACATCAATTAACATCAAAGAATTAAAGGGTCTCATATTTTTGAATGCTGATTTTTTTTCTTAATTATTATTAATATTAATTATTAATAGTTTTTTTTCCAGACATAGTTTTGAGGTAACATTAAACATCGATTGGTCAAAATTCAATCAAAGAGTTACAGTGCAACAGAAACTTACTTGCTATATATGATTTTTATATGTGTGCATCCAGAATAGTCTGCACAGCACTGCTGGTTAAAACGGCCGTTGTACGTGGCATTTGGATGCTCCAGTGAGCAAAAAAGAGGAAAGAAACATGATCAGGATATGTTATGGCTGTAGGGAGCTTCTGTAAGGGTCAGTTCTACATCATCCATCAAGACTAGACGAAAGGATACAGAAAGCAAAAAGTCAGAAGGCCTCAGGAGAGAGAAGGGAATCTCCTTGAGCTCTGATTGGACAGGATGTCACTCTCTGTTCAGGGTTTCCAGGTTTTATATTCATGTTTGTGTGTGTGTGTGTGTGTGGTGATGTGTTAGAGCATGGGAGAATGATTCCCAGCTGGGGCCTGTGCTCAGAAAGCAAGGTGTGCCTTAGAGGCCGAGACCTCGGCACAATCTCACACACACTCACAGGAAATGCAACAGCCTCATACATCCCGCAGATATCATTTTTAGTTGTATAATTTCTTCTCACCCACCAACTACAGCGTTGATGTGCAGATGATAAAGCACATGCCAGTTAAGATTTATATGATAAATATTTGATCTTCAGAATCAAATATAAACCACAATGCAGAACCAAAATAAATTTGAAGTATAAACTTTCAATTTTCTTTAAGAAATTCATATTTTCATTCAGCAAGGACACATTAAATCAAAAGTTAAAGTAGACATATAATGTTGAACAAGGTTTATATTTCAAATAAACGATGATCTTTCAATTTATCAGAGATTCCTGAATTAAATGTATTACAGGAAACAACATTGATTCCAATAAGAAAAGTTTCTTGAGCAGCAAATCGTCATATAATAATGATTTCTGAAGGATCTTGACTGAAGACGGGGAGTAATGATGCTGAAAATTCAGCTTTGCCAACTAATAATTTACGTTTTTAAATATTTTCATTTAGGGAATGCTATTTTACATTGTAAAAATATTTCACAATATTGTGTTTGTTGAGTTGGATCAAATAAATGAACAGAATGGAATTCTTTCAAAAACATTACAAAAACGTACAGACCCCAAACCTTGTCAACAGTAGTTTATATTAAACTACAGAATACCGTGATTGGTCAAAATGAATTATTCTTGAGCCATGTAATATTTTTTGAGTCTCTTTGAAAACCAGATTTCCATTTGCAGTTTTATCGTCTGAGTGTTTGATTGCGTATGAGTCGTTCCAGTTTTTCACTCTGGAGATTTTGTTAAAGAATAATGATGATCAATTATAGAGGAAAAACAGACTACAGCATACACTATGTCTCATTCAGTGGGATATTCCTACCCTATCTCACGACCAATTCGTACGAATTCGTACGAGTGATTAAAAAGTGGCTAATTCGTACTAATTCGTACGACCTCACTCGTGCGAATTCATACGATTTGTCTAAACCCACGTGACGGTTATGTTTAGGGGCGGGGTCAGGGGTAGGTCATTCGTACGAATTCATACGAATTGGCCAATTCGTAAAATATGTACGATTTAGCAAAAATCGTACTAATTTGTACGACTGAGGTCGTATGAATTGTTACGAATTAGCCACCTCGTAAAATTCGTACGAATTCCCGTGAGATCGGGCTGGATATTCTATATAAAAGTGCATGTTTATGGAGACAAGTGCCAGGCTTGCTGGAAAAGCATACAAAACCTTTCCAGGCAAAGCTCTCTGAACGATGCATTATTTAAAGCATTTTTGGTGTATTCTGACGCATTGCCGCTCTCACACAAACACTTTTAAATCTATTGTACTGAAGAAAGAATGAGGTACTCTTTGTTAATTTGGTATTGAGGAAAAAAACTATAATTCAGTGCTTTTGAACCATGAAGTTTCTCCAATGCTTGACCTTGAGGGGGGTGTTTATATAGCTTTTAGTATTGTGTTGCCCAACTGAAAGAGGATAGCAATGGCATGGCAGTGGATTTGAAACCCAGGGAATGCACATACTGATAAAAATGTCTAGCTTGAATGCTCATCAATTTAGATAAAAGTATCTGCCAAGTAAAATGTACAATGAGACAAAGCAAACATCTTAGAAACGGTTCCTGTTGATTCACCCCCTCTCTCATCAAAATGTTATTTGGCGATGTATGCCTCTAATACCTGTATTAGTATGCATGAGATACACGGCACACACACCTGCTTTGCACATGGATTCATCCTTTTAAGATACATCTTTAGCCACATAGGCTTTGGCAACACTTTTGGAATCGAGTTCAATGGAAAATAAATTCAATCCCATGTTAACATCCCTGCTGAATATGAATAAGCCAGTCAGGTGATATCATGGTGTAAATGTAATCGCTTTTTTCTTGTGTCTACTCTCTCAGGTACAGACCACTACCATGTGCATCTCTGTGAGTCTGAGTGGTTCAGTGGTGCTGGGATGCCTGTTCGCTCCCAAGATCCACATCATCCTCTTCCAGCCCCAGAAGAACGTCAGTACGCTCAGAGTGGCCACCACTCGATTCAGTGTGACCACTGGCCCTGGCTCCAGCTTCTCTCAAGGTACAGTATCATTTATGATCTCTGTCTTGCATCATCGTCAATATAATCAATCAACAGCAGCAGTTGTTTAAATCAAGCTTTTTGATCAATTCGTTTCACCCATATTCGAAAATATGGATTGGCAATGTCATAACTCAGTACTGTAAAATCAAAATATTCAGTACTGTATGATGGTAGAGTAATATTGGAGCAGAACATAAAGTATCATTGGCCCTGTGAGAGCAGATTTGGCTTTATTGGATTACATTGATATTACTGGAGCACTGAAACATCCCTGAGCGCAGGATATAGAGTGCATATGTGAATCCCTAAAAATTCATTTCACCATTTCACCTCAAATCAAGTGACAATAAATAATATTTACCATTATGATGTAATTTTTACTCATAAACTACTCATTCTCAGTGACATTAATAAATATATTTTAAATTGTAAAAATTTAAATTTCTAATTAAAAAAACAAAACAAAAAAAACATTGCATTACAAAAAAAAATATAATATGTTGTAATAAAAATATAAGGAGAATCAACAATGAAATTGCAAAAAAAAATCTATAAATTAGAAATTATAAAATTGGGTGGAAAAAAGTTAATTATGATGAAAATAATGTCAAAATGCAAAACAAAAAGTAAAAAAAAAAATAAAAAAAATATTTATAATTTTTTCCATACAATGTTTTAATAATATATTAAATAAAAATATGGTTTAATGAGATTCACCCATACATTGAATGGCAATGGCGATACACTGTGATTTGCAACTTACGATATCTTTATATTATTAAAAATGTCTTTACAGCCTCGGCCTCCAACGTAGTGCCTACAGTATGTAATGGCAGAGAGGTAGTGGACTCAACAACATCGTCACTCTGAGAAACAGCATTCCTGTTTGTTTGCCAAATGCAGTATACAGATAAATCTTATCTTCACTAGTCATGAAATCAAGTGTTTGCTAATGTTGAGGAGGCTATTCGGAATAAAGAATGCCTGTTATGTTGTTCTCAACTTGATGTGAGTACAATATCCCATTTTGTTTCTCTCTCTCTCTCTCTCTCTCTCTCTCTCTCTCTCTCTCTCTCTCTCTCTCTCTCTCTCTCTCTGACTAGTTAGATGATATCAGTGGGATGCCAGTTTAAACTCTGTATACCTGTTCTTTTTATGGAAACCATAATAAAGTATTGTTTGAGATGGAGTTAAGATATAGTAAATCTGTTTAAAGTATTATATACAAGATGTTTTTAATGTAGATTTATGGTGATTCTGGTTTGTGCTTTCTTGTAATTTATGTAAATAAAATGTGTTTTATATGAATACAAGCTCTCCTGGTCGTTTTAACTTGATAATGTATACATTTGTTCAATTAAGAAAATGACACACATCGACATCGGCTTTAAAAGAATTCAATATGCAATGTTCGTGGTATACAGAAACTTGTACATTGTCCCCATCTAGAGGATGTAGGTGCTCATCACATCAAATTGGTTGAGGTTAAACATTGGGTTTTAATATTAATTTGTCTTTTATGTTAAATGCTAATTTGTTGCACTGTATAAAACAATACCCTGAGTAACCCTTTTAAAATACAGGTGATTTGCAAGTGCAATAAATGATGTTCCTAATGTCATTGCGCATACAGCCATTTAGCAACCATAAATAAATAAATAAACCAGTCGGAAAAATAAAAAGACAAAATGCTGCTATTACTGCACTACAAATGTAATTTACACACATCAGTCTACCGAAGGACCATGTCTCATAGACAAAACATTATATTCTTTATATCCTTATATTTATATCCTTCATCTAATAACAATGTCCACATTTGCAGGCTATCACTGACCCATAATTGATATATTGCACACTCAAGCACTGGTGGTGAAATGACAATATATATATATATATATATACATATATATATATACTGTATTTGTGTGTGTGTCAGTGTGTGATGGTTATATCTGCAGTCATTTTCTGCCTTAGTATTTAAGCATTTATAAACATTAGGCCGACTACATATTATCCATATCCATGTTCCCTGGAGGATTTTCATTTTATAAAGTTATTTTTACAACTAAGTATTTTTGTAACTGCTTCCATTCAAGCACAAAGCCAGCATTATAGCTTACTAGTAAGTACAAAGGTTGGATGTTGGACTAAAATTATTTATTTTGTAGCAAAAAAACAAACAAACACAAAAAACATGTAAAAATAAATTAATAAAATAAAAATATAATAATTTTGTTTTAGCAGGATGTCCCTTTTAAGATACATAAGAACCTTGCAAATTTGTATCATTAAAAACAAACAAAAAAAAACATATATCTCACTGTATGTGAGGGAAGGGCTGTGACGTAAAGTGTCAGAAACACGGAAGTCAGGCTGAAGGCAGTCCCGAACCTGAACAGTCACATACAGAGGTCCCGAAGTGTGAGAATAAATCTGCAAACTTTCTCAGCACCCCCACTAGCAGGTAAGTATCATTCTATCTGACTAATAATAAAATCTCGAAATTGCTCGCCGCGTTCCTGAACACATGCGATTTCACATATTTCACATGTATTTGTAATTTATTGTTGACGAGACGCGCGCCCTAATTTCTATGAATCCGTTTCCAGTGCCTGATAGGCTACTTTAAACTCCGCACATGTCTCAGCAGGACTGTTTTGATTTATTGTTTACCATATTTAAACATTTGATGTCATACCATTCCTAAACCGTGTCTTTGAAAAAATGGTTATTTAGATATACATAAATAAAGAAATATCTGCTATAGCCTATTTTCTGAAATTGTCAGGTGTCCAACTGTACATGTTATAGAAGTTACACGATACATTTCTCAAAGGTGAAAGGTGAAATAAATTCACCTATATTTTAAATTAATTGAGATATTGTGATAAAAGTAAGCTAAAATCATTTTTAAATGAATTTAAAATCGCATGCAGTTGTATGTCTTACCTAAAGTGAGTGACTCACTTTAAATGAGTCACTAAATGACTCCATAACTATTGATCAGTTGTTTATTGAATGGTTATATACTATATTTAAAACATCATATGATTATGAACAGAGAAGAAAGAGGATGGCACCTAAGAGAAGGGCAACATCAAGCACCAAAGCTGGAGGGAAGAAGATAAAGGGGGAACCTGAAGCTCCACCAAAGGACAAGTTCACCTCTGCCAAAGAGGCCCTGAAGGCAAAAGGAGCCCAGGTGAAGGCCACGAGGAACCCTGACAGCTTCTGTCATCTATCAGATGCTAAGGTGAGCCCGAATAAGTGGTTAAACAGTTTTCAGTCGAACGTGCAAATTATTGCTTGCCCTGAATCACAGAAAAAATCTTCTGTGATCCTAACCCTCAGGTTCATGACGATTACGACTGCATGCTAAATCAAACTAACATTGGAAACAACAACAACAAATTCTATGTAGCCCAAGTCTTGGTGTCTGGAGGGAAGTACTATTGCTGGACAAGATGGGGCAGAGTGGTACGTTGCTTTATCTTTTTTTTTTTTTCCATCAAATATGTCACAGCATAATGTGCATAAATGCTCTAATGGATGACGTACTTTTCCTGTCCTTCTCTGTTTTCAGGGAGAGTCAGGCCAAAACAATTTAGCTGGTCCATCTACCGCTGATGCAGCCGTTAAGTGTTTCGAAAAGAAATTCAAAGATAAGACCAAGAATAACTGGAGCGATCGAGAAAACTTTGTCTCGCATTCTGGAAAGTACACATTGATAGAGGTAGATGGGGACCAGGATGCAGAAGTGAAGGTAATTTAGCTGGTTCATCAGGTTGTGCAGCATTTAATGAACTTTGTTACATTCTTAATTAAAGCTATGTCCTTGTTATTGTCAAAAGACTAACACATTTGACAGTTTGTAATGTTTTGTGTTTCCTGCAGGTGGATACTGTAGACGGTGGAGATGTGAAGGTGAAAAGCGAACAACAAGTTCTGCCTTGTAAGCTGGATGAAGCAACTCAAAGGCTCATCCGATTCATATTCGACAATGACATGTTCAAAGAAGCCATGTCCAGCATGAACCTGGGTTAGTTTATTGTGGTATAGCCTTGATTCATTAGGCCGTGTGTCCACCAAAGCGTTTTTAGCCAGTTGAAAACGTAGTTTTGGGCGCTTGAGAGCGCTTCGACAGTGCAGCGTTTTTTTTCTGTTTAGATGCTTTATCTGCTATGATACAAAATATCTAAATTTATAGGATCTTATTTTTACAGAAATTTTTTTTTTTTTTGGTATTGTTTCTATATAAAAGGTTGATGCAATGTAAAGTATTTGCTCTGGCTCTTGTTTTAAATACGTTTTTGCTATTATGCTTATTTTTGTCATCTGTTGACATTGGTTGGTGTTGTTTTTGTCCTGCCCCTCCTCCACTGTGATTGGATGGCTGGGTAAAAAGTGACAGTGATGAGAGCTGTGTACCCATAGTTGAACATTCTTCAACTCTCGGCATCCGGTAAAAAGTGATTGAGTGTGAAATAGATGCTCAGTGTCTTGCTACGCTCCTGGCGTTTTAAAGGTGCCCTAGAATGTGAAATTGAATTAATTTTGGTATGTTTGATCTAAAAAACATACTCGCATTATAAGGGCAACCTAGGAAACATTATAAAATGATTAAAAAAAACATTCTAGGGCACTTTTAAAAACACGCCGCTCCCATTGAAAACAATTGGACAAATACGCTAGCTGCGGGAAAAACGGCCTTAAAGGTGGACACATGGCCTTAAAGTCCCCTATTATGCTATTTTAAATGGTTCCTTTTTGTTTTTGAGGTCGCCAACAATAGGTTTACATGCATCCAAGGTCATTCGTTTTCTCATTGCAGCATCACAGTGTCTGAAAGTTCGATCAAAGATTCTGCCTCTCTAAATGTTATGCAAATTCTGTACAAAACTATGTTGGTTTGTGCAGGAAGTAATACTGGAATTACTGAGGACTCATTTCAGGCAGTTCAAAATCTGCTTTTTGGGGGGGGAATACAATAACTCAATTTGTTGACTTTGATCTTTGAAGCTTTGCAGACCTTAGACATTCACAAACAGCTGAATTACACACTACATGTACTGTAAGTTAATATGTGAGGAAGCATAATAGAGGCACTGTATGTCCCAGTTCTTCTGTTCCTTTCAATAGCCATGTTACTGTGGTTCTTTTAGAACTTGTTTTTGATAGCTGGGAAAAACACAATGAAATATACTTCAGTTCACTCAGGGATTCATTTCCCTGAGTGATCGTTGTGTTTCTGAAAGCCACAGGGGGGTTTGGCATTGTGATTGTAAACTTAAAGGAGAACTCTGGCGCAAAATGAACCTTTGGTCTAATAAAACTTTGGTACCTAGTTGGCACTAAACTGTTTAGTGTATAATGCTAGTATATGGGGGCATTTATTAAGTAAAAATAAATCGCTAGTTAATACCACTAACAAGGCTCAAAATAGCCCCACACTAACAGAGTAACATGATGAGGATCCATACATGCAAAACGAAGCATTGAGAACTTTGTAAGTGTACAGACCGTTTAATAAGAAGATACTTTATAAAGAGTCCACTTCGTGTATACATGCGGCGCCATCTTGGGAAAACAGTCTCAACAAGTCGAACCACGAATGACGTGCCAAGTGAGCTGAACTGTATGAAGTTCAGCGAACTTCTGAACTGTATGAACAGCATTTGTGGTTCGACTTGTCGAGACTGTTTCCTCCTGCCTGTATACACGAAGTGGACTGTCTTTATAAAGTATCTTCTTATTAAATGGTCTGTACACTTAAGTTCTCAATGCTTCATTTTGCATGTAGGGATCCTCATTATGTTACTGTGTTAGTGTGGGGCTATTTTGAGCCTTGTTATTTCTTTTTACTTATTATATGCCCCCATATACTAGTGTTATACGCTTAACAGTTTTTAGAGATAAAACTCTTTACATTCGATTATCATGAAAACAAATCTCAGGGAACGGTCGACAAGGTACCAATGTTTTATTAGACCAAAGGTTCATTTTGTGCCGGAGTTCTCCTTTAAGATGGGATTTTTTGCTGCCTATTTGAGCCCTATCTACCACTTTTCTGAGCTCCATCTGTAAGACGGAGATGGATAGGATCCATTTTTTGTAAAGGAGTGTCATGTGTCATATATTTCTCTGTCAGATATTAAGAAGATGCCTTTGGGGAAACTCAGCAAGCAGCAGATAGCCAAAGGCTTTGAGGCTTTGGAGGAAATTGAAGCCGCAATAAAGAAGGGGGAACGCAACATGTTAGAAGAACTCACCAACAAATTCTTCACCATTATTCCTCATAACTTTGGCCGCAACAGACCCCCTGTCATCTCTGATGATGCTGTTCTTCAGGGCAAGAAAGAGATGCTTTTGGTGAGATACATAGCAGTTACTGTGCACTGAGAATGTTTCGGTTTCATGAAATAGGGGCTAGTTGTCACACTTTTTAAAGTGAATATTTCTTAGAATATTTATTTGTTAAATCGTACAATGTTTGGATACAAAAATAAACATTGATCTTGTGTGTTTTTAATGGCCAATATAGAGTGCTTTCATTGCCATCTCGATAAGAGTGACCAAAATCCAAACTTTCTTTTGCTTGTATCTTGTAGGTTCTTGCCGACATCGAGGTTGCCCAGAGTCTTAAAGCTGAATCTGAGAAAGCCACAGAAGAAATGAAGGACGTGGTGCCTCATCCCATTGACCAAAATTTCCAGTCTCTGAAATGCAAGCTAAGTTTGCTGGATAAGAAATCGAAGGAATATAAGGTTTCAATACACAGCAACATTTATAGTCCACAATGGAAATCAGGAATTAAAAATCTAATTTAAAACTGGGAATCATACTTTTTAAAACAATTAATGGTGCAGTGCTTATTATCAGCATTGTCAGCCTTATCAGAATGTCTTACTGAAGAATATGACCTAGAAATAGTATAATAGCAAAATTGTAATTATCGTATGTAAATATTGAAATGTATAGTAAATGTCAACTTTTAAACATTTTTTTTAAAATGTTTGATTCCCAGATTTAAATGAAAATTGCTTTTAAAAATATTAAAAACATTATGAATGATTTTGTACTATTTAACTGTTGCTTTTTAAAGTCTTTAAGTTATGAGTTATGGACATTTACACAGCTTGATAAAAGAAATTGATGTATAGAATTGGGTTTAAAAAATTGCAGTATGCTCAGAAGTTCCTTTCTCTTTCTCTTTTTTGTATGTAAGATAATTGAGAAGTACTTGAATGCCACTGGACGCAAAGGACTCACTTTAGTGGACGTCTGGGAAGTTGAAAGAGATACAGAGGTGAATAGTATTGCGTAATTTAAGTTTAAAGTTTATATATAGTAAGCAGTAAATGATAAAAGTAAACTCGTAAATGTCAAAAAAGCGCAAATACACTGTAATTTTTTCCATTAGAACTCCTGTTAGGTTCCCATTAGATTTGTAATTTCATTTTAAACCAGCAGTGAACACTCGGCCTCAGTGGGTGTAGAATTCACTCAGTGGGTGTTGATGTTGTTCATTACTGAGTCTTATTATCCTAATTAAATCCTGTGTATGTGCGTGCATGTGTGCAATTGCTTGTGTAGGCTGAGCGCTTCAGGGAAAATGATGCATTGGAGAACAGGAAGCTGCTTTGGCATGGAACAAACGTGGCCGTGGTTGCAGCCATTCTGAAGAGTGGACTTCGTATAATGCCCCATTCTGGTGGCCGTGTGGGCAGGGGAATCTATTTTGCCTCTGAAAGCAGCATGTCTGCTGGCTATGGTGAGAAACAGGACCTTTTTTGCATCAGTATAAAAGAACAATATAAACACATATAAAGTTTGCAACACAATGGCAAGGGTTGCTTGTAGAAAGGCTGGGCGATAAATCGATTTTATCGATTAACTTGAAAGTGTAGTTTACGTCGACTTGTTTGAATGAAAATCAGTTTTCTCTTTAACATTTGCCGATGCTGCCTTCTGGACTCCCGTAGTTCCGAACGGGCTCACCCTTTGCCATAGAGATACATAAACAACATTGCAAATGAACAAGACCGCAGCAGCACAAGCACACCAGCCAAAAACATTTACAAACTAAATGTTACAAACTAAATGAAAAATCGCGAAGAAGAGGACACTGACACCGACAGACAAGACAGTGAAGGTTACTATTGTTATGAAACAAATTCTCAGCTCTCAGATTCGGACAATTTAATTAGGAAATTCAAACAATGAACACCGTTTTGGCGCTTGTAAAAGTGCAGATTGCTGACAGATCTCGGTTCAAGCGGCAGGTGAACCGATCATCTGTTACTCTTTACTTCTTGTTAGTAAATGTTAAATAAACACGAATGATCAATAGGTAATTTGAAAGATACAGTTCAACTTACCGAAATGTAATAAAATCCATCGATGAGTGTTTTTCAACGGCAGAAAGTGGTCCATAAAACAGCTGGAGAACAATGTTACATTACGCTATGTCCCTCAGGAAAGCCATAATGACCTTAGCATGTTAGTTGGACTTAAAAATTGCTATAGAGAGGAGTATTTTGCTAAATATGACTATATTATATATTTATTATATTTTTACCTACTTATATCATTAAAATATAATAGCATTGTTATAAAAAATGCATTATATTTGATTTGAGATGTTATTTTTAACCTTTAATAATAATACCAGCTGACAGGGCTCTGTATGTTTACAGCATTAGTACAGTATTAATATATATATATATATATATATATATATATTAAAAAATATCACAAAAAATAATTTAAAAATTATATATATATATATATATATATATAATTTTTTAAAAAATTTTATATATATATATATATATATATATATATCATTTTTTAATTTTTTTTAATTTTTATTTTTTTGTGAAAAATTAACATAACACATTAACGCATCTACTGTCCCTAATATTTATCCAAACTGGAATCGATATTGAATCAAGATTAAAGAAATTGTGAAATTTGTGTCGAGCAATAATATAAACAGTAGCATGCCAGTCATTGTACCATGTAAACATTGTGTTGTCACAAAACTTAAGACAATTCTGTTTAGTTACCAAATGTTTTGGCAATCACAAGACACTTATTGTATTTTATTTCACCATTTTATGTTATGTCACGCTACAGTACGCTACAGCTGTATGTTATGTTACATGTTCACTGTTTACAAAGGCAGGGCCTGCCATCTTGTCTTTTGGGCTTGTTGTTTCTGATTGCACTTTAACCCCAAGGGGGAAATCCAGATCAAATCCCAGAAAGGAATATCAAAACAAAATAAAGTTAAAACTTGTTTTGAACTATTTCTGTGTCATCTGCAGATTGATTGTAAGTATGGGGGAAAAAATCTATTTAAAGGGTTAGTTCACCCAAAAATGAAAATTCTGTCAGTATTTACTCGCCCTCATGTTGTTCCAACCCCGTAAGACCTTCGTTCATCTTCGCAACACAAATTAAGATATTTAAGATATTAAGATCGCTCCTGCATACAGTCCATAGGCTTCTTGAGGGACTGGCTCTTGCTGTCCTCGGAAAGTAATTGAAGACATCGTTAAAATAGTCCAAGTGACTACAGTGGCTCAATCTTAAGTTTATCAAACGACGAGAACACTTTTGTGCGCAAAAAAACAACAAAAATAACGACTTTATTTCAACTATTCACTTCCTTCTCCATAGAGCTATAGTCCGTTAACGTAGTGTGATTGCGTAGAGCTACGTCACACGTAGGCTCACTATTGGCCGACGCTGGTCATGTGTGTGTGATGCGTGTGACGTACAATAACAGAAGCTTACGCTATTAAACTAGTTACCTGACTCGCGCAGAGGGAGAAATAAACCAATAGTTGAAATAAAGTCGTTATTTTTGTTGTTTTTTTGCGCACAAAAGTGTTCTCGTCGTTTGATAAACTTAAGATTGAGCCCCTGTAGTCACTTGGACTATTTTAACGATGTCTTTTATGACTTTTCGGGGACGGCAAGAGCCAGTCCCTCAAGAAGCCTATGGACTGTATGCAGGAGCGATCTTAATATCTTAAATATCTTAATTTGTGTTCCGAAGATGAACGAAGGTCTTACGGGGTTGGAACAACATGAGGGCGAGTAAATACTGACAGAATTTTCATTTTTGGGTGAACTAACCCTTTAAGTTGTAATTCAGATTTTTTGTGAAAAATCTGGGATTTTTTTTTTTCGTCCAGCCTTACCTTTTGATAATTATTTCCCTGCATTCCCTCCATTTCCAGGAACAATTGGTAATGTCGTAGACGCTATTAGGCACTTTTATCTCTAAAATAATTTTCATTGTGTTTGCAGTGCATCCATCAAACAACATCGGCATCATGTTTCTAAATGAAGTTGCTTTGGGAAAAGAGTACACCATCACGCAGGATGATTCCAGCTTAAGGAAGCCCCCTGCTGGCTATGACAGCGTAATTGCACGCGGACGCCAAGAACCAGGTTTTTCCAAATATAATCAAAACTCATTACTCATTTCTCTTTACAGACTTGTAGATTTAGTTAAATTCTGCATAACATTAGTTTGTTAGCAATTTCAGTGTCCGTTTTTTTCTTCTTCTTCAGATCACTCAAAAAATGTCTTCATTGAGTTTGATGGTAAAAAGGTAGCAGTTCCTCAGGGAAAAGCCATAAAACAGCAGCAGTACGAAGGAAGTTACTTCTACAACAGTGAGTACCTCATCTATAAGGAAAGCCAGTGTCGCATCCGGTACCTCCTGGAGTTGAACTTCAATTAGCTGATTTGAAAACATGGAACTGTATCTACATATCTGTTATGTGGTTTCATGCTCACATGCTGTATAAAGCATTGAATGTTTGAGTTAATTAGTCGGAATGTCTAAGTAATATTTGATAATTACATTGCATCTTTATCATGTACTGTAAACTTTGGTTGGTACAGCCTTACGGTATGTTTACTCATTGTTATTCATATTAGAAATATCGCTGCAGGTTTCTGTACTGTCAAAAAAAAAAAAACAAGTTAGTATGTTCACCTTTAATCATTTGAAAAATGTTGAATAAATGTGTTTTTTTATTTTAAAGACGATAACGTTTTTCTAAAAGGGCTAAAATGAAGGGAATATAAAATATTGTGATTGCTTTTTTCAAGCTTGTTTGGAATTTTTCCCGTTAAATTTAATACTCTTATTTTACAGAGTATTTAAAATATATTTCTAATGTATGACTAAAGCATAATTAATTTTGTTAAGAGTGTATTTTCTTTTCTAAAATTGTCATTTCTTTTAAGTTTATGTTCATGCAAGCTTCTCATACATGGCTTACAAGTCTATATGCTAATACGGCCCTTTATTTTTGTTTGGTCAGATGTTTCTTTTATCAAGCATTTGTTTGAAGCTCTTTTATAATCATATTGCAAGGTAATAGATATTATTCCATTGTTATATATTTTTCTCTTTTATGTTGTGCTGAGCTTTGAAGTGAAGTTAACGTTAATGTAACTGCTTAGTACTGAAAAAAAAAACCTGAAGATAATAAATTATTATAATTATTTACTTGCACTGTTGTGTTCTCCTTTTAACCAGTAGATGTCACTTTTCAAAATGCAAAAAGGTTTTATTTAAACATGTCCCATTAGAAAATATATTTAAATATTCAAATTCTGCGAAACGGAAGTTGCCATAGTTTTTTCCCCTTTTGTGACCTATATCTGAGTGAAATGACTTCTCCAAAATAATGTAGGACTTGATTTTGTCCAGTCGGAATTGGTTTTCTATTGCTGTGATGTAATGTGAGTGATTGGATGTCCCGTCATCGTACCAGTAAACATCATCAAAGAAGATAAGAGAAGATGATGCAAGAAGGAGGGGAATTATTTTGATTAAAGATTACGAGGGCACATGAATAAAACAAAAACAAATGATACGCACAGAAATGATTTATAATAAATTATAATATTCCATAAAAAAACTGTTGGTGCAATTTTAGACTGTTGATGCATTTTAATTTTTTTGTGTGAACTTCTCATATATTTCAAAAATTACTTGGTCGAGCTACAATGGACCATTAAGATATCATTTAGTTTAAGGGTGTGCAG
The DNA here is from genome assembly GCF_988280905.1 of Pimephales promelas. NCBI lineage: Eukaryota > Metazoa > Chordata > Actinopteri > Cypriniformes > Leuciscidae > Pimephales > Pimephales promelas. The sequence continues at coordinate 30,026,348 of NC_142776.1, read as the reverse complement.
TAGGACCCAGGGGATGACTGCCACACTGGAGGACAGAGGAGTATGTGTCTGTTTGAAAAAGGAAGAAAAAAAAAATCACAGAGATACAATGTGTGACAGTCACAGCCCTCCACAGCACCGGACACTGAGGAAGAGCATCCTGACGGACACCGGCCTAAGTGGTGTGAATACTGATCAACACTACTGGAAACAGGAAGAGCAGGTGGGACCATATCCTTTCTGCTTCACCTGGGTTTTGTTAGATGGAAAGGGAAACCTATCTGAACTTTGCTTCTTAGAGCCGGGGCTTTCCTGGATGATAATACTTTTTGATGGATCATGATCCACTCTGGTTGCTCTCCACTGAACTCACCTGAGATGTCGAGCGGCCTCCTGTGGGCTTGCACTGCACTTGTTTTGATGTCTGCAGAAGTTTCTACACATGTGTAAATACGTCCAGATGTTCAAATCTGATTGGAGAATCAAAGAAAAATCTACGTCCCGGACATCGACAGGTAAGAAAACTCACATTGTCTTTTTTTTCTTCTAATTTTATGTGTCAGGGCTACACGTGGGTATGTCAGAACAGCTGAACTCAACCTGACTTGACAGTAGGTCATTTAATTTACTGGAAAATGTGTTTTTGAATTTCTAGTGGGTGGCTAAAAAATCCTGGGGCTGTGTTGTCTGTGGGTCGGGGGAGGGGACGGGTCAGCGCATAGGTGGCTGTTGTGGGGAGGCCAAGGCACACAATCAGGTATGACTCATGTGTGACTGACTCCCACTGACAAAAAACAACAACAACTGTCATGTATTCCTCCAACTTCATTGATCTCTGACGGTCAACAACCCATTTGTGCAAAAAAAAAAAAAAACATGCTCCTGTTGGGTGAAAGCAATCCAACAAGAAAGGACAGGATGTTGTTCTGCCCTCATTAGCATATAGAGAGACCTAGTGAGTGGGTTGGGGAAAAAACAGATGAGATTTTCCACGAAGACTGAAGTAAAGGGAAATTGACACTGTGATTCTAGGAATGAGCTGTACTATTTTGGATAAATGATTACCAATATGCACTCAGGATTTATTCATTAACTTTGTATGAGGGAATTTCCTTTTCATTTGGACGCAAGTGTTTAATTTATGTATTTAATAGCAGCTTTAGTGTTCTGATAATAATTGCATGTTTAGTTTGACATGAAAGGGAATTTTGCTCTCTCTCACTGAATGATGAGTGATGGAGGCGTTGCAAATTTACATAACTAATCATTATGGGTATGAAACAGTCACCAACCCTTTTAATGGCCCTTTGCACTGAATCATGGCGTAATATTCACTTTCTTTACAACTGTAGGGTTTTAAATAAAAACATTTTTTGATATATATTGTTTGAAAGCTACGCAGTCACTTTGATATTGACTGTTTTCATTTATTAATAAAACAAGAAAAAATATTATTAATATTTTAAAATTAAATTAATATTTTATATTTATATTTGTAAGTCTTATTTTTGACAAACATGTCTGTTAAATGTATGCAAATGTAAATGTATATCTATATAAGTATCTATAAACTTTGTGACATCCCATGAAATACAGTATTTATAGATCTGCTCGTTTCTTCTCAGAGATGGTTTCAACACAAACGCTTGACAAACTGAAGAGAAAACAACATTTACACATGGAGAATCCTGGTTCTATCTCGAGCCGGTGAAGTATGGAGAAAGCTGTGCCAGGTCTGATGTTGGGTCTCCTGACCAATAACACAACTCCAAATGACACGTCCGGCCAGCGGATCACAACCAAGCCTACCCCTCCCAGCATGGAGGAGGTCATCCACTCGGAATCCCAGATTAAGGATCTTGTTGGGTTGTTTTGCATGGTGACCCTTAACCTGGCAGCACTATTGGGCAACAGCGGAGTCATGGTGGCCATTGCCCGAGCTCCTCACATGAAAAAATATGTGTTTGTTTGTCATCTTTGTGCAGTTGACTTGCTTTGTGCTATATTGTTGATGCCTCTCGGGATAGTGTCTAGTTCTCCGTTCTTTAGCACTGTAGCGTTTACTGTTCTGGAGTGCCAGGTGTACATCTTTTTAAACGTGTTCCTTATCTGTGCCTCTATTCTTACCGTGACTGCGATCAGTATTGAACGCTACTACTATATTGTCCATCCTATGCGATACGAGGTAAAGATGACTCTCAGCCTTGCATTTGGGGTTATGGTCTTCATTTGGGTCAAATCCATCCTGTTGGCTTTGGTTACGCTTCTCGGTTGGCCAGCGTATGGGAACCAGAGCTCCATCGCAGCGGCCCATTGCTCTTTACACTGGAGCCACAGTCGCCTCAGGAAGGTTTTTGCTATTCTCTTCAGCGTGCTTTGCTTCTTGGTCCCTGCTGTTGTGATTTTTACAGTATATTGCAACGTATACAAAGTCGCACGAACAGCTGCCCGTCAGCACGTACCACTGCCCAGCTGGGCGGCCAACCAAGCTAAGCATCGCTCGGATTCCATCAACAGCCAGACCACCATCATCACCACCACCCGCAGCCTGCCCCAGAGATTGTCTCCTGAGCGAGTTTTTGGTGGTGGAAAGGCTGCTATCACCTTGGTTGTCATTGTGGGCCAGTTTCTTATTTGCTGGCTCCCGTACTTCAGTTTCCACCTTTACATGTCCATCACCACTCCGCTTCAGAGCCCAGGGGACATCGAAGAAGCCGTCACTTGGCTAGCGTATTCCTCGTTTGCTGTGAATCCATTCTTCTATGGCCTTCTGAACCGACAGATTCGCGAGGAACTGATAAAACTGAGAAAATGTTGCGCCAGTAGACCTGTTGAACTTCGAGCCTCAAGTCACGAAGGTTCCATCCATGAAAACTTTCTTCAGTTTCTGCAAAGGACCACCAGCACGGCTGAGACCACCAGACCCAGTTGTGGCGATTCTAGTCCGAGGGATACTGTGGATCAGGGTGCCAGGTTACCTGGCCAGATCCCTGAGGAATGACTTGGAAAATATGTGAGTACTTGTATGAAAGGTCATGACTTTTGAATTTTTTTTTTATTAAGAAAAGCATTATATATGTGGATGACTAATTATATATGAAAGGGTTAGTTCACCCAAAAATGAAAATTCTGTCATTAATAGTCACCCTCATGTTGTTCCAAACCTATACAATTTTCATTCATCTTCAGAATTTTTTTTGATGAAATTTGAGAGTTTTAACACACAAGAATGAACCTCACTGGTTCTTGTTGAAGTTTAAATGTGATGTGTAAAATATAGTACGAGAATGAACCTCATTGGTTCTCACACCTTAAGCGAACATGCTTGAACTTTAGTTTATCTTAACTGATGTGTGAGTTGAATGTTTATTTGTGAATTAAAGCCTAAATTCAATCTGTCCATCAAGCGAACATGTCTCTTCAGAAAATTTAGACTAAATGGCTCAATTCATATGGATTACATGTTATATATTGTCAATGGAGGGACAGAAATCGCTCAGATTTTATTAAAAATATATTTTATTTATTCTTTTATCTTTTATTAAAAATATCTAAATAGAATTTAAATTTTTGGGTAAACTAACCCTTTAAATCAATGCAAATTTAGATCTAAATTATCTTTGGACTAGTGTAATCTATTTATCCATAATTTCTTGTCATGAATCCTATTGATAAGTGGCAATATTCATGATACGATTAAATATCAAATTCCTTTTGTTGCGTACATGTTGATTTATTTCCAACTGTTAAAATGTTGAGTTTATTGAGAATTACTCTGTTATAATTAATTCATTACATAATATCAACACCCGTACTCAATAATTACCATTATTTCATGGCTGTTAATTGTGTGTGCAGCCACTATATTGATGACACAAATTGTCATTAATATTAATGTATATATTTTTTTTTCTCTGTGAAAATAAAACATGTTTCTTACATTTGAAAAGTGATTTAATTCCTCACTCTAAGCCTAAGGCAACTGTTTTGTATATTAAGAAGTTTCTCACTCCATCACCAAGCCTAATTCATTTTTCGTTCAGGAAAAAAACGTGTTTCTGAGGGAGCTCTGATGTTCACTGCTAATTCCTTGTTGCCCTGTAACCATGGAAATGTGATGAGACAGGGACTTGCATAGCAACAAGGCGCCTTTGAGTATCGTCCTAGCAGATTGGCTGAAATAAAGGGTTTCAGGCTAGCTCTCTTTACACGCTGCATTATTATAACAGTTTTATGCTGGACGAAATTACCTATAGTTTGAGATGTAGGCTTTTAATGTAACCTTTGAGAGCAATACTAGAAATCATTATCATGCAATGCAAGTGCATAGAATAAGATAACATGCAATTTTATGGTCTTTTTTCCCTTTTAGTGTACAACTTTAACAAACAGAGGGCAAATATGAGGAGCCAGCTTATTTGTCCTCAGCAAACAGCAACAATGACCTCTTTATCTGTTAATATTGCAGACTAGGAGTTGAATCTGTTTTAATTATGTAACTTGGGCTGTACAGATTCATCTTTAGTTAGTAAACACGGCGGGTCCGTTTGGTGCACGTGTAAATGACCGAGACTGCATCTACAAATAAAAGTGTTTCAGGTCACATTTCACCCCTAAATAAACAATAAATAACTGTAATGAATGTTTTAATGTTTACTTGTGAGTTTTTTTGTAATCCCCTTTATTCTCAATGGTCATTTTAGGGTGAAATATGACATGAACACGGAAGGTTCAGACATGAAATATGACAGATTTATGCCTTTTGGAGTCATGAAGGTAGTCACTGCACTACAGTGTGTGAAGGAAAAGACAGAATGAAACCATATTCCCAGAAGCTAGCATGAGGTATCCTTATCCGTCTCTGCTTCAGAACAGGTCTTTCTCATCAGTGATTCAATAGAGAGTGACCTGATCTGTCATTTCTAACAATAAAACCATGAGCCTTGCATGAGGAGCGAGAGATTCAGAAACAGAGGGGGAGGGCAGAGAGAGAAGGGGGGGGGGGGGGGTGTTGGGGCAGGTACATGTGGCATGATTAGGGATTCATAAACTTGAGTGTCCCTGTTGATCAAAACAAGGCCAGGCAAAAATAGAACCTGAAAGGATTTAGACATGTTGAGGTGAAGATTAAAGGAAAATGATTAAAGAGGGGGGGAATCATGGTCAGATGATCAGCAGAAAACCCAAACCCCCTCCACAATGGACAATAATAAAGCGATTAAGAACTGCTTAAACATTGTGTAGGTAACAGTCGGCCATATGTTGTAATACAATCGTGGAACTATGTTTTACAATATAAAATATAGACAAAATTTTACAATACATTTTACAATATACAGTATACAAATGTAATACAAAACTTGAAGCACAAAAATGTGGTGTCATATAATGATTAATTGTTATGTTGATCATATATATATAGAATTTTTTCACCTACACTGGTCATGTAACTTAGTCTTTCATGACTATTGATTCTAAACTCTTTATGACCCTTACACTTAGTCTACGCAGGACATGGCAAAGTGACAAAAGCAAACAGAACCCATTATAATCAGTGATGCTGTCTACACTGGATGCGAAACACATCACAACAAATTCCTGACCGTAAACTGATCCCCATTCTATTTCTGACAGACTTCTGTCATTGTGTCCAGTGTAGACAGCCTCAAACTTGGTTTTGTCACATCGCTCGTGTCCGTGGGAAACAGTGTTAGAATAGAATTAAATAGACCATTTTATGTCTTTAAGATTTCCTTGGAATTATTGGTGTTGACACAAATGAATGATAATTAGCATTGTTCCTGTAAATATAATTGTAAAGCCAATTATATAAACATCCAGGGACCTAAAATAAAATAAAAGTTGAAATAAACTTCAGTGGCTTGTTTTTAACATTGGGAGAATGGAAGAATATGCAGAGTTGCCGCCAGGTACCCCTTTGTAACATCCTACAAGGTAAAAAAAAAAAAAATAGAAGAAGGATGCTTTCTAGTCGAGAAGGCTAGTAATAATATTCACGTTAATCAGATATTGGTTTGTGTCCGAAATTGCCCCATACCCTCATATTTCTAGAACACAGTACCAGTAGTAGGATTGAATGTGAGATTGAATAAGTGCCCTCAATAACGTCCACAATGGTTCCAGACACCCAAAAATGTCTGTTTATCTATATGAACAGTTTTTTTTTTTTTTGCTTTTAGCATGGATATGTTAGCCTGGCTGTTATCTATAAGCTAGTGTGCTACAAAACAATGACAAAATTCACATTTAGCTTCTGTCGTTAACCTGACTTTCATGCAACCCCTGCAATCAAAATCATCTCCTGACTGACGACTGACATTACTACTTTCTACTCAAGGACCTTGACAGAAAGATATTTTTCTTTTAAATGTAGTGAAGTTAAAGTTAAAAGTTTCCAGAAAAAAATAATTTGATTGATTTTTGGTGGGGTGAATCTGGGATAGAATGATAACTGCAGTAACAGCTGGAGAGGCAGGTGTGAGTGTTGGAACATAGCGCTCTGAATCCTGCTTCTGAAATCCACTTAAGATAGTTGGATTAGAGTTTATTAAATCAATTTAGTGACACAAGGGGCTTTTCGTGTTATGATCATGATTGCCTTTTTGACATGAATGCACCATGGGAATCCACATGATTGCAGTTGTGTACAATGTTTTTCATTGTTTTAATGGAAATAACAAAAGAGTAGCCTGGCTTACTCATATTCTAGTCAGAATATGAGTCTGATACTGCTCCATAGGGCTTTGATTATGAGGCGTGTCTTAAAAAAACACCAACTCTGCACTGCACTCAATTGGATAGACCTACAACCAATCAGAGCAATGCAGTAAGTGTAAAACACGCAGTTAAAACACTAACTCTGTTTTGATGTGTTTGGGCTTCGATCACATTCAGACAGCAATTTATTTTCTTCACGTGAGATAATACTTCGGCTGCTGGCCTAGGGTGACCTAGGGTTCGCCTCCCCAAAAACCAATCATCAGCCTTTTGTGCTCGGGACATGGCGGATGGTTCCACACAACAAGCCCAAATACTCGCGGCGACCCGGGAAAGCAGCCAGGGGACCGAATGAGAATGTGGGCCCGCCACTCTTGCCTTAGACCAACACAAGGGTGAGTAAATGATCACTTAATTTTCATTTTAGGATGAACTATCCCTTTAAGTGCACTATTTTTTGTTACAAAAAAAGTTTAACATCTGAGGCAACATGATGTCACGACAACATACTGTACACGCCACTTTCAAGTCAAGTGCCGTGTTATATACATTTTGAGCTATACGCGTGTATGTCTATGCCGTTAAGAGTGATTCCGCGTGTATGTACACGCCGTTAAATGTCCGAGCGAAACGAAGCGAAATGTAGATCTACATCTGGGGAGCGATATTTTTTTCCTAGGATGGTAGGGGAAGATTCATAAATGGTATTAACCCCAGTGACGGGTGGGTTTAGGGACAGGGTTGGGGTAGGTCATATATTTATACAGTAATGTAACGTTAAGTCAACGGCGTTCATAAACACGCTGAAAAGCGATCATGCGTGTTGATAGCACGCCAAAAATGGAAATACGAATTGGCGTGTCATACACCATTTCATGAGATCAGTCTGTCTGAAGAATAATACTCACGTGAAATGACGATTAAATCTGATTCTGAATCATACACAAAACTATGGCAGACTAGATTTGAATCCTTCATATCCAGAAGCCAGATGTTTTCAGGCTGATCCATGTGGGGAATTAGTCATGTTACACAATCAGTGTGATTATCCAAAGAGTATCTCTGTAAGGTGAAAACTGAAGTATCTCTGTGTCAGAAAAATGAATCTCTGAGGCAAGGTGCCTCCTATTTATGGACATTATATTGATAAGTATCATAGAATTCAGGATTTTTGGTAGTAAATTCATCATCCTCTATTCTTCCGCATATGAGTCTCTGGAAAGAGAATATTCCAACTCTTGGATGAAAAACATGTCCTCTCACAGACAGTCAAGGCTGACAGTGGTTATTAATAGGAGGCTCTGGAAGATGATCTCTTAATGGCTGTAAAGGTTGGAGAATGCAGATGTTTGTGGCTGCTTTCACCATAAGGACAAGGATTATCCTTGTGATTTTTATAGGCAAAGTTTTTGTTTTATTAAAACTTTTTTTTCTCAATGATCTCAAAGAATTGCAGGCAAGTATACATTATCGTATATCTTATACATGTTCACTGGTGTTGAGTCTTTTTTAAATAATAATTGAAATGACAATCTTTGCTATCTATATAAAATATAATTTCATTAACACTTCTCCACAAGGTCAATGGTGCCATTGATCCTGATGAAGATCTTCATGTTTTTCTTCACAATCTCCACCTAGTCTTTGATGTTTTAAGGGTGAGTATAACAGTAAAGTGAACATAATCTGTGTTTAAGAGATACAGTACACACTGTAATCCATTTAAAAACTATAATTATACAGATATATATTTTCCTCAAGGTTCATGACCACTGCTGACCTTCATGCCTTCTTTCACTTCCCCTGTCCTTCACACTTTTCTTCAGTTCACCTCCCTTCATTTTTTTTTTTTTTTTTTGGTGTCAATATTAACTCCAATATGTCTGTCTCCAGTCACACCATGGATTAAAAAAAAAGTATTTATACATGTAATCAATCAGCATTTACTTCTAGTCACTTTTCAAGCAAAAAAAAAGGACAAAAATACTGTATGTTGGGGTTCAAAATAGTAAAGATATACAGTATAGATGTAGTATTACTGTATAATATATTCACTGTTAGTAATTATAAATGTATTTCATATTTTTAGAAATACAATGCATTTATGCAATGAAATTCATATGTTGTTTAAGTTTAATTTAAGTCTAAACTCAATCAGTGGAAAATATTTACCCATCCAACTTTCCCTTCTAACCCATTCAACCATTTCAGCTAATGTCAATTAACTCAGCCAAAAAAAAAAAACAACAACAAACAAACAAAACAAAAAAAGTAAATCATTTTCTATTTTATGTCAGTTGTCTTCTAGGAAAGCTATTTGTGTTGAGACTGCATAAATATTTCCGCTATGTCCCATCTTGCTGCTATTGACTCCATCACTTGGGAAGACACTTTGTGATCTTGTTGTTCTCAGTAGGCTATGTGCACAGGAAGCCATTAAGACAATCACACAGAAACACACACATGCACACAATGGACCTAAAGGACATCACAAAAGACAAATAGAGATAACTGAGGTGGAGGTGTCTTCACTCTTGGATCAGCGTGAAATTAATCCAAATGATGCTCCTGGTGTTACCGAAGCTCAAACAGGAACACAAAGGCTCTCATCATAGGGACCCAAAAGAAATCAACAAGCGTCACATACAGTCGTGTACACATACAAAAAATTTTATACGAAATATGGTATATAAATGGTGGCAGCAGTCACATTTAGAACTTTTTTGTTTTATTTTTAAATGTTTAAATGTATATTAGAGGTTAAATTAGACATTCTCTGATGTACTTCATTTTTGCCGTCTTACATTAACACATAGTGGGCGCTAGGCTACTTCGTTTGTAATGCTACACTACCCTCGTATGTTAGACATTGGTATTGCAGGACTTTCAAAGAAAAAACACACACACGGATTCTAATTTACTCAGTTATCTCAGTTATATTTAGATGTTTGGAATGAGTATAGATCTAAAATAGTTTCCCTCATGATGTATCTGTCCACTCAGGTGCGCTTCGAGGATGTGTGTCTGAGGGCACTCTGTTTGAGACTCCAGACTCTGTGTCACGACTCACGAGTGAGTGAACGATAAATTCCCATAAAGCAAAAACATCTAACTGCATATTAATTAAGGCTTAATATTAGTATATTAGTTTTGATATGGATCTGGCAATATTTTATAAATATATGGTATATGTAAATGACCATTTATGCTAGGCTACATTATGAATTAATGTCAACGTTTTGATAACAGTAGTAGAACTGTAATCAGATTATCTAAGATGGAGCTGGCAATCAACAATACTTTTAACACCATTTATTAACCTTATTTTCTCCATGTACTCATTTTTAACACTAAAATATATTTGTATTGTTATCATTATTAATCCCAAGACGTCATATAACTGACGTCGTGGGACGTCTTTTGACCATACGTCAACATCAGCCTTTTTAGGTTACCCTTAAACGTCGGTTAGATGACGTTATAGGATCCTAACCCTACCCCAGACCTAAACCTACCCCGTCACCTAACCGACGATAAAGGTAAAGCGTCAGTTGTGTGACGGCCTGGGATCGTCATGTAACCGATGTTTAAGGGTACCCTAAAAAGGCGGATGTTGACGTAGGGTATGGTCAAAAGACGTCCCAAGACGTCAGTTATATGACTTCTTGGGATGAGACTGTGTTATAAAAATAAGTGTTAACATTCAACATCTGTATTAAAAAAATAATTAACCTACTGTAGCCTACTATTAACTTAATAGGCTACAGTAAAAATATAGCCTAGGTTTTTGCCTAGATCATGACCTAATGTTGAACCTTAAAGGTGTTGCCTGTTCACAGAAAATAACTGATATAGTAAAATAGTAAATAAAATGTCCACCCCTGCCTTTTAAGTCAATCAAAAATTAAACATAATCTATAACAGCTTTTATTGTGTGTGGTGATTTTTCCCCCATTTTAAATGTGTTCTAATTATAATAGAATTTTGCTCAAATTCAAGACCAATAACACGCTTATGTGGCGGAAGCTTAGGTGACTTTTATTCCTCCATCTGTCCTTTAACATAGACAAAGTACAGTGCATTCCCTGTTAGTGCAAATTTGAAACATGTGGGTCCAGGATTAGAGCCTTGTGGAACACATTGTACCATTTTTCCAGAATAGGTGCACTTAAAATTGCATGGTTTGTCAGGTAAATCAATACATTTGCCATAAAGGCTTATCTGACTCCAAAGTACAGCCAAGTAGTCAGCTGTGTCAAAAATCTGGACTGAAGTCTAAAAAAAGACCAGAAAGCTAATAATGATATGTCTGTCTTCTCTCCTTTTTAGGCTGATAGTTCCCAGTGTACAGCTCATAAACATGCACTGGATAAAGGTGGTCTGTCATAATGTGCTGGACACTGCGATCTCCCCCTTCTTCAGAGAAGATTCATCAGAATTCGTTTGGAAAAATATGGACAGCATTACAGAACACAGTAGGATCAGCTTTTAATTGCAAAGTTTTCCAGAATGACATAAATACATACAGTATATACATGACATACAAGCATTTCTCTTTAGTTTCATGTTGGACATGCAATTGCAAAATACTTTTTTCCACTTCCAACAACTTTTTTCCACTTCCAACAACACTTCCTACGCAACAAATTCTGTATGGGGTGAAAATGGGTTGAAAGTTATTGTGAGAATGTGTGCTGTGTTTGACAGTTACATAACTAAAAGACGATTGTCTTCTTCTGTGGTGGCCTTTTTAAACAGATACAATCAGTCTCGAAAAGTCACATTTGCATACCAATGATGCTTGCATTGATCCCATCTTTCTTTGACAGGTTTTTAATAGTAGACATCATCATTTGAGATATTTTATGTGTAAAGCTGAGCTCATGCAAATCCCTGGTTCACACTTGAGACACCAAAATTGCTGGAAGAGCTGATAGATGAGCACTTTTTTCAAGCCTTTAAGAATGAATAAAATAAAAACAATACATCTCTTGAGGCGAAAGCTGCTCATGGGAGAGTTTGAGAATAATCTCATCTTCTTGCTTCCTCATGTTGCATCTGCTTAGAAAATTACTTGTTTAAAAACTGTGATTGCTAACTGATTACTAAGCTTTGGCTGCTGAAAACCAAAACTTCAAGCAATAGGTTTGCATATTAATACAGCAGCCAGCTTCTAATTTTAATTCACACTTTTGAATATTCTTCTGCTTGTTTATGTAGTAAAGAGTAGAGCGGCCTGTGGATCTTAAGTAAAGATGAGGTTGGTTCACTCCCCACTGTTATAAACGGTCCCACAGATATAAACGGTAGAGACACAGGCATGTCTGGGTGGAGTATTTTTGTTCTTCTCTCCCTCAGGATCTGAACCCCATGCCAGCTCACAGAACACTGAGAATATTTCTCTAATTAGCAGAAAGACATTCCACACACACCTCCGGCACATTTAAAGCTCTCTCTTCCTATTTTTGGTGCATCTGAGCAAATGTTCAAAAATCCTTTTTTTTAACCTTCTGTCATTCATTATAAAGATAGACATAATAATGAAAAGTGATGTACAGCAACTGCAGGATTACACAAAAGCTGAAACTGTTACATAATTAGTTTTTTTATTAAATAATAAAAAAACAAGGTAGCAGCAAATGTTATGCTGTTTATGTCAATGAAATTATGCAAAGTGATGCACAACACGCAAAGGCGTTATAGGGACCTTTTTTATTTTAATTCGAGAACGTAAAAAAATCTTTCCATCTTTTAGCAGTAAAAAAATACCTTCTTCGTTTATTTATTTTGTTATATTCTTTTGGGGGGTTTTTTTTAAAAAAAAAATTTGAGAGAATATAAGCTTTAAAATGTTTTAAATTATTTTACATGTTATTAAGTGTTAGAAAATAATTAATTTATTTGGTTATTATATTTGTATTTTCTTCTAAATTAAAAAACATATTGAAACAAATGAAAATATATTTAAAAAATGATATCAGCTAAAACTAGAACTGAATTTAAAATGAATAAACACTATTCGCGAAATTATCAACTTAACGTGAGTTGCACTTCGACACGGTACAGTGTGGATGAACACAATGTTTGAGGAGAGTGCAGCTGTCAATCATTGCACCGGTGTGGATACTGGCATTCAGAATCACAGATTATTCTTTTTGGAAGTACTGTATGACCAACATAATAATTTTCACCGCAAAATGTCCTCTAAACTACAGTAGTAAGAAACATCCACTTTTGTTCTGGTTCTGACATTGCAATAAATCGTGCTCATTAAAGCTAACAATTTCTTACCATATCAGGCAAAATCATGTTAGTTAACAACGTCAGCATTGCGTGACTACATGTAATGTCCTTCCAATATGTAACTTATCCTTGTTTCCGCATGGTCCGGTTGCAGTCTCTTTTTTCTGTAGCCACTCCGAAGTCCAAACGAAGTCTTTTGCATTTTACAGCGGGTGAATCTGTTGTGACTGGTGATTGTCGTTTAAACTTTCTGGATACGCCATCAAATTGATAAGTTTAATATCAAGTGCTGTGAGAAAAGGCTATAAATTTCCACCTCTAACATCCTCACACACAATATAGCCTACTAGCCGAGACTCCTCCTTTATGTGTCGATGTGTCCCAGATGTGACGAAATGGCGCAATGACATGCTCGAATTTCCCGCGGAAATCAACCACTGGAATTAAAAACATTATTACAAGCATACCGTTTTGAGTCGAGCTATGGCAAGCAGATAGTTTTGAACACTGGCTGGTTATGTATTTTCTCAAATATGTATTTTGGATCATTTTTAACCCAATAGAAAGCTACAGACTGCAGCTTTAAATTGGATTTAAAACCAAAACCAATTTTTAAAAAATAAAAGCTTATTTAAAATAGCAAATCAAACAGCATCTCATTCTCAACAATACTGAAATAACACTGAAATAGTTTAACACATATTAATGCTTTGAAAATGTCAATATGTATTGTAAAGTCTTTGGCATCAGTTTTCAATGCAACACTTCAAAGTGGAAATTCATGCCACTGTGCAACTCCTGCCTGGCTGACCCCGCAGCCGTGTGTGAAATGTGACATGGCCACTGGTTTCCCCTTCAAGAGGTGCTTTTACCAAGTGTGTGAGTTATGGACTGGGCCGTATGGGCTGTGTGGGGCAGAATAGGTAATGGGTGGGGGTAGAGGAGGGTAATGTACTGAGAGACAGTCAGTGTGAGCAAGAGAGAGAGACAGGAGCCCTGGCTGGTGCAGCTGTCCCTCGCATTCCAGGCGTGTCGTCAGTCCACAGATTGGAGAATTAACTGGGACTAGGGACTGTGGGGCCATTCCGACACTTTTCCTTCAGGCGATAACTTAGTTTGCTTTACTCTCCTTCCTTTCGGACACTTGTGTAATACATAAATCCGGCTCTGACCAGTCTTGGGCCAGAGGCCCCCAATATGGCGGACCAGTATAACACCAACGAGGAGAAAATCCTGAGGGATAGTCACACCAAGGAGATTGACTTGATCAACAGGGACCCAAAGCAGATCAATGAAGACGTTGTGAAGGTATGTGTGTTTTTGGTTTGACAAACAAACTTGACACTCAAACTTTGCTATTTCATTTGAAATGCCATTTAAATTAAAAGAAAAAAATGTTGTTTTTGGGAAGTATTTGCAGAAATGAATAGCTTGCACACACAAAAAAAATTATATTAGCTTTTTTGTTCAGTCAAAATAGCACTAGCTTTTGTTTGTTTGACCCAAATGTGTACATATAAATATAAATACATTTTGAGAAACTGATAAAGCATGCAAACTATTCTTAAACTTCCTAAATGGTGGAATTGATATACAGTAAGTGGATCGATCTGGTCCGTAGAGACAGATTTGCTTGTGTGTGAGCTGCACTACATTTTATGATGCAGCTACATGGTATGACCCAAAAATAGCACCAAATCTACTTCTGCCAGGACAGGCCATATTATAAGTATTTATAGAAGGGGGTAAAAGGGTGTGTCGGACAGTAAAATGTATGACTTCTTCAGTAGCTCCCATGTGTTTAAATAATTCACTAGATTAGTATGGGAAATTGTGCTATTTAATGATCCGTGTATATAAATTAATACAGGATGGTAAAAATTACACTACGGTGTTCTTTCACTGTTGACTGTGAGTGTAAGATCACTGTTGTCATTAGCAACCCTTTGTGTATCTCTCACTATGTAATAAACAATCAATCAATCTATCTATCTATATATGGAGTCATGATCCTTCGGAACGATTTGGTGCTCAAGAAACATTTTATATAATAATCAATATTGAAATTTTTTATTGTTTCGGAAACTGACACCTTCAGAATGCAGAAAGTCTAAAAGAACAGAATTTATCTGAAATATAGTTTTACTATCACTTTTGATCAATTTAACACATCTTTTATGAACAAAAGTTTTTTTCAATCTCCATCTCATTCAAGAGTTTAATTCCAAATGTTGTCAGTACTGCGTGTTAGTGTCCAAGCTGCATTTAGCATATTTACTGGATATTTCTCGGTCAACTCTTAAATAGAGGTTACATAAAGATTTGAAATACCTTACTGAAATAGTTTGTCTACTCTCTATAGTTGTTATGAGATTGAAGCTAAAATAAACAAGCTGCCTTACTGATGGGGGGATTTATGTATCAAATGTCGCTGTTTGGAGAATTAATCATCATCCATTTTAGGAGCACAACCAGAAGCAAACCCATGCCGCATGCCTGCCAGATCACATTGACTGTTCATTTCTCAATCTTTGGAAGCAAATCTCTCCTTCTTGAAAAATTGAACTAACCAGTAATGTTCCCATACCCCCCTCCCCCCTCCTCCCAGGTGGATTTTGAGGATGTGATAGCCGAGCCCGATGGCACCCACAGTATGGATGGAGTGTGGAAGGCCAGCTACACCACCTTCACTGTCTCCAAGTACTGGTGCTACAGAGTGCTGTCCGCCATCTTTGGCATCCCAGTGGCGCTGCTGTGGGGCTTCTGTTTCGCATGCATCTCCTTCTGTCACATTTGGGCAGTTATGCCCTGCATTAAGAGCTATCTGATCGAGACCCAGTGCCTGAGTCGAATCTACTCTCTCTGCATCCACACCTTCTGTGACCCCTTTTTCGAAGCTCTGGGGAAAATTTTCAGCAGTGTACGGGTGGCATTACGCAAAGAGGTTTAGATTTCCTAGACAAGTCAAGGTTTACATGTTCGGTCCTACAAATAGCGGATTTTGGGTAAAAGTTCCCTAAAAATGAAAGAAATGCACATGTACCCCTATGCATTGATTTATGTTCTCACTGTATGTAAGAGGCTTTGGGAGCAATTCAGAATTAGGCCACCTGCTTGTTCAGAGAGACATACTGTATGTATGATGAAAGGCCTCTCTGACAGACAATGGAGAACAAGTCTTATCTGATATCATGGGGTTTCTAAGTTTGACAGATTAAAATGGGTATGTTGCTGCGTGTGGTATTTTTATCATGATAATGTCAGGTGTATTCTGTACAACTACTAATTAAACAGTTCATTTTAAACAATAATGGTTTGAATTGTGCTTTATATATAGGTGTATGGGGTTATTGATGAGAATAAAACATTTCTTACAGGGTTAGTTCACCCAAAAATGAAAATTAATTATCATTAATAACAGTCATTAATTACTCACCCCCATGCTGTACCAACCCCGTAAGACCTTCGTTCAAGAGATTTCCACGACGCATGCGCGAGAACTGAAGTTGTTGAAGGAGATCGCAATTCAGGCCTACAAGGAAGAAATGGAGTAGTCGAATAAAGTCGTTATTTTTGTTTGTTTGTTTTTTCGAATAAAAAGTATTCTCGTCGCTTTATAAGTTGAGCCACTGTTGTCACATGGAATATTTAAACATTTTCTTCATTGACTTTCTAGGCCGTCAAGTTTCGATCCCTTAGGGAGCCTATGTAGCAGTGATCCACCTCTTAAATTTAATCAAAAATATCTTCATTTCTGTTCCGAAGATGAACGAAGGTCTTACGCGGTTGAAACAGCATGGGGGTGAGTAATAAATGACTTAATTTTCATTTTTGGGTGAACTATCCCTTTAATTTGTGTAAAGCAAATTTACAGTTTGCCTAATTCATTCAACAATAACAACAAAAAAAATCACCGAAAAGGACATTGGATATGATTTTGTCACTTAAACTCATCATGATGTAGTGTTTCGCTCTTTGCGTAATTTCACATTTTATAAGACACTTTTATTGAAAAAATATAGGCTATAATATAATGATTTTACAGTGTGATAAATTTGCTTTCAACTCTTCACTTTAAGATGGATTTTTTATATTCCACTTGTCAACACATTTACTCACAGTTAGACATCAACACAACAATTTATTTCAATAAATAAAATCTACAGCTACACATATTAAATGTAAATAGGCATTATATTTTTTCAGGAGGAAAAATCAGTAGCTTTTTAAATGGGAAAAGTAACAATAGTTTCAGTGAATAAAATATTTAAAAATTATAAAATAAATATATTTTTCTGAATACAGCCTTTCTCATCTTTCAGCACTCATAAACAATTATGTAAACTTTCCTTGTCCTCTTAAACATGTTTTCTTCAAAATGTTTTATAAAGATGAAGCAACAAACGTAATCATAAGTATTTAGAGCAATATTAAGCAAAATATGTAAGTGGAATAAACACTTTAATCTTACTGATTACAATACTCTTTCACACAAGACAAACAACCATAAAAATGGAGTAAACAACCAGTCCTTCACTTTTAAAAACAAACAGGGTGTTTGTCATATTTGATTACCATGATACATTGCAGAAACATTTGGCAAAGAGATGTGGTCCTATTATAGACTGGACAGTAAAGTTTACATGTAAAAGAACAGTGGTAACGAGAACATGTATGTGCCTAGAATGTGCTTGTGTTCTTTAAAACAAACAAACAAACAAAAATAATCTATTTTGACAAATCAAGTTAAAAATTAGCAACTGGCCATATTTCTCAGTAGCCCACCTTGTTCTCAAATCTGCATGTACTGTAACCTGTTTTGTGTAGAGACTGACAGTTGCCTCCTTTTAATGCATAAGGGGTGTTTTCTCGACAACAATGTATTAAAAATGGAAGATTTGTGTACAGAGTCTACAGACAACAACTTGTCAAAATGATCCTCGATTACACGGATCCGCGAAAAAGACTAAAACGCTGTATTATTCATGCCAGGCCAGTAGTTGGCGATACTTTGTAAAGAAACACTATGCGCCTAAAGAGGGAATGCATTGACGTCACATTCCCACTGGAACCACCCCCCTCAGCCTGACTGAGTGGCAAAAGATCTGTTGCGTGACTGGATTTAATAAGGGAAACTGCGAAAATGCGACTAAAACGAACAATTTTATCAATTTAAACTAAATGTTGGACTCAATATAGTGTTCCTTACAACTTAGGCGATCCAGTGATCCATGGATATTGACATGCAGCCAGGAATCGTGTTGCCTGACATTTATGTTTGCCTGATTTCGACACCGGGGACATAAAAGTAATATAGACCTAAACATAAAGCAAATTTGCTTTATATAAATACAAGGTAGCTCTAAATCCGGGTGATCACTTATATCAGTGTTATATGGGCCTATATCATCATATCGTCCAGCCCTAAAACTTTATAGTACTTTTTTTTTTTTTTTTGGTGTTTATTAAAAAAACATCCAATAATGCAGAATATGCAATGATAGATATGTAATTGATGAGTTGTTAATATACAGTATTTAACAATACAAAATATATGGGTATGGTTTTACACCTAAATTCAGCATATTGACATAACTGCAAATCCACCTTTCGCTGACTGGAGTCCAGTTGTTTCTGTGAATTGCAGCGATCCATTTGCTCCTCTTTCTATAGCAGTCTGTAAAAATATACCTCCGATTTTTTTGTCAAATCTTGTTGTACAGTCAATCGCAAAGCTCTTTCCCCCTTTATATGTGTTGTGTTTGTTTTTCGCGACATTCACGCTGAAAACAAATACAGCCGCTCAGTCTTTTTGCCACTCACTGTGAGTAACGGCAGGCACTCCGGCTGACGGTGACGTCACGCACATTCTCATGACGTCACTGTTTTCACAAAACCGCGTTTTTGTTGTTTAAATGGAGACGATGATGGTATCATTTAACCCCCAAAACGCTGTTGTAATTGACTGACCAAAACACATAAAAAGTTGTACTTTTTTTTGTTGAAAACGGTGTAAACAGCTCATGAAATGATGTCATCTTCAGTACAAAGTGTCAACAGGTAGTGAAAAAGTTATTACTTTTCAATGCTTTTCTTTCCTTTTTTTTCTTAACCATAAGGTTGAGTGATAGATGTCATTTTTTTCAGGAAAAGGTTCAGGGGTTTTTACATGTTTACATCACATCGGGGGTATTTACACTTGGACACTCAAAGACACATTTAAGACCGACAGAAATCCGATCTGGTGGCTTGAGAACCGGCCAAGTGTAAATCCATCTAGCTGTGTGCAAACTTTGCTCCTCCTAAACAGATCTGTGTCAGTGAACGAAGATTTTATGCGGCACATAACAGCTGTTATGTTTTGTCCCAAAATCATCAGAGCTAATTCCCCCACATCCTGCTTTCATGAGCTAGGCCTACATCAAGCACAGCAAATGTTGGTGCCCAGCACCAAGACACATTCATGTGGCCAAACGGAATGTGTATGCACAACTAGATAGCAATTAAAACGACGAAGACGTGTGACTAGACATAAACATGGTCAGAATCGAACAACGATCCCTCTGTAATGTTTAGAAACACAATACATGAAGGTAAGGAACTAAAGACTGTGCATGCTCAATGTCCTCAGAGATAAGAATACGGGCGGAAAAGAAGTGGAGTAATTAAAGTGACATTCTGAATGATTCCCAAACGAAAACACAGCCGAAGGAAACCGAGTGTGACATTTAGCTTGCACTGCAGTCTTGTGTGGCTTTACATTTTAGCTTTCTTGTCCTTCATCTGACTTTCAAATTGTGAAGCAAACAAAAGGCTTTGAGGTACATCTGGTTTATGTGACGGAGGTCTGGGTGATACTCCGCTGGCTGCTGGTACTTTTGATGACATAGGTGGAGGAGTTGCTCTTACGGGAATCTTGCTCCGGATCATAGCGGCATTGAGAGGACTTCAGATAGAGTGTGGAACAGCAAAGCAGGTTCTGCTTAAGGTCATGGAAGAGATGGCCAGCAAAAAACATGTAGATCCAGGGGTTACAGCAGCTGTTCAGACTGGCCAGCAGCATGGAGATGATAAAGGGCATTGCTGTAGAGGGGAAAAAACAGCTTTAACTAAATGTAAAGAGCAGAACACACATTGTATTCCAACTGTGTGGTCTTGCCTTAAATTAAATATTCTGTGCTGTCAGTGCTTTTATAATGGTTACCGAACCTTTAACATCCATCACATTTTCATTCCACAAAATGTATAGATTTAGCAGAAAAATGTTTTTGAGATTAAAAAAAAAAAGTTCTTCACACTAAGAAAACCTGTTCACTGAAATATTCTTTGGGGAACTAATATGGCATCACTGCAAAAATCCCCGAATCTATTTTTTAACTGTAAATCCATGTTTTGGGAGATGCTGATATTATTTGTTGAAATGACACACTTACACATTACATCCGCCTCTGCTGTCTTGTATAGATATTAATTAAACATACAGTGAAAACATTAAATTATATGAATAAGGATCATTAATGTTACAATTATTTTCTTAATGTGTTATACAAGCACAGATGAAAATGAATAAGTTCAATAATTGCACATGACCTCAATTTCATAGGGGGACTTTGTTATTCCACCTTAAAAAATAATCTGGTAGGAAATAAATATTCATCACACGCCGTTTCCTTATGCATGATCTTAACAAAAAAAAAGCAATTTTACAGAAGTGGAAATCTGAGTCGGTGCCCATATTTGAGAGTTGGCTCAGAGACCTAAGCCAAACCCACAGAAAACATTTCACACACTTGGTTTCACGGTTACAAATCTCAAAACACAAACACACATTTAGGATGACAAACATTAATTATACAGCTAATAAAATCAGACATTCGTAAAAATGTGGCATCCAATAAAATCCTTATCCTAATCCTTGATTTATAACTTCTTAAGGGCTTTGTGGTCAATGAAAGGTGTGTGCTCTGTGTGATTCGACTCACACTGCCTGTTATCTTAACAAGGAACTGTAGTAGTACTTCAGACAATCAGGTTAATAAAGATGGTTACTGCCTTTTGTTTTTTTGTTTTAGTTCTTGTTAGTGTTAAAGTTACTGGGAACAAGTATTATCCTTATAGAAGTTAAGTGTCACTGGCAATTTTCTTCCTTTTTCTTCTCCCTTCTCCTTTTTAGCTAACTCGTTTTTCTTTGACGGGTATGAACAAAAAGTATATGGGCTGTTACAGTGTGTATGAATGGTGTGAGTCTAATGTGTGCTTTTGATTAAATGAAGTTGGGTTGTTGGTAAAATATTTGTTTGAATGTTGTAACTTATTCAAATATTTATGTTTTCTATGTGCCTTTGTTATTTGTATGTGATTCATTGACCGGAAATTTGCACCTGTAATGTTGAGATTTGTCCTTTTGGGGTCACCGTAGTTTTGCGCAAGGGGTGATGAACATTTAAGGTAGCTGGCGGTGTGAATGGGGAGCAGCTGCGTTTGAGCTTACATGTATTTTAGCTGAGATCTCGTGTTTTATTCGTGAACTTGAAACTTAACGCCCGTTTTATGACGGAAGAAATTATTATCAAAAGTTGTTTGGATTCCTTGGTGAGCGCAGCGAGGTACGATATCTGTTTTCATTCATTGATCATTCATAATATTGTCCGTATGGTTTTATTAGCTGTATAATTGATGTTTGTCATCCTAAATGTGTGTTTGTGTAGTGATATTTGTAACCGTGAAACCAAGTGTGTGAAATGTTTTCTGTGGGTTTGTTTTCAATACAGTTTTCACGGTGCTATGTTGATGACGTCATGGTTTGGCGAACTTAATAAAGGACACCTATGCATCAGTCGAGACTCTCTTTTTTTGGATCCAAGGGCTGCTACAGGTAGGTTTATAGTTTTCTTTAAATATAGGTGTATATACATGTTTTAAAAAAATAAATAATAATAATTATTTTGTAACACTATTTACTAATATTATTTACTTTATTTGTAATACACCTTTATGCGAAGGTATTCATAATATACGTTATACTGCATCATATCATAAATAATTGTAACCAAAGTTTAAATGCATTACAATGCACTCACCTTGTTACATCTGAAATTGGTTGTTCATTATTTGTTTGATGCATTATACTTTCTAAAGGTTTGCTCAATGAGTATATAAGTAATATAATGTATTATAACTGATTACACTAACTAATTACAAAGCATAATTAATTTATTAACAATACTTAACACTTTAGTTTAGGGTCCAATTATCACTTTTAAATAGTTGCTTAGCATGCATATTACTAGGATATTTTCCGTTTATTAGTATGTATAAAGCACATGTTAATGCTTTATTATGACCAAATTCTACATCCCTTAATCTTACCCAATACATCTACCACACTATTAATAAGCAATATTTGGAGTTTATTGAGGCAAAGGTTAACAGTGAAAATTGGACCCTAAACTAAGTGTGTAACCAATAATATTTAGTTGTAAATAAAACAAAGATTAAACGTCTATGTTTTACAAGAAAATACTATTTAATCTCTCTACCTCAAAAATTCACGTTTAATTAAATGTTACTTGCAGTTTCTTTGTAATTATTTAAAAAATAAATTCAGAGTGAAAAATTGGGGTTATATTATTTTTCAGTATTTCCTGCCAAACTGATCATTGAGAGCTATTTGAGATTAATAATGTCCTGTATTTAACCTCATACAGAGCAATCCCTAAGATCTGATATTAGCACAGATCAAATGTAACTGAATGAGAGCAATCAGGGGAAGATGAAAACATTTCACTGGGAAGGCATTAGACATTAATTCAACAGTCATTTGCAAATGAAGGGATTTATTTTGGCTACAGTAATAAGGGTCTGTGCCACGATACTGTTTATCTTTAGAAGTCCAGAAAGGTAAAAGGAAAACAGGAAAAGCTTCAATGTCAGTCAGCACAGTGTCCAAAGCTCAGACATGCTTTATCACTATCTCCAATCTTGTAGGGATTTGAATACACAATGTGGCATTGAAAAACAATTGACGTGAGAAGCATGATGTCAGATCACTTCTTTTAAAAAAATAAAAAACAGTGTTTGTGGACTGTGGTTTAATCGTGCAATCTGTCACTGAGCTGTCCTTCTCAAAGATCTTATACAAGCAAGCAGGCATATATAGACAGAATAAACAACAGATTGTTTGCTAGCTCATGGCAATGCTGAAAGATCTGCTAAGCTAGAAAGCAGGAGATGATTGACTGAGATAAACTCATTTTGCTCCTATTTACATTAAAGCAATGAGCCAATCAAGGTCATTCATTACTGGGATTTTATCATCATGGGAAAGAGGTGTTCTCAGGCATGAGTAGAAGTGAAAACGTCTCGGTAACAGATGTAACCCTCGTTCCCTGAGAAGGTTATGTTAGGTTATGTTGTGTTATGTTAAAGTAACTATTAATTCAGCTATTAGTACGTTATTATTCATTTACTATTATTGTAAAGTGTTACCCATACACTGTTAGCAATGAATCTTTTTAGCTTGCACGATTTTGCCGAAATTTCACTAATGTGATCGTATCTTAAAACAAAAATTGGCAATCCCATGTTCAGGTATTTACACTTGAGGGGAAAAAATCCCAAACCTGCAAATAATATGCATATAGAAAACCAGATCACAAATCTGAGCACTAACATAGTCTGCATCCCCATTAGAATACTGACATGACTTTGCCATACTTGGGTAGTCCTCCTTGCATACCATTGTAATGATAAGAGGAAATGAGATGCAGGTGATAGTAATCAAAAGACTGATAAGTATTCTGGTGGTGAGCTGTGTGCTGAAATTAAACATGACATTACTATTGCGGTCTAATGTAAATGGGCTGTGAAATAAATTAATTCTCCTGCAAAAAGGATGACGCATGAGGGTAAAAAGAAGAATCTGATATATGAACCATGATTCCATCGAAGCCCTTTTCCCAAAAATCTTTCCGAAAATATACTGTGGTGCATTTTAAAACGAGTTGTCTGTAGCTGCGGCATTCGCATTAAGAATTGATTCATCAGGGCATAAATGCCCTGTTATGTCGTATTTTCTACTAGGAAACCTTGAGGCAATTTTGATACCTGAGTTTTATAAAAAAAAAAAAACTTCAAACATGGCGGAGGAGAGAACGATTGCTGCTGTTGACTGGTATTCTTCTTCTTTTTTTTTCCCACAACAGCTATCGCCTTGTTTTGTCATTATAGTGCTTATTTACATGAATAACCATTTAAAACACATTTTATGATTTATACACCGCGAAAATAGCATGTACCGGTATTTGACACAATCTCTAGATCTAGATAGCTGTGAATGTAAACAATAGCGCTGATATTTTATTGAGTTGTCAACAAATGGGACATTCTGGCTTAAATAAGATTTCCACAAGAAATAGGCAAGAATAAACTTGCTATCCTTGTGGTTCCTATTCTTCTCGACAATGTGAGCACTTAATGTAGAGCATAATCACGACTTCAGAAGTGGGAAGTAGGAATTTTCCAAAAGGATGTGAAAGCAGCATAATTCCCAATATTCAACAAACAACCATGACCATCACAGATTTTCAAGACCAAACCAGTAGAAAATTAAATTTGGAAAATTAAATTTACATTGAGCAAAGAGCACACAAATATCATATTAATGTTCTATACACATTGATTAAATAAGATTGACAATAACTTGTTTTTCAGAGTAGATTTTTGTGCACTTGTGAGGTCATTCGCATCAAACATCCAGACACAAAGTTTCTGGGTTTGATCCTTCAGTCTCTCAGAGTAAGGGTAATTGAATTTAGAAATGAAGGAGTAAGCAACAAACCCAGATAGGGCTCCAGTCAAGAGTATTGCTTTTCTGTTTGCTAGTTTCTACCTCCTAATTGTGCTGCTGAGCTCACATGAGTCGGAGAAAACTGGGCAAGCACATCTCTGTACTATCGGCAGTTAGATCAATGAACAGAGAGAGAATGAAATCCTTTAATAGGAAGCAATGAAAAAGATTTTCCAGCCTGCAAAGTGCTTTATTCTGCACACTTCATAAGATTTACAGAACATTTTAAATTGGATGCAAAGCTAAGGATGCATTTTAACTGGGATGCTAATATGATATACTTTTTTTCATCAGACCTTTTAAACACTGTTCAAATCACAGTCATTTTGAAATAATTTTTCAATATTCACCTATAGGCTGCTGGCTGCTATTTATTTAATCAAAAATAGAGTGGAAAAAGTAATATTGTGAAATATTATTATTTAAAAGAACTGTTTTTTCTATTTTAATAATAACTAAAAAAAATATTTCCGACCCCATACATTTGAACAGTATATAGCGTGTATTTACAAAATGAAGATAAAAGATCCATGCAACGTCATTTTAGAAGGCCAATACAGGTCAGTGAATGTCATTTGTCCAAACGTTTTACTGTTCAAAAAAGGTGAAAGACTTAGTGGAAAGCTGTTTTTCCCTTGTAATTCAATTAAGAGAGATGAGAACAAAACTAGCGGCCATTGCCAAACTAAACGGCCTGAAAATAAAGCAAGTTCAACAAGAAGTGGCTGTTTTCGGCTTTCATTTAATCTATAACTGCAGCTGAGGTTTAAACACATCAGATCACCAGTGTTATTAATCTTATCAATTGGTCTTAGCCAAAAAAAAAAACATATTGTTGCACACTTTTGGGAAAATGTCATTAGTAACTGCATTCCACTATGGCTGTGTCAGCCACTGTTCAGGCATAAATATGTTCAGAGTTGTCTTAATATTTAAACTTTGAATGTTGTGCTGAACTTGCCATGATGTGTGAATAATCATGGTTATATGTTTTGTGCAACACTATCTCACGACCAATTCGTACGAATTCGACGCATGATTAAAAAGTGGCTAATTCGTACTAATTCGAACGACCTCACTCGTACTAATTCGTACGATTTGTCTAAACCCACGTGATGGTTAGGTTTAGGGGCGGGGTAAGGGGTAGGTCATTTGTACGAATTCATACGAATGGGCCAATTCGTAAAATATGTACGATTTAGCAAAATCGTATTAATTCGTACGAGTGAGGTCGTATGAATTGTTACGAATTAGCCACTTTTTAATCATTCGTCGAATTCGTACGACTTGGTCGTGAGATCGGGTTGGTTTTGTATGGTCGAGCAGGTCATGATGCAAGTCTCACACTCTCTTTCCTCTGAGTCTTATAACATTTCATTTTTCTCTCTGAAGTGTGACATGACCGTACTCTCTTTATTGCAGGACAAACATGGTAAATCTCATGGCGAGGACATTGCTCACTGACATTTTATTGTCAAACACACTAGAGAAGCCATGGAGTAACCTTTTAACTCTGAGTAATCCAATTTCTGAGCAAACCTACGAGTTAAAAATCCATCAATTACTATTTTTAAATAATGTATTGTTTATAAGCTCAAAAGTTTTAGGGTTCCTCAATGTCTTTTGTACTGAAAAGATGGATTTTGTGTGCATGTAAAAACAAAATGACTATTTGTAAATAATTTTTCGAGCACATAATGTAGGCTACAGTATTAATATCATATAGAGGCATCAAGCTTTTATTCAAAACAACTGTTATTTACCACCAGTATGTTTTTTTGTTTGGGTGATTTCTCATACAGCAGACGGTCATGATTTAAGCGGTGTAGCTCTTCTGAATATTAATGCTTTCCCGAGGCCGGCCTTTATAGCTTTGCTGTTTGTAGCGGAGTACATCTGTAGTGATTTAAAAGTAAAATGCCCACCAAAGCAACCCTAGATCTGGACTGATAGAACATTAGTCATCTTATTCAATGAATTACAATGAATTAAAACCAGCTTCTTTTCTTTTGCCTTGAAAAGAACACTTGAAAGTAGACAATCAGGAACCATCTCACATGAACTCATTAGGCTAACCATTTTAATTTTGTAAGCTATATCTTCACTCTGTAGTAGGCTACCAGACTGATAATTGTTAAACTTTAAACCATGTGAACATGAGAATAGCTTAGCATGTTCAAGTATTGTATGAAAATAAATCAGTCTAGAAGAAAGTGAGATGGGGAACGTTGATAGCGAACAGCCTTCCTAATTGGCCAACAAACTGACATAGTGTATAGGCTAGAATCCCTTGCTTAATTAGTAAGGGTGAATTCAGGTAGATTGGGACACTTTTTGCCATCGAGATTGCTGGCTAAAGATATACTGTATGTAAGTTTCTTTATTTTATCTATGTTTCATTTGTTGACTGATATTTTACAAATATCAACCTTATTTTTTAAATGTAATTTTGTTTATGATTAACGATTATGTTTATGAAAAAACACTTGTGATTATTATTATTAATGCTATAATTATTAATCATTAAAAAGTTGGATATTATAAAATAAAAAAACTCTAATATATCATAGATAGATAGATAGATAGATAGATAGATAGATAGATAGATAGATAGATAGATAGATAGATAGATAGATAGATGGATAGATAGATAGATAGGTTTAGTAGAGGTGTGGGGTGCGTGTGTAGGCTATTACACCCAATAAAGTGCGTATGCACGCAAAAACTGTATCATATGCATGCGTATAAATTGCACGATAAACAATGCGTGATGTAGAGATGTTTTTTTCATGAGATGGATGGATGGATGGATAGATAAGAATATCAAAAAGGTATTTTTTTAAACTAAGAATAGACCTAGACCGAGCATCTGTAAGTTCAAGAAATGTAGTTCCAGAGAAGCAAAATTGGAGAGGGAAAACTTTTTGTAACTGATCCCAAAAATATAGCAATAAATGAAAAATCCACAGACTAAAAAATTGTTAATCGAACTTCCCTCACCAATGGCATAAACTACCCATAACAAATCTATGTGCCCTCCCTCGTCTCCATGTAAGCAATTTCGCATCTGGGCCTGCAGATAAAACTCTTATCAAACTGTTCAAGAAACTTACCTTCCCTTGGTGCTTCAGGATCCCATGCTGACCACATCTGTACGGAGAAAAACGGAGTCCAGCACACTATATAAGCCAGTACGATGACAAAGGTCATTTTAACAGTGGTGATTTTGGCCTTGGAAATAAGTTTGACGCTGCTGACCCGCGTGAGCGCGCTGCTTTTCGACGCTTTGGTTGTGAGAGTGATACACGGCTCCTTCTTCGTCTTCCTTTTAAAGTTTTGCCATATTTTAAAGCTTATAAGTCCGTAGCAGACACTCAGAATGGTCACTGGTATGATGTATATTGTCAGACTAATCCATGTAATGTAGGCTTTCGCTCCCCATGGCTGCACGAAATCTCCCCAGCAATCATATACTCCTGGACCCACCTCACGTAAGGAGAAAATATAAACCTGTGGGATGCTAAAAAGTAAGCTCAGTGCCCACGAACAAATCACGTAACAACGGTCCTTTCGCTTGTGTAAAGAACGGAGTGGCTGACAGATTGCCATACATCTGTCTATGGACATCAAGACCAGCATGTACGTTGAGGCGAACATCCCAACGGTCTGAAGATATTTCACCAACCTGCACAGTATGTCTGGCCCATAAAAGCGAAATGTGATGTCCCAGATGAGCTGAGGAAGAACCTGGAAGACAGCCACGACTAAGTCTGCGATGCTGAGGTGCTTCATGAAGTAATACATGCGAGATTGACTGTGCTTGGCGGTGTGGATTGCAATAAGGACGCAAAGGTTACCGGCGAGTGCCAGGAAGAGCACCAAAGACAGTACAGTAACTTCCACTTTTGCAACCTCTTCGTTCCGCTTCAGGGGGTTCACGCCGTAAGTTTCATTGGTGACGCTGGAGTTTCTAGTTGTCTCATTGAAAGACCAAATGATGTCCTCCATGGTGCCAAAAGCGCACACCTTCTTCTCCACAAATGTCAGAGAACTGATTATTTTTCCTTGCGCATAATTAGCCAGTATAGGCAGCCTTTCATCTTTGGCACTATGAGGATCTCAGGGAACAGGGAAAGCCCTTTGCTGCTCGGTGATGATCCCTCAGTTGTTCTCAACCTTTACTGTGAACTATACACACAAAAAGCATTAGGCTATATATACAAAAAAAAAAAAAAAAACCTATTGTAATCCAGCACATTTATCCTTTATTTTACAAATAGCCTTATAAGCATGTTTTTTTTAAATGAATAGATAATATAGTATAAAAATATAACTTAGTAGTATTTTAACATTGCAAATATATTTTAACATTGTAAATATAATTTTTAATGTGCAAGTACTTACAATTATTGTGCATTTTGGTGTAAAGCAGAGTCCAGATGTGGAGAACCTCCTTTGCTCTCACTCGGCTCGCACTGAATGGAGCGCGTCACGATATCACCACTTATACATCTTCTCAATGGCTCTCCTTACCCAAACATACCTATGATTTCCACTAGGGGTCCGTGTGCTCTATTGCAAATCAGTAAGCTCCTCTGAAACGGTCCTAAAAGCCTGATTTTTTTTTTTTTTTTTCCAGTGCTTTTTTATTTTTTGCATGTTTACTGCCTTAATAATATTTCTTTTTGGTAAGGGCATTTATGATGAAAATTAAGCTATGTTTAGAGCAAACAAAAAAAATATGATGGGAATAGAGCAGAATCAGGAGAAATTTTCTTTTTTGTAAAGGAAATAATATAGAATATCGGTAACAATTTACATTAAGGTTCATTAGTTAACATGAACTAAGAACGAACAATAATTTTTCATCACTTAGTTACTACTAATTTAAACATTTACTAATACATTAATAAAACCAAAGGTTGTATGACTAACCTGCTGTATTTGTATTATCTAACATTAAAGATTAATAAATACCATTACAAATGTATTGCTCATTAGTTCATGTTAGTTAACACATTAATTAAAATTATTGTAAAGTGATACCAAAATATCCTTTAACTAAATGAGGTTAGATAAATATAAGACATCTTTCTTAAGTACATTAACACAAATATTAAACTCATTCGTACAAAATATCAGCCGGAACTGTTATCATTGAATAACATTTATCTTTGGTGGCATGTGAGAGGTTGCAGATCATGTTTTGAATATCCACCTCAAGAAGACTTATTAGTATGCCCCAAACAGGCCTTATCACACTCCATCAATTGAATGCCCGAGTCCTGATCTGCGTCAGCGTCTCTTAGTGGACGCGCTGCATACCAGGGTCGGGAGGATTTCTGAAAGTCAACACGCTTATAAAATAGTGTCGACCGAGAAAGGACATCAACAGTCAGTTACGGAAATTACATTATCATGTCAGACGATAACATGTTTTCATAACTTAGAATTTAAAGTAGGCTAATGTATTGGCAAAATGTGTTGTTACTCTTTTAAATGCAGGCCTGTATGTTTTTTATTATGAATAAACAAAGAACATGTGTGTTGCTCTCAAAATATGTTTCTAGTCTGTCTGTGATATGGAGAGAATTACAATAAATGGGCTATAATAGTTCAAAGTTAAAGGAGTAGTTCACTTTTTTTAAAAAAAAACCTTTTGCTGATAATTTTCTCACCCCCATGTCATTTATGATGTCCATGTCTTTCTTTCTTCAGTCGAAAAGAAATTAAGATTTTTGATGAAAACATTCCAGGATTTTTCTCCAAATAATGGACTTCAATGGGAACCAAACGGTTCAAGGTCCAAAAGACGGTTTCAGTGCAAACCGCAAACTCTTCAAAGGGCTTTAAACAATTCCAGACAATGAATAAGGGTCTTATCAAGCGAAACGATCGCTCGTTAAAAAAAAAAAACAAAGTTTAAGTTTTATAAGCTCAAATGCTCGCCTTGTTCTGTTCTGTGATGCGCATTCGTGACTCTCCTGTTCGAACTCGTTCATCAAAATGAACAAATCTTTTTCAGAGTCAATTTGTTCATTTCATTCATTGAATCAACCAAATGAAATGAAAAAAATATTCGTTCATTTTGATGAACAAATTCGAACAGGAGAGTCACGAACGTGCATCATAGAACAGAGCAAGGCGACCATATGAGCTTATAAAACTTAAACTTTGTTTTTTTTTTTTTTTTTAAATGAGCGATCGTTTCGCTTGATAAGACCTTATTCATCGTCTTGAATCATTTAAAGCCCTTTGAACAGTTTGCACTTAAACTGTCTTTGGTTCCCATTGAAGTCCATTATATGGAGAAAAATCCTGGAATGTTTTCATCAAAAACATTAATTTCTTTTCGACTGAAGAAAGAATGACATGGA
The DNA here is from genome assembly GCF_988280905.1 of Pimephales promelas. Taxonomy (NCBI): domain Eukaryota; kingdom Metazoa; phylum Chordata; class Actinopteri; order Cypriniformes; family Leuciscidae; genus Pimephales; species Pimephales promelas. Next base: position 29,995,163 of record NC_142776.1, on the reverse strand, counting down.
TATCTTGGATGACATTGGGGTGAGTAAATTATCAGCAAAAGTTTTTAATGGATGTTATAACAAAGAAAAAAATCTGTCTGTTAAGATCACCAAATTATCATTATAGATTGACACTGTGCAATCAATCGACCTTGCTAAATCAATCGACTGTGACTGTCACTCATAACACCCAACGTGTCAAACAGGTCAGCTTCAAGAGGAATAAATGTTACAGCAACCATTCATGTTTTTCATCCCCACTGGTGCTGCACTGGTATCTCACCATCACTTATTTTTGGACGTCACAGAACCTCGAATATCCCATGTGGCCATTGCAAGAAAATGGTTTGTTCGACTTTGACAATCTAACATCTTACCTATTTTAAACAATGGCCACCAGCCCTAAATCTAACTCATTGAAAGGAAAGGATGTTGTGCAAAGTGAACAGTGTTTTATTGCATGGCAAGTTCATTTGAATTAAATCACTTTGCTTTGTTATGTTCCAAACAAAATTCATGCCTCCAGCACCTTAGGTGATAATATGCATAAGCCAGCCCAGCTGCCATATAGCAAGTAGGTTCAAAGAATCCCTGTCGCAGTGCTGAGAGAAATCTCGCTGAGGCCACAAAGAACAGTAAATTACTCCCGTCAGTGGAATCTCTAGTTAAATATCAAGACGCTTCCTGCTGTACAGTGGCAAAGTTTAAGTCACTGAATGGAGTGCGCATGTCATCTTCAGTTTTAAACATTTTTTTCCGATCAGCTTGTGTGGAAAGAAATGCACAAATTGCCCAGCTTAACAACATTCGATACTCATGGAGAATCATTGCTCCAGTAAATGGCACGCAGTAAGGCTCATAATTGGGATAATAACACCATCAGTACCACAGCAGAATCCTAAAATCTTATTTGGCCAGCAAAGAAGGGGTCTGAATGCGACTGCAGTCACCTTAGATAATCACTGTTTTGAGCTTCAAAAACAGTCTGGCTTCTTCAACAGAAAATAGCAGGACCTGGCTGACCCTATAGGAGATGTATTTTTCTGACTGCACTGTTTATTTACAGCAAAGCTCACTCATTATTCTCAGTGGTTGCAGTGGCGGAAGGGAACAGACCTGGTCTTCTTCTAGAAATTTTAAACAACTCGTTTAGTTTTCAAACAGCAGTCAATTGCAGGAGAGTCGGTAAAAAAAGGATTTTTTTTTTTGCTTGTCGAAGATTTTTTATAAATGTTCTTAAAAGGAGTAGTTCACTTTTGAAAAAACTTTTTTCTGATAATTTATTCACCCCCATGTCATCCAAGATGTCCATGTCTTTCTTTCTTCAGTCGAAAAGAAATTAAGGTTTTTGATGAAAACATTCCAGCATTTTTCTCCATATAATGCACTTTATTGGGAACCAAACGGTTCAAGGTCCAAAAGACAGGTTCAGTGCAAACTGTTCAAAGGGCTTTAAACGATTCCAGGCTATGGGTCTAATTTAATTTTAATTAATTTAATGAGCGAAACGATCGCTCATTAAAAAAAATAAAATAACAAACTTTAAGTTTTATAAGCTCAAATGCTCACCTTGCTCTGTACTGTGATGCACGTTCGTGACTCTCCTATTCGAACTTGTTCATCAAAATGAACTAATCTTTTTCTGAGTCAATTCATTCGTTGAATGAACCAAATGACTCGGAAAAAGATTAGTTAATTTTGATGAACGTGTTCGAACAGGAGAGTCACAAATCTGCATCACAGAACAGAGCAAGGCGAGTATTTGAGCTTATAAAACTTAAACTTTGTTTTTTTTTTTTTTGTTTTTTTTTTTTAATGAGCGATCGTTTCGCTTGATAAGACCCTTATTAATCGTCTGGAATCATTTAAAGCCCTTTGAACAGAAAGTGTCTTTTGGACCTTGAACCGTTTGGTTCCCACTGAAGTGCATTATATATGGAGAAAAATGCTGGAATGTTTTCATCAAAAACCTTAATTTCTTTTCGACTGAAGAAAGAAAGACATGGACAACTTGGATGACATGGGGGTGAGTAAATTATCAGCAAAGGTTTTTTGAAAAGTGAACTACTCCTTTAAAGCTGTTTTCATTTCTAAAAAAAAAAATCATTATTTTTACAGCATGTCTCCTCTATCAGCGTTATGATTTGTATTGGCTCGTTATCATTGAACAGTGAGCCTGGTTTTCATTATCTTCCCTGGCACAACTCTACCATAATTTAATTTTCAAATTTTATTCCCTTTGCCAGGTATAATTGGTTAAAAAAAACGATGTTAAGAAAGTATCTGGACATGGTCAACCGTCCCATAATAAAACAAATAAATGGGAAAATGTATCAAATTAGAATTAAGTGAAGATACACAGGCCAGAGGGTTTATTTATTTGTAAATGTGTGGTTTGTGCTGTACAAAATACAAAGCATATGAAATAATGAAGTGAGAAAGAGATATTCTTTAATGTTCTGTCAAATAAAATAAATAGTCAAGCCAAAAATGGCACAATATTTGCTAGCACTTTAAGTGAAGGGGTGTGCATAAGACTGACATTACACCTTCACAATCATGGCATGGCACGTCATGAATATGAAGTAGGTTTCTGCATGTTTATAGGTGTCATTCACTCAATTATGACATTTTAATGCAAATATGTTTTGGTAAGACAACTTGACAAACCAATACATCATATAACCCTTAATGGTCTTAACCAACAAAAAATTAGCAAGACGCTCACAAATTCTGTAGATAGTGTAACTCGGCAAGGAATAGCCTTTTCTATTTGTTTTCTTTAAATGTTTAGGCTGTGTGTGTAAACTTGCAGACAGCTTTTTACATGAAGAAGAGTCCCTGTTGTTTCATCCACTCATTGCTAATGGCTTCTAACAGTTCACAAGTATTTGAAAAATGTCTCTAAGTTAGTTTGAGTTTTATGTGTGACCAAATATTCAATATAGGGTTTAAATCTGGACTCTTGTATTATTTTCACGCATCACTGTGAAGCTGATTTGATACAATCTGTATTGTAAAAAGCCTTATATAAATAAAGGTGACCAGTGTTGGGAGTAACGCATTACAAAAGTAATACATTACATATTACTTTTTGCTGTAACGCAGTAAGGCATTACTAATCAATTTTCAGTAATATTTTACTCGTTACATGTTCAGTGAGGCTTGTATTACAGTTGCATTACAGTGTATTGTCTGCTTTTACTTCTTAAAGGCAACAGACTCTGTGAAAGTTTTAAAGCAGTCTTTTAGTGCCAGTTCAGTGCGGTCATGTCTGTAACATTGTTTTTTCCTCATAAATGCGAACACGAAAACTAAAATAAAATGAATATTTTAAGTTCTATGGAAACTGGAGAGCCAACCCTTCTCATCCGATTTGCGCAGTGTAATTAACAGAATTACAAAAAATATATTTTGCCTCCAATTTTTTTGTCACGCATGAATGTGTCTTTTCCCTAATATTAAAAATAAAACATAGACTGATATTTGTCTAATGTCTGGAGTCCTTTAAGGAAGTAGCCTATATACGTTTCAATACATCTATTTTCTCATGTATTTTTTTATTTCATGTTTTGACTGCAAATGTCATGTCCATAATGCTGGACTTCCCCAATATTAAATAATGTATTGTGGTAATTTTGTGGTGTAGGTCTACATATTTTATAATGTTAACTTTAAATAATACCAATAGCCTAATTTAAAGATAAGGCAGCATTGGATCTGGACGGTAAGGAGAATAACGAGAATAACGGAGTTGGAATTGTGTCGCGATTCTGTAGGTTCGTGGATCTGAGTCGTGTGGCGAATCGCGATTTCGGTTTCATTTTGCAGATCGTTACAGCCCCAAAGTTAAGTTCTACTAAGTTATTTTGGTGAAAGTAACTCAAAAGTAATACATGAGTAATGTAACGCATTACAATTCTGAGAAAGTAATATTGTAAGGTAATGAATTACTTTTAAATAACAGTAACAAGTAATACCTAATGTATTACAGTTTGGAAGTAACTTGCACAACACTGAAGGTGACTGACCAGGCCATAACATGCCCTCTCAGAAAAAAAAAAGTACAAAAGCTGTCACTGTGGCGGTACCTTTTCAAAAGGTACACCTTTGTACCTAAAGTGTGCATTTTAGTCAAGATACATATTGGTACCAAAAGTGTACATATTAGTACCTAAATGGTACATATTAGAACCCTTTTGAAGGGTACTGTCCAAGTGACAGCTTTTGTACCCTTTTTCCCTGAGAGTGTGAGCCACTACGTCTTAACAATTTGAGCTGGAGCATTTTCGTGTTGAACAATTACATGCGATCATTTGTCTTTATAACAATCTTTCATTAGAAGAATTAAAGCCATTCTGCAATATTCTCCTGTAATCCAAAGCAATAAATGACTTTTTCCATGAAGTAGCTCACCAATACCAGCAGCTTAAAAGACGCCCCACACAGTGCCAACTCATCCTCTATGCCTCACTGTGGGAGAGATGCATCTAATATTATATTTCTCATCAGACATTTGAAGAGAACGTTCGGGAGCATCACCATGCAACTCATGTTTCATGTGATTTATCACTCCACACAACTCTGCCTGAACCACTCAGAATCAAACTTCCCATATTCTGCCAAAAACATGTCTTTGATGTTTGTTTGTGTTTTCTGAGACAGCCATGGATTTTTAAGTAGCCTAGTGCATTTGCTTACATTTAGCAATTTCCTTACCGAAAATTTGTGGTTAAGACAATTAAAAGCTTGTGTGTAGCCACTAGCCAGTTTGGGCGTGGCTAATATTGTAGCGCTAGAAGAAATGGAAATTCAATTCACATTTATTTGTATAGGGCTTTTCATATCATTTCAAATCAGCTTTACACAAAATGCAATTTAGAGTTATCAGAGCCGGTGACAACATAATGTACATATTTCAGAAATGTACAGGGAATGCAAATCATGCAGTTAGAATCACTGTGAATTCAAGAGTGTTCACGTACGTGTGCTATCTATCCATCTATCTTAAAATAATCCCCGTAATCAACACTAAAAGATGCAGAGAAAGGTAAATATTGTTTTACATAAGGTTGGTTCAAAGTCAACCTTTCAGCCATTGGAAACTAAGTTACTGCTGATGAGTGGTTGGCCTTTCATGGATCATTGCTACCTATCCGATAACCATGTGAGAGTGTCTGTTCTATATCTATAATCATTATAATATACAGAGCATGAATCAAGGGCCACTAAGTGTATCATTACGATGTTAAAAGAAAAAAACAACATTTTATTTATGTCTATGATACAATGTACATTGATAGATTTGATGTAATCCTGCTTATCTGATAATAAACTGAATGCAGAGAATTAAATCAAGTCACTGAGGGGTAGTCTGACGTTGTATTTACCTTCACACAGGCAGATATGTACACACAGTAAGAGAGAGCGAGGACAAAGACACAAAACAGGGAAGAGAGAACACGTTGCTGCTCACGCTATCGAAATGCAGCAGTTTCCTTGAAGTCAAAGCTAATGTAGAAGGCTACAGGCGGGATTTCCTTTTTTTCTAATGGAAAAAAGTGCCTCAAATTGTCTGTGTTGATTCAATATTTAGACTTACAGAGTGGGATCAAAATCATAACACAATATAACTGTAACAGATTAATAATGCTAAACACACAAACACATGAAAAAGAAGATAACCATAGAGGAAACATTTCCATTTGCACTAGCCAGAAAGCTTTCTTGGCAGACATATTTCACCAGTGCAGATACATAATGTTAAATGATTCACATATGTTCTTGGATATTCTGTAGTGTTGAAAGAAAATAACAAACCATTCGAAGCATTAAACATGGCGATCATTTGTGATAACTGAAAACATGCAGTGATTCATATTTGACAAACTTGCCCATTTTAAAATGTAAAAACTTTCTAGGAATTAGGACTAGCTCACTAAAAATATCTTCCAAAAAAAAAAAAAAAATAGGTTCAGAACAGGGTTTTTGCTCAAGTATTATATATACATATGCACAATATATATTTAGTAATTATAGTTTTGTAAAATGAAAGGGATATATTATAATAATATTTCTAATAACATTCATTGAGGACTTATTAAATCTTAAAGCTCTTAAAGGTAACTTTTGGCCTTCAAGCACTTAAACAAAACTGCATGCATGGTTGTTCTTTGGCTCTGTGTTCCTGTGTGGAGAAATATGATCCTTCACAATAGATAACGCTTTACAATGGCCTCAGATAGAGCGCTACATATGGCAATTTAATTGTTCAATAAAATACCTTACTCACCTATTAAGTAATAAAAACACCATCTCCGCGTCGCTTTTACGACTTTTCTAATCCCTAAACTAAAAAAGCTAAGCCAATGTTTGTCCTCATTTTATTACGAGCTCCGTCACTCTCTTCCGTTTTTTAAAAAATGGGGGATTCTCCCTTCTCCCTAACCTTTCTCACTCATTGTGAGAACTAACCTCTGCAACTCCCACGAAACACACACGTCAAAGTAGCCAGAGCAACATTTTCTCAATTTACAGATTGCATGGGCGAGTGTGTGCATATGTACGTAATTTCCCTCAAAAACCGTCTTGTCAGGTCTAAAATATAAACACTTATTTGGCTTACCATATAAATCAGACAGTGATAAAACTCATTTTGGAAGAAGGAATGATGATGTATTGACACCTTTATGGTAGGTTTACAGATTCAAATAATGTATTAAACAAAATTAGGACTCTTAAATAGTGTTGATAAATACAAACAAAAAATGCTAAACGATAGCGTACATGCAAATGCCAATGAAATCAGTCATGATAAGCACACCTAAATCTTGGCATGGCAAAACAAGTTCACTCTTTATGAACATAGACAAGCATAACAAGATATCACTGGGTCAGATGTTTCGATATAAATTCAAGGCAGGCCTGAAACATCAAAATGAAATATCTGGAGGTGTTGAGATTCCTTTTAAATCACCAGTAAATGAAATGAACACGGTACAGTTCAGGCTCCGCTAAGTATTTCTAAACCGTGCAGCACTCTAGCTGTTTATGGAGTGAGATAGCATCTCTTTCCAGCATCTCACTGCTCTCAAGGGTTATTTTTCTTTTTGTTCTGACAGCGCCTAGATAAGATGAAAATAACACGAAGGTAGTTCATAAATAGAAGATGTGAGGGCTTGTTCTCAAATGAAATTGGATATGGTCATACTTTAGTATTTCTAAAAGAAAAGGCATTAAGTGAATTTAGACTTGGAGATCTTCACGTCAATCCAGACTCTTTGAAAATGAGACTTGGAAATTGCCAAAGCCATTGAATTCAAAATTGCAATACAGAACATTTTTCCTAGATGAGGTAGAAGGAAACATCTGTATATTTTTTTATGAGATATAAAATATCTCTGCATCAGATTTGATTATAAAAAAAAATCCAAGGAAACAGAGCATACACAATTTTCATACACATTCTATTATTCATATAGGACTTTAATTTGTGATGTAAAATGGATGTTTCAACAACAATAATTCAATTATGAAGAAAAAAAACCAAGGGATTAGCAATGGTATACACCCACAGAATTGTTAATATACTTATAAAGTCCAGAATGTGTAATGAAGTGTACTTGTACGTGTGGGAATTAATGTACAGACCTCATTCAAAGAAGAGCAAATCCCAGCCTATACAACAACTCATTTACTTGAAACAAATGTAAGCTTATTAGTGGACAAAATTAGCTTATTAGCCTGTCAGAAAAAGGGAAAGAGACCAAAAGACGTATTTTCGATACAGAGGAAGTCATGGGCGTCTGTCTAACTTCATCTTAACGAATCAATCCTTTGTTTCTATGGAACTTTTCACTTAGCGTATACCCTCTGCCATCTTATTTTGTAATAGGCCTATATCAATTCAAAGTTGCAGTTGCATCGATTCTGGCTGCCACATATTCTGTAGGTTAGGTATACAAACTAATACATTTAAAACATGAGTACTGGACACCCAACAGGATTTTCTGTGTTTGACAGAGCATTTTGCAAATCAGATGCTGTGAGTCACATGAGTCCTTCAAAAAAAACGTCCCACACCTGAGAAACATATTACCTACAGACACGCTGATGTTGGTCAATCTACAAAAGTCATTATCACAGAAAGCTAAAACTCTTTTTAGTAAAAATTTGGACTGATTTATGGAGCCAGTGCTTGACGTACAACAAAAGATGTATTTATTGTGCCCACAAATCAAGAATTCGTTTCTTAGTTTAAGTCAATCGTGGCCATGTACTATTTTGTTACCTCATTTTTATTCAAATCAAAATGAGGGAACGAATTAGTACAACATGGCCTTGATTTGAAACTAATTTGAAGCTGTATTCAAAATCCATTTGGCTCAAAGATTTGAGAAGGGTACATACCCTTTCGGTTTCAATGGGCATTCTGGAGTGCTGTATAGAGTTCTGTACGCCTTTCAAACACTTGATATATTGCATGAAACGTGTTGTTTGCTAACATGTACAGCATAATTTAAAACGCTTTGGGGGCACAGTGAGTGGGGCACGCATGATATATTTCTCAACATCTTACATGTTTTCCTCTTAATCACTCATTCGATGTTCTCAGCCTCACCAAATATCCCTCTGTTTTCTGGTCCTCCTGATAGCTGCAGTGTTATGGCCAGACATTGAGCTCAAGGCAACAAAGCAACAAATCTGTTAGAAATGTCCTGAGGATCACACCGAAATAGAAACAACCATTTTTGAGTCAGACTGGCATGCAACATACGCTTGGTTGGCAAATCAGTAGCAATTGAATTAGTTCAAGTCACTTGCTCGCTCAATGAACAGCAGGTTATCATGTCTCCAGTTGAGCTGAGGATCATTATATGTGTTCATTTTGAAAACATTTAGTTTCTGAAATGATTAAAAATGCTAATTTGTATGAGGGTCCCACTCTACTCTTTAATCTACCAACCCAATCTCATGAAACGCATGGCACGTCGTGCAATGCATTTATCGTGCAATTTATACGCGGAAATTCATTTTTACGTGCATATGATACGCAGTGTTGTGGTGTGTATTACACAGCACGTAAAAACGAATTTCAGCGTATAAATTGAACAACAAAACACAACGCGTGCTATAGAGACACAATTCATGAGATCAGGCTGTAACATTTAAATTAATAGCTTGATACAATGCATTTATTGTGCACATACATGTTTTTACAAGTACTCTATATTTACCTGCATACAGCTATAGTTAGACAGTTGAGCCCTTTACCCACTCCTAAACCTAACCTTACCCATATCCCACATCATTAGCAGCAAAAGTGTATTGCAATGCAATGAACACAATTAGTACATTTTTTTTTTTATGTAAGCAGTAAACACACAGTAGTTAAAGAAACCTAATATAAAGAGTGACCAAGCAGGATTTTGTTATCAATGGTATTTTAACACCAGTAGTATTAATTATCATTTAGCATGTCTCCCTCAGGCTATAGAGTATTGTGTATATTCACATATTTAAACTTAAACACAAGAAACGTGTTGTATCCTTGACTAACGTAATCATTTATATGCTCAGCCTGATGAAATGTGTGTGAGGCATTCAGACAAGAGGATTGACACGTTCACATTTGGTATGCACCCACGGACACATGCTGCTGCATAACTGACAGACATGCATCAACAAACATGCATGAGAGAGTGTGTGAGAGACAGTTGCCATGAGTCAGAGTCACAAACAAATAGACCTGGTGAGCACTGTGACCTTCTGGGAGAGGCCGTGTTTGGCTATAACTTTGAAAGCAACACAGTCATAATGAGAGTGTGGAAAAGTGAAGGGCGGTTCTTAAAATTCACCTCCATTCACCACTGAATCTCTTGAGCTCTCCAATCCCTTCTAAAAAAATTTTTACATAGACTAGAAAAAATTATTCACTGGAGTGTCTGGTGCCAACAGTGATGGTAAGAGACTGAGAAAAAACGAAACAGGACTTCAATGAATCTCAATTCAGGTGCAACAATAATTAATCCCAGAGAGTATAGGGGAAAAGCCAATGGTGGGGACATAAACCATTGAAACCTTCTGCACTGTGTCCCGCAGGGTGAGCACATGACTGATTAAATGATGCAGAGGCATGAAGGGAGAACCAGTTCAAACTAAAGTGTATTTGGATTGGCTTTAGCAATGGTTTTATTTTCAATTGTGTTGTAAATTCAGACATTTTTTGGCTCTCAGTGCTTGGGGCAAATCAGTATTGCTCCCTATATAAATATACACTGCTAGAATATGCTTTCATACATTTTACTTTTTAAATATTTTTTAAAATGAATGTATCCCTGTGGTGGAAAATCGAAACTTTCAGCAGCCATTACTGCAGTCTTCAGTGTCACATGATTCTAATATGCTGATTTTTTTTAAAGAAACATTTATTATTATGAATGTTGAACCCCGTGATTTTTTTCCCCCAGTATTCTTCATTTAACTACAAAACAACAGCATTTATTTGAAATGTTTTTAATATTAAATCACTGTCTCTTTACTTGTCCTTGCTGAATAAATTCATTTATGAACAGACTCCAAACATTTCAAAGTATATAACCATTTTATTTAGCTTGATTCCTTATAAGAGTAACAATATATTGTAACTGCATGGATCAAAACAAAAAAGAGGCATTAATTAATACATTAATTGCATAAAAAAACATAAGACTAATTAGTTTGTTTGTTTTTCTTGGAGGTGTCTCTACAGCATGAAATCACCTCTGAACGCCTAAATCTATGATTTGAATAAAAGCACTTATATGTTAGACTCATGCAGCTCAGAGACAGAAATCTGAATGCTTCTCTGGCTAACCTCCCCTCAAGCATTAAGTCAGACTCTGCACAGATTATTTTACTCTGAAAAGTAAATAACTACTGCATTAGACTCTCTGCAACTTTATCCACTACTGAATCTTTTCAATTCTCTCCTCCTTACTAAAAAATACTATAGGCCAGAAAAATTATTGAGATTATGCATGTCTGGTCGCTACAAATACTGTTGTGCGTTTGAAAGGCAAACAACAACATTAGATTCTCTGAAATTGTCAAGAGGACATTCCTCCTCACCACACTTTATATGACTTCAATCACACCAGCACCCTGACTGAACAAAAAAACTGCGGCAAAATACAGTCTGAAAAGATGCACATGAAAAGATGCGACATTATAGGTTTCCACTTTACATTTTTCTTTTTACATCTGATCCAAGGAAAAGTTCATCTGCAATAGATTGAACCATAATAGCCCAACATGAAAACAATCATTCAAATAATGTTTAGTCATAGAAATCTCTTTATAGGAACATCGCTTCAACGTACAATGACCTATAACGTGAGACGTGAGAAGATTATTACAAGCTGTAAATTATGGGAAGAAGTGACTAATCTGTCTGGCGCAAATTGATAATGACACCCTGGCATCTGTCAACAGATAAAACACTGGCCTTTAAATCACTTCCTATTCTATAACAACCTTTTAATGATTATAAAGTGTTGAGAAAAAAAAACCCTGAATTTTTCACACTGTTGGAAAATGTACAGAGAGTAAATTTAATGACTTTGGAAACAATACACACTGGGCACATTGGCTCTATAGACTACTTTAAAGTAAATCTTGGGATTAAAAAAGGCGTAATTTTCCAAGATCTGTCCCAAAAAGTTTGTTTTTCCTCATTCCCATTGCGGACTTCTTGACATCTCCATGGCAATGAAATGCATTTAGTCAGTGAAGTCCATTGTGAAATTTCATTTCAGCCTAAAGTGTTGCATAGCAATTCATTGTGTGGATGGAAGAGGAGGATCTCTATTTTAAAATATGATCTATATTTGCAAGCACATACCATATAGGTCAAGACAGTAGGTCCCATATCCTCAAAGCTATATGCAAACTAAAATATATAGGAGAAGGCAAAATTATGGCATCATAACAGTAAAATCCCTGGAGGAAGCTAAACAAGCACCACCACATAAACCTATGCACCTCCTAAATTTAAACTGCAACACTACCAGGGAAAACAGAACCACAAATTATTAGGCTTGTGACATGAGAAACTATAACGTGACTCTAAAGGACTCTAAATGCTAAATGGTGGTCAAGAAACAACCACAAGTTTACTTGATTTATAATGGTTTTTTTTTGTTTGTTTTTTTTCTGTGCAAGATATTGATGTTATAAAAGTTGTATTTATGTGATAATCCGCCATATTTAATGATTTAAGCTCTCATATCGGAATCTGAAAGTAAAATAAAAATAAAAACAAACTTAATTAAAACAACATCTTTTAAGAAACAGAAAAAAAATCTTAAAAAACATTAACAAATGTGGTAATTTGTGCTGGAATTATGTCATTCTATTTTGTCTTTAAAGAAGCATTTCAGTCCAGTTCCATCCTTTCTCCCTGTGAGAAGGAAGATAATAAACCCAGCTATTAAGGAACTATTAGCCTAAAAATACCTCCATTGGGTTATAAATTTCACTTCTCCCTGAGGTAACCATTTAACTTCTGCTAGTTTTCACCTCTTCCCAAAAATGAACAGAAGTATTTATTTCAGCCTCTCAGTTCTTGACTGAAGCTGTGTTGTGAACAATTTTTATCCATTAAATATGTGATGATCCTTATTTATGATGATGATGATGATAGCCTAATTTTAGTCAAAATTATATAAATGCAGGGCAAATTTGCATCAATACAAAACATTTTATTAAATATATATATATATATATATATATATATATATATAAAATGTACAGTATGCATGTATTCATTAACATTAAAGCGAAACACATTAACAGTGATTATAATGTAATAAAATTAACATTATTTTTGATAATTGTGCCCAGCATTTTTTGACCGCCAATTATTTTCCAAACATTTAAGACAACACAGACAAGCATCTGATTTGCATCCGATGTCCTCACAACTCCAGTCTTTACCATGGGGTAAGACTAAAGAGCCTTACCCCTTTTGTTCATCTTCTGGAACACAAGTTAAGATATTTCAACGTGATCTCACGAAAATACGTATGTATTTGTACGTAAAGTGTCGTTCTATCACATACGTATATATAATTACGTTTTATATGCGCAGAAACGTATAATACAGACGTATTTACAGTACTAAAACGTAAAATATTTATGTATTGACAGCACAAAAACGTAATTTATTTACGTATGAGCAAATCCACCGACGTACACATTTGTAGGCCTACGTATCACAATTTATGCATATTAATATCGTAGCATTATGTTTTGACTCTAGTGCTTTCCACTATCTTATTAATGAAGTTTTCAGTCGCATCCACATGTATTGAGATAATACTCATAAATATTAACATTTTGCTCGTTTCGTTAAAATTTTGAGTTTCTCTTATCTTCTTGAAACTCTGGATTCTGATAGAGGGCCATGAGACTTAGACCTGAGAGCAAAAATGGAGGCTCTAGACCCTTCCAGAGCTGAGATATTTATAATTCTACCAGAAAGACTCAGGAGATAAGTTGAAAAGCAGAATACATTTATTGACAGCTCAGCAAGCATAAATTTATGAGTTCTTTGGCGTAGGCCCCGTCCTTAGCGAGCAAAGCGAGGTTAGCCGAATCTGCATGTCCCGCCTGAGATGAAGGCGGGGGCGCAGCCGACCCCCTGGAGGTAAGGAAGGGACCATCCTGGTGGTGGTGATGTACCGTCTTGGTGGTGGTTGGGGTGGATTGAGGTAAATGGCAGTGTCAGCATCTGCAAATTCAGACAAGTGTAAGTACCAGTCTTTTATACTGTGACTGTTAACACCTGATTGGATAGGAATGAGGTAATACATGATGCGCTTATTGAGTCTTCCTGACAGAACTTAAGCTAAAGCTTTCATTGGCATAAATGCTAAGTGGGATCTCAATATCTCAGATCGGGAAGGGTCTAGAGACTCCATTTTTGCACTCAGGTCTAAGTCTCATGGCTCTCTATCAGAATCCAAAGTTTTGAGAAGATTGGAGAAACTTAATTTTTCACCCGAAAAAAAAAACGTAAGGGGTACCACTGTCGTTTTTTTTTTTCGGGCCGAATTTTTGAGTTTCGATATCTCAGCTCTGGAAGGGGCTAGAGCCTCCATTTTTGCACTCAGGTCTAAGTCTCATGGCTCTCTATCAGAATCCAAAGTTTTGAGAAGATTGGAGAAACTTAATTTTTCACCCGAAAAAAAAAACGTAAGGGGTACCACTGTCGTTTTTTTTTTTCGGGACGAATTTTTAAGTTTCGATATCTCAGCTCTGGAAGGGGCTAGAGCCTCCATTTTTGCACTCAGGTCTAAGTCTCATGGCCCTCTATCAGAATCCAGAGTTTTGAGAAGATTGGAGAAACTTAATTTTTCACCCGAAAAAAAAAAACGTAAGGGGTACCACTGTCGTTTTTTTTTTTCGGGCCGAATTTTTGAGTTTCGATGTCTCAGCTCTGGAAGGGGCTAGAGCCTCCATTTTTGCACTCAGGTCTAAGTCTCATGGCCCTCTATCAGAATCCAGAGTTTTGAGAAGATTGGAGAAACTTAATTTTTCGCCCGAAAAAAAAAAACGTAAGGGGTACCACTGTCGTTTTTTTTTTTCGGGCCGAATTTTTGAGTTTCGATATCTCAGCTCTGGAAGGGGCTAGAGCCACCATTTTTGCACTCAGGTCTAAGTCTCATGGCCCTCTATCAGAATCCAGAGTTTTGAGAAGATTGGAGAAACTTAATTTTTCGCCCGAAAAAAAAAAACCGTAAGGGGTACCACTGTCGTTTTTTTTTTCGGGACGAATTTTTGAGTTTCGATATCTCAGCTCTGGAAGGGGCTAGAGCCTCCATTTTTGCACTCAGGTCTAAGTCTCATGGCCCTCTATCAGAATCCAGAGTTTTGAGAAGATTGGAGAAACTTAAATTTTCGCCCGAAAAAAAAAAACGTAAGGGGTACCACTGTCGTTTTTTTTTCGGGACGAATTTTTGAGTTTCGATATCTCAGCTCTGGAAGGGGCTAGAGCCTCCATTTTGCACTCAGGTCTAAGTCTCATGGCCCTCTATCAGAATCCAGAGTTTTGAGAAGATTGGAGGAACCAAATTTTTCGCCCGAAAAAAAAAAACGTAAGGGGTACCACTGTCGTTTTTTTTTCGGGCCGAATTTTTGAGTTTCGATATCTCAGCTCTGGAAGGGGCTAGAGCCTCCATTTTTGCACTCAGGTCTAAGTCTCATGGCCCTCTATCAGAATCCAGAGTTTTGAGAAGATTAGAGAAACTTAATTTTTCGCCCGAAAAAAAAAAACGTAAGGGGTACCACTGTCGGGTTTTTTTCGGGCCGAATTTTTGAGTTTCGATATCTCAGCTCTGGAAGGGGCTAGAGCCTCCATTTTTGCACTCAGGTCTAAGTCTCATGGCCCTCTATCAGAATCCAGAGTTTTGAGAAGATTGGAGAAACTTAATTTTTCACCCGAAAAAAAAAAACGTAAGGGGTACCACTGTCGTTTTTTTTTCGGGCCGAATTTTTGAGTTTCGATATCTCAGCTCTGGAAGGGGCTAGAGCCTCCATTTTTGCACTCAGGTCTAAGTCTCATGGCCCTCTATCAGAATCCAGAGTTTGAGAAGATTGGAGAAACCTAATTTTTCGCCTGAAAAAAAAAAACGTAAGGGGTACCACTGTCGTTTTTTTTTCGGGCCGAATTTTTGAGTTTCGATATCTCAGCTCTGGAAGGGGCTAGAGCCTCCATTTTTGCACTCAGGTCTAAGTCTCATGGCCCTCTATCAGAATCCAGAGTTTTGAGAAGATTGGAGAAACTTAATTTTTCGCCCGAAAAAAAAAAACGTAAGGGGTACCACTGTCGTTTTTTTTCGGGCCGAATTTTTGAGTTTCGATATCTCAGCTCTGGAAGGGGCTAGAGCCTCCATTTTTGCACTCAGGTCTAAGTCTCATGGCCCTCTATCAGAATCCAGAGTTTTGAGAAGATTGGAGAAACTTAAATTTTCACCCGAAAAAAAAAAAAACGTAAGGGGTACCACTGTCGTTTTTTTTCGGGCCGAATTTTTGAGTTTCGATATCTCAGCTCTGGAAGGGGCTAGAGCCTCCATTTTTGCACTCAGGTCTAAGTCTCATGGCCCTCTATCAGAATCCAGAGTTTTGAGAAGATTGGAGAAACCTAATTTTTCGCCCGAAAAAAAAAAACGTAAGGGGTACCACTGTCGTTTTTTTTTTCGGGCCGAATTTTTGAGTTTCGATATCTCAGCTCTGGAAGGGGCTAGAGCCTCCATTTTTGCACTCAGGTCTAAGTCTCATGGCCCTCTATCAGAATCCAGAGTTTTGAGAAGATTGGAGAAACTTAATTTTTCGCCCGAAAACAAAAAACGTAAGGGGTACCACTGTCGTTTTTTTTTCGGGCCGAATTTTTGAGTTTCGATATCTCAGCTCTGGAAGGGGCTAGAGCCTCAATTTTTGCACTCAGGTCTAAGTCTCATGGCCCTCTATCAGAATCCAGAGTTTTGAGAAGATTGGAGAAACTTAATTTTTCACCCGAAAAAAAAAAACGTAAGGGGTACCACTGTCGTTTTTTTTTTTTCGGGCCGAATTTTTGAGTTTCGATGTCTCAGCTCTGGAAGGGGCTAGAGCCTCCATTTTTGCACTCAGGTCTAAGTCTCATGGCCCTCTATCAGAATCCAGAGTTTTGAGAAGATTGGAGAAACTTAATTTTTCGCCCGAAAAAAAAAACGTAAGGGGTACCACTGTCGTTTTTTTTTCGGGCCGAATTTTTGAGTTTCGATATCTCAGCTCTGGAAGGGGCTAGAGCCTCCATTTTTGCACTCAGGTCTAAGTCTCATGGCCCTCTATCAGAATCCAGAGTTTTGAGAAGATTGGAGAAACTTAATTTTTTGCCAGAAAAAAAAAACGTAAGGGGTACCACTGTCGTTTTTTTTTTTCAGGCCGAATTTTTGAGTTTCGATATCTCAGCTCTGGAAGGGGCTAGAGCCTCCATTTTTGTACTCAGGTCTAAGTCTCATGGCCCTCTATCAGAATCCAGAGTTTTGAGAAGATTGGAGAAACTTAATTTTTCGCACGAAAAAAAAAAACGTAAGGGGTAACACTGTCGTTTTTTTTTCGGGGCCGAATTTTTGAGTTTCGATATCTCAGCTCTGGAAGGAGCTAGAGCCTCCATTTTTTCACTCAGGTCTAAGTCTCATGGCCCTCTATCAGAATCCAGAGTTTTGAGAAGATTGGAGAAACTTAATTTTTCACCCGAAAAAAAAAAAACGTAAGGGGTACCACTGTCGTTTTTTTTTTCGGGCCGAATTTTTGAGTTTCGATGTCTCAGCTCTGGAAGGGGCTAGAGCCTCCATTTTTGCACTCAGGTCTAAGTCTCATGGCCCTCTATCAGAATCCAGAGTTTTGAGAAGATTGGAGAAACTTAATTTTTCGCCCGAAAAAAAAAAACGTAAGGGGTACCACTGTCGTTTTTTTTTCGGGCCGGATTTTTGAGTTTCGATATCTCAGCTCTGGAAGGGGCTAGAGCCTCCATTTTTGCACTCAGGTCTAAGTCTCATGGCCCTCTATCAGAATCCAGAGTTTTGAGAAGATTGGAGAAACTTAATTTTTCGCCCGAAAAAAAAAACGTAAGGTGTACCACTGTCGTTTTTTTTTCGGGCCGAATTTTTGAGTTTCGATATCTCAGCTCTGGAAGGAGCTAGAGCCTCCATTTTTGCACTCAGGTCTAAGTCTCATGGCCCTCTATCAGAATCCAGAGTTTTGAGAAGATTGAAGAAACTTAATTTTTTACCCGAAAAAAAAAAACGTAAGGGGTACCACTGTCGTTTTTTATTCGGGCCGAAGTTTTGAGTTTCGATATCTCAGCTCTGGAAGGGGCTAGAGCCTCCATTTTTGCACTCAGGTCTAAGTCTCATGGCCCTCTATCAGAATCCAGAGTTTTGAGAAGATTGGAGAAACTTAATTTTTCGCCCGGAAAAAAAAACGTAAGGGGTACCACTGTCGTTTTTTTTTCGGGCCGAATTTTTGAGTTTCGATATCTCAGCTCTGGAAGGAGCTAGAGCCTCCATTTTTGCACTCAGGTCTAAGTCTCATGGCCCTCTATCAGAATCCAGAGTTTTGAGAAGATTGGAGAAACTTATTTTTTTACCCGAAAAAAAAAACGTAAGGGGTACCACTGTCGTTTTTTTTTCGGGCCGAATTTTTGAGTTTCGATATCTCAGCTCTGGAAGGGGCTAGAGCCTCCATTTTTGCACTCAGGTCTAAGTCTCATGGCCCTCTATCAGAATCCAGAGTTTTGAGAAGATTGGAGAAACTTAATTTTTCGCCCAAAAAAAAAAACGTAAGGGGTACCACTGTCGTTTTTTTTTTCGGGCCGAATTTTTGAGTTTCGATATCTCAGCTCTGGAAGGAGCTAGAGCCTCCATTTTTTCACTCAGGTCTAAGTCTCATGGCCCTCTATCAGAATCCAGAGTTTTGAGAAGATTGGAGAAACTTAATTTTTTGCCAGAAAAAAAAAACGTAAGGGGTACCACTGTCGTTTTTTTTTTTCGGGCCGAATTTTTGAGTTTCGATATCTCAGCTCTGGAAGGGGCTAGAGCCTCCATTTTTGTACTCAGGTCTAAGTCTCATGGCCCTCTATCAGAATCCAGAGTTTTGAGAAGATTGGAGAAACTTAATTTTACACCCAAAAAAAAAAACGTAAGGGGTACCACTGTCGTTTTTTTTTTCGGGCCGAATTTTTGAGTTTCGATATCTCAGCTCTGGAAGGGGCTAGAGCCTCCATTTTTGCACTCAGGTCTAAGTCTCATGGCCCTCTATCAGAATCCAGAGTTTTGAGAAGATTGGAGAAACTTAATTTTTTTACCCGAAAAAAAAAACGTAAGGGGTACCACTGTCGTTTTTTTTTCGGGCCGAATTTTTGAGTTTCGATATCTCAGCTCTGGAAGGGGCTAGAGCCTCCATTTTTGCACTCAGGTCTAAGTCTCATGGCCCTCTATCAGAATCCAGAGTT
Organism: Pimephales promelas; assembly: GCF_988280905.1. Taxonomy (NCBI): domain Eukaryota; kingdom Metazoa; phylum Chordata; class Actinopteri; order Cypriniformes; family Leuciscidae; genus Pimephales; species Pimephales promelas. The sequence goes on along the minus strand of NC_142776.1, from coordinate 29,976,151 downwards.
TTGAGAAGATTGAAGAAACTTAATTTTTTACCCGAAAAAAAAAAACGTAAGGGGTACCACTGTCGTTTTTTATTCGGGCCGAAGTTTTGAGTTTCGATATCTCAGCTCTGGAAGGGGCTAGAGCCTCCATTTTTGAGAAGATTGGAGAAACTTAATTTTTTGCCAGAAAAAAAAAACGTAAGGGGTACCACTGTCGTTTTTTTTTTTCGGGCCGAATTTTTGAGTTTCGATATCTCAGCTCTGGAAGGGGCTAGAGCCTCCATTTTTGTACTCAGGTCTAAGTCTCATGGCCCTCTATCAGAATCCAGAGTTTTGAGAAGATTGGAGAAACTTAATTTTACACCCAAAAAAAAAAACGTAAGGGGTACCACTGTCGTTTTTTTTTTCGGGCCGAATTTTTGAGTTTCGATATCTCAGCTCTGGAAGGGGCTAGAGCCTCCATTTTTGCACTCAGGTCTAAGTCTCATGGCCCTCTATCAGAATCCAGAGTTTTGAGAAGATTGGAGAAACTTAATTTTTTTACCCGAAAAAAAAAACGTAAGGGGTACCACTGTCGTTTTTTTTTCGGGCCGAATTTTTGAGTTTCGATATCTCAGCTCTGGAAGGAGCTAGAGCCTCCATTTTTGCACTCAGGTCTAAGTCTCATGGCCCTCTATCAGAATCCAGAGTTTTGAGAAGATTGAAGAAACTTAATTTTTTACCCGAAAAAAAAAACGTAAGGGGTACCACTGTCGTTTTTTATTCGGGCCGAAGTTTTGAGTTTCGATATCTCAGCTCTGGAAGGGGCTAGAGCCTCCATTTTTGCACTCAGGTCTAAGTCTCATGGCCCTCTATCAGAATCCAGAGTTTTGAGAAGATTGGAGAAACTTAATTTTTCGCCCGGAAAAAAAAACGTAAGGGGTACCACTGTCGTTTTTTTTTCGGGCCGAATTTTTGAGTTTCGATATCTCAGCTCTGGAAGGAGCTAGAGCCTCCATTTTTGCACTCAGGTCTAAGTCTCATGGCCCTCTATCAGAATCCAGAGTTTTGAGAAGATTGGAGAAACTTATTTTTTTACCCGAAAAAAAAAACGTAAGGGGTACCACTGTCGTTTTTTTTTCGGGCCGAATTTTTGAGTTTCGATATCTCAGCTCTGGAAGGGGCTAGAGCCTCCATTTTTGCACTCAGGTCTAAGTCTCATGGCCCTCTATCAGAATCCAGAGTTTTGAGAAGATTGGAGAAACTTAATTTTTCGCCCGAAAAAAAAAACGTAAGGGGTACCACTGTCGTTTTTTTTTTCGGGCCGAATTTTTGAGTTTCGATATCTCAGCTCTGGAAGGAGCTAGAGCCTCCATTTTTTCACTCAGGTCTAAGTCTCATGGCCCTCTATCAGAATCCAGAGTTTTGAGAAGATTGGAGAAACTTAATTTTTTGCCAGAAAAAAAAAACGTAAGGGGTACCACTGTCGTTTTTTTTTTTCGGGCCGAATTTTTGAGTTTCGATATCTCAGCTCTGGAAGGGGCTAGAGCCTCCATTTTTGTACTCAGGTCTAAGTCTCATGGCCCTCTATCAGAATCCAGAGTTTTGAGAAGATTGAAGAAACTTAATTTTACACCCAAAAAAAAAAACGTAAGGGGTACCACTGTCGTTTTTTTTTTCGGGCCGAATTTTTGAGTTTCGATATCTCAGCTCTGGAAGGGGCTAGAGCCTCCATTTTTGCACTCAGGTCTAAGTCTCATGGTCCTCTATCAGAATCCAGAGTTTTGAGAAGATTGGAGAAACTTAATTTTTTTACCCGAAAAAAAAAACGTAAGGGGTACCACTGTCGTTTTTTATTCGGGCCGAAGTTTTGAGTTTCGATATCTCAGCTCTGGAAGGGGCTAGAGCCTCCATTTTTGCACTCATGTCTAAGTCTCATGGCCCTCTATCAGAATCCAGAGATTTGAGAAGATTGGAGAAACTTAATTTTTCGCCTGAAAAAAAAAACGTAAGGGGTACCACTGTCGTTTTTTTTTCAGGCCGAATTTTTGAGTTTCGATATCTCAGCTCTGGAAGGGGCTAGAGCCTCCATTTTTGCACTCAGGTCTAAGTCTCATGGCCCTCTACCAGAATCCAGAGTTTTGAGAAGATTGGAGAAACTTAATTTTTCGCCCGAAAAAAAAAACGTAAGGGGTACCACTGTCGTTTTTTTTTCGGGCCGAATTTTTGAGTTTCGATATCTCAGCTCTGGAAGGGGCTAGAGCCTCCATTTTTGCACTCAGGTCTAACTCTCATGGCCCTCTATCAGAATCCAGAGTTTTGAGAAGATTGGAGAAACTTAATTTTTCACCCGAAAAAAAAAACGTAAGGGGTACCACTGTCATTTTTTTTCGGGCCGAATTTTTGAGTTTCGATATCTCAGCTCTGGAAGGGGCTAGAGCCTCAATTTTTGCACTCAGGTCTAAGTCTCGTGGCCCTCTATCAGAATCCAGAGTTTTGAGAAGATTGGAGAAACTTAATTTTTCGCCCGAAAAAAAAAACGTAAGGGGTACCACTGTCGTTTTTTTTTTTCGGGCCGAATTTTTGAGTTTCGATATCTCAGCTCTGGAAGGGGCTAGAGCCTCCATTTTTGCACTCAGGTCTAAGTCTCATGGCCCTCTATCAGAATCCAGAGTTTTGAGAAGACTGGAGAAACCTTAATTTTTCGCCCGGAAAAAAAAAAACGTAAGGGGTACCACTGTCGTTTTTTTTTCGGGCCGAATTTTTGAGTTTCGATATCTCAGCTCTGGAAGGGGCTAGAGCCTCCATTTTTGCACTCAGGTCTAAGTCTCATGGCCCTCTATCAGAATCCAGAGTTTTGAGAAGATTGGAGAAACTTAATTTTTCGCCCGAAAAAAAAAAACGTAAGGGGTACCACTGTCGTTTTTTTTTCGGGCCGAATTTTTGAGTTTCGATATCTCAGCTCTGGAAGGGGCTAGAGCCTCAATTTTTGCACTCAGGTCTAAGTCTCATGGCCCTCTATCAGAATCCAGAGTTTTGAGAAGATTGGAGAAACTTAATTTTTCGCCCGAAAAAAAAAAACGTATGGGGTACCACTGTCGTTTTTTTTTTCGGGCCGAATTTTTGAGTTTCGATATCTCAGCTCTGGAAGGGGCTAGAGCCTCCATTTTTGCACTCAGGTCTAAGTCTCATGGCCCTCTATCAGAATCCAGAGTTTTGAGAAGATTGGAGAAACTTAATTTTTCGCCCGAAAAAAAAAACGTAAGGGGTACCACTGTCATTTTTTTTTCGGGCCGAATTTTTGAGTTTCGATATCTCAGCTCTGGAAGGAGCTAGAGCCTCTATTTTTGCACTCAGGTCTAAGTCTCATGGCCCTCTATCAGAATCCAGAGTTTTGAGAAGATTGGAGAAACTTAATTTTTCGCCCGAAAAAAAAAACGTAAGGGGTACCACTGTCATTTTTTTTTCGGGCCGAATTTTTGAGTTTCGATATCTCAGCTCTGGAAGGAGCTAGAGCCTCCATTTTTGCACTCAGGTCTAAGTCTCATGGCCCTCTATCAGAATCCAGAGTTTTGAGAAGATTGGAGAAACTTAATTTTTTGCCAGAAAAAAAAAACGTAAGGGGTACCACTGTCGTTTTTTTTTCAGGCCGAATTTTTGAGTTTCGATATCTCAGCTCTGGAAGGGGCTAGAGCCTCCATTTTTGTACTCAGGTCTAAGTCTCATGGCCCTCTATCAGAATCCAGAGTTTTGAGAAGATTGGAGAAACTTAATTTTTTGCCAGAAAAAAAAAACGTAAGGGGTACCACTGTCGTTTTTTTTTCAGGCCGAATTTTTGAGTTTCGATATCTCAGCTCTGGAAGGGGCTAGAGCCTCCATTTTTGTACTCAGGTCTAAGTCTCATGGCCCTCTATCAGAATCCAGAGTTTTGAGAAGATTGGAGAAACTTAATTTTTCGCCTGAAAAAAAAAACGTAAGGGGTACCACTGTCGTTTTTTTTTCAGGCCGAATTTTTGAGTTTCGATATCTCAGCTCTGGAAGGAGCTAGAGCCTCCATTTTTGCACTCAGGTCTAAGTCTCATGGCCCTCTATCAGAATCCAGAGTTTTGAGAAGATTGGAGAAACTTAATTTTTTGCCAGAAAAAAAAAACGTAAGGGGTACCACTGTCGTTTTTTTTTCAGGCCGAATTTTTGAGTTTCGATATCTCAGCTCTGGAAGGGGCTAGAGCCTCCATTTTTGTACTCAGGTCTAAGTCTCATGGCCCTCTATCAGAATCCAGAGTTTTGAGAAGATTGGAGAAACTTAATTTTTCGCCTGAAAAAAAAAACGTAAGGGGTACCACTGTCGTTTTTTTTTCAGGCCGAATTTTTGAGTTTCGATATCTCAGCTCTGGAAGGGGCTAGAGCCTCCATTTTTGCACTCAGGTCTAAGTCTCATGGCCCTCTACCAGAATCCAGAGTTTTGAGAAGATTGGAGAAACTTAATTTTTCGCCCGAAAAAAAAAACGTAAGGGGTACCACTGTCGTTTTTTTTTCGGGCCGAATTTTTGAGTTTCGATATCTCAGCTCTGGAAGGGGCTAGAGCCTCCATTTTTGCACTCAGGTCTAAGTCTCATGGCCCTCTATCAGAATCCAGAGTTTTGAGAAGATTGGAGAAACGTAATTTTTCGCCCGAAAAAAAAAAACGTAAGGGGTACCACTGTCGTTTTTTTTTTCGGGCCGAATTTTTGAGTTTCGATATCTCAGCTCTGGAAGGGGCTAGAGCCTCCATTTTTGCACTCAGGTCTAAGTCTCATGGCCCTCTATCAGAATCCAGAGTTTTGAGAAGATTGGAGAAACTTAATTTTTCGCCCGGAAAAAAAAACGTAAGGGGTACCACTGTCGTTTTTTTTTCGGGCCGAATTTTTGAGTTTCGATATCTCAGCTCTGGAAGGAGCTAGAGCCTCCATTTTTGCACTCAGGTCTAAGTCTCATGGCCCTCTATCAGAATCCAGAGTTTTGAGAAGATTGGAGAAACTTAATTTTTTACCCGAAAAAAAAAAACGTAAGGGGTACCACTGTCGTTTTTTTTTTTCGGGCCGGATTTTTGAGTTTCGATATCTCAGCTCTGGAAGGGGCTAGAGCCTCCATTTTTGCACTCAGGTCTAAGTCTCATGGCCCTCTATCAGAATCCAGAGTTTTGAGAAGATTGGAGAAACTTAATTTTTCGCCCGAAAAAAAAAACGTAAGGGGTACCACTGTCGTTTTTTTTTCAGGCCGAATTTTTGAGTTTCGATATCTCAGCTCTGGAAGGGGCTAGAGCCTCCATTTTTGTACTCAGGTCTAAGTCTCATGGCCCTCTATCAGAATCCAGAGTTTTGAGAAGATTGGAGAAACTTAATTTTTTGCCAGAAAAAAAAACGTAAGGGGTACCACTGTCGTTTTTTTTCAGGCCGAATTTTTGAGTTTTGATATCTCAGCTCTGGAAGGGGCTAGAGCCTCCATTTTTGTACTCAGGTCTAAGTCTCATGGCCCTCTATCAGAATCCAGAGTTTTGAGAAGATTGGAGAAACTTAATTTTTCGCCTGAAAAAAAAAAACGTAAGGGGTACCACTGTCGTTTTTTTTTCAGGCCGAATTTTTGAGTTTCGATATCTCAGCTCTGGAAGGGGCTAGAGCCTCCATTTTTGCACTCAGGTCTAAGTCTCATGGCCCTCTACCAGAATCCAGAGTTTTGAGAAGATTGGAGAAACTTAATTTTTCGCCCGAAAAAAAAAACGTAAGGGGTACCACTGTCGTTTTTTTTTCGGGCCGAATTTTTGAGTTTCGATATCTCAGCTCTGGAAGGGGCTAGAGCCTCCATTTTTGCACTCAGGTCTAAGTCTCATGGCCCTCTATCAGAATCCAGAGTTTTGAGAAGATTGGAGAAACTTAATTTTTCGCCCGAAAAAAAAAACGTAAGGGGTACCACTGTCGTTTTTTTTTTTCGGGCCGAATTTTTGAGTTTCGATATCTCAGCTCTGGAAGGGGCTAGAGCCTCCATTTTTGCACTCAGGTCTAAGTCTCATGGCCCTCTATCAGAATCCAGAGTTTTGAGAAGATTGGAGAAACTTAATTTTTCGCCCGAAAAAAAAAACGTAAGGGGTACCACTGTCGTTTTTTTTTCGGGCCGAATTTTTGAGTTTCGATATCTCAGCTCTGGAAGGAGCTAGAGCCTCCATTTTTGCACTCAGGTCTAAGTCTCATTGCCCTCTATCAGAATCCAGAGTTTTGAGAAGATTGGAGAAACTTAATTTTTCGCCCGAAAAAAAAAAACGTAAGGGGTACCACTGTCGTTTTTTTTTTCGGGCCGAATTTTTGAGTTTCGATATCTCAGCTCTGGAAGGGGCTAGAGCCTCCATTTTTGCACTCAGGTCTAAGTCTCATGGCCCTCTATCAGAATCCAGAGTTTTGAGAAGATTGGAGAAACTTAATTTTTCGCCCGGAAAAAAAAACGTAAGGGGTACCACTGTCGTTTTTTTTTCGGGCCGAATTTTTGAGTTTCGATATCTCAGCTCTGGAAGGAGCTAGAGCCTCCATTTTTGCACTCAGGTCTAAGTCTCATGGCCCTCTATCAGAATCCAGAGTTTTGAGAAGATTGGAGAAACTTAATTTTTTACCCGAAAAAAAAAAACGTAAGGGGTACCACTGTCGTTTTTTTTTTTCGGGCCGGATTTTTGAGTTTCGATATCTCAGCTCTGGAAGGGGCTAGAGCCTCCATTTTTGCACTCAGGTCTAAGTCTCATGGCCCTCTATCAGAATCCAGAGTTTTGAGAAGATTGGAGAAACTTAATTTTTCGCCCGAAAAAAAAAACGTAAGGGGTACCACTGTCGTTTTTTTTTTCGGGCCGGATTTTTGAGTTTCGATATCTCAGCTCTGGAAGGGGCTAGAGCCTCCATTTTTGCACTCAGGTCTAAGTCTCATGGCCCTCTATCAGAATCCAGAGTTTTGAGAAGATTGGAGAAACTTAATTTTTCGCCCGAAAAAAAAAACGTAAGGGGTACCACTGTCGTTTTTTTTTCGGGCCGAATTTTTGAGTTTCGATATCTCAGCTCTGGAAGGGGCTAGAGCCTCCATTTTTGCACTCAGGTCTAAGTCTCATGGCCCTCTATCAGAATCCAGAGTTTTGAGAAGATTGGAGAAACTTAATTTTTCGCCCGAAAAAAAAAACGTAAGGGGTACCACTGTCGTTTTTTTTTCGGGCCGAATTTTTGAGTTTCGATATCTCAGCTCTGGAAGGAGCTAGAGCCTCCATTTTTTCACTCAGGTCTAAGTCTCATGGCCCTCTATAAGTTTCTCCAATCTTCTCAAAACTCTGGATTCTGATAGAGGGCCATGAGACTTAGACCTGAGTGCAAAAATGGAGGCTCTAGCCCCTTCCAGAGCTGAGATATCGAAACTCAAAAAATCGGCCCGAAAAAAAAAAACGACAGTGGTACCCCTTACGTTTTTTTTTTTCGGGTGAAAAATTAAGTTTCTCCAATCTTCTCAAAACTCTGGATTCTGATAGAGGGCCATGAGACTTAGACCTGAGTGCAAAAATGGAGGCTCTAGCCCCTTCCAGAGCTGAGATATCGAAACTCAAAAATTCGGCCCGAAAAAAAAACGACAGTGGTACCCCTTACGTTTTTTTTTTTCGGGCGAAAAATTTAGTTTCTCCAATCTTCTCAAAACTCTGGATTCTGATAGAGGGCCATGAAACTTAGACCTGAGTGCAAAAATGGAGGCTCTAGCCCCTTCCAGAGCTGAGATATCGAAACTCAAAAATTCGGCCCGAAAAAAAACCGACAGTGGTACCCCTTACGTTTTTTTTTTTCGGGCGAAAAATTAGGTTTCTCCAATCTTCTCAAAACTCTGGATTCTGATAGAGGGCCATGAGACTTAGACCTGAGTGCAAAAATGGAGGCTCTAGCCCCTTCCAGAGCTGAGATATCGAAACTCAAAAATTCGGCCCGAAAAAAAAACGACAGTGGTACCCCTTACGTTTTTTTTTTTCGGGTGAAAATTTAAGTTTCTCCAATCTTCTCAAAACTCTGGATTCTGATAGAGGGCCATGAGACTTAGACCTGAGTGCAAAAATGGAGGCTCTAGCCCCTTCCAGAGCTGAGATATCGAAACTCAAAAATTCGGCCCGAAAAAAAAACGACAGTGGTACCCCTTACGTTTTTTTTTTTTTCGGGCGAAAAATTAAGTTTCTCCAATCTTCTCAAAACTCTGGATTCTGATAGAGGGCCATGAGACTTAGACCTGAGTGCAAAAATGGAGGCTCTAGCCCCTTCCAGAGCTGAGATATCGAAACTCAAAAATTCGGCCCGAAAAAAAAAACGACAGTGGTACCCCTGACGTTTTTTTTTTTGGGTGAAAAATTAAGTTTCTCCAATCTTCTCAAAACTCTGGATTCTGATAGAGGGCCATGAGACTTAGACCTGAGTGCAAAAATTGAGGCTCTAGCCCCTTCCAGAGCTGAGATATCGAAAACTCAAAAATTCGGCCCGAAAAAAAAAAGACAGTGGTACCCCTTACGTTTTTTTTTTTCGGGCGAAAAATTAGGTTTCTCCAATCTTCTCAAAACTCTGGATTCTGATAGAGGGCCATGAGACTTAGACCTGAGTGCAAAAATGGAGGCTCTAGCCCCTTCCAGAGCTGAGATATCGAAACTCAAAAATTCGGCCCGAAAAAAAAACGACAGTGGTACCCCTGACGTTTTTTTTTTTGGGTGAAAAATTAAGTTTCTCCAATCTTCTCAAAACTCTGGATTCTGATAGAGGGCCATGAGACTTAGACCTGAGTGCAAAAATTGAGGCTCTAGCCCCTTCCAGAGCTGAGATATCGAAAACTCAAAAATTCGGCCCGAAAAAAAAAAGACAGTGGTACCCCTTACGTTTTTTTTTTTCGGGCGAAAAATTAGGTTTCTCCAATCTTCTCAAAACTCTGGATTCTGATAGAGGGCCATGAGACTTAGACCTGAGTGCAAAAATGGAGGCTCTAGCCCCTTCCAGAGCTGAGATATCGAAATTCAAAAATTCGGACCGAAAAAAAAAACGACAGTGGTACCCCTTACGTTTTTTTTTTTTGGGTGAAAAATTAAGTTTCTCCAATCTTCTCAAAACTCTGGATTCTGATAGAGGGCCATGAGACTTAGACCTGAAAAAAAAAAAACGTAAGGGGTACCACTGTCGTTTTTTATTTGGGCCGAAGTTTTGAGTTTCGATATCTCAGCTCTGGAAGGGGCTAGAGCCTCCATTTTTGCACTCAGGTCTAAGTCTCATGGCCCTCTATCAGAATCCAGAGATTTGAGAAAATTGGAGAAACTTAATTTTTCGCCCGAAAAAAAAAACGTAAGGGGTACCACTGTCGTTTTTTTTTCAGGCCGAATTTTTGAGTTTCGATATCTCAGCTCTGGAAGGGGCTAGAGCCTCCATTTTTGCGCTCAGGTCCAAGTCTCATGGCCCTCTATCAGAATCCAGAGTTTTGAGAAGATTGGAGAAACTTAATTTTTCGCCCGAAAAAAAAACGTAAGGGGTACCACTGTCGTTTTTTTTTTCGGGCCGAATTTTTGAGTTTCGATATCTCAGCTCTGGAAGGGGCTAGAGCCTCAATTTTTGCACTCAGGTCTAAGTCTCATGGCCCTCTATCAGAATCCAGAGTTTTGAGAAGATTGGAGAAACTTAATTTTTCACCCGAAAAAAAAAAACGTAAGGGGTACCACTGTCGTTTTTTTTTTTCGGGCCGAATTTTTGAGTTTCGATATCTCAGCTCTGGAAGGGGCTAGAGCCTCCATTTTTGCACTCAGGTCTAAGTCTCATGGCCCTCTATCAGAATCCAGAGTTTTGAGAAGATTGGAGAAATTAAATTTTTCACCCAAAAAAAAAAAACGTAAGGGGTACCACTGTCGTTTTTTTTTTTCGGGCCGAATTTTTGAGTTTCGATATCTCAGCTCTGGAAGGGGCTAGAGCCTCAATTTTTGCACTCAGGTCTAAGTCTCATGGCCCTCTATCAGAATCCAGAGTTTTGAGAAGATTGGAGAAACTTAATTTTTCGCCAGAAAAAAAAAAACGTAAGGGGTACCACTGTCGTTTTTTTTTCAGGCCGAATATTTGAGTTTCGATATCTCAGCTCTGGAAGGGGCTAGAGCCTCCATTTTTGCACTCAGGTCTAAGTCTCATGGCCCTCTATCAGAATCCAGAGTTTTGAGAAGATTGGAGAAATTAAATTTTTCACCCAAAAAAAAAAAACGTAAGGGGTACCACTGTCGTTTTTTTTTTTCGGGCCGAATTTTTGAGTTTCGATATCTCAGCTCTGGAAGGGGCTAGAGCCTCCATTTTTGCACTCAGGTCTAAGTCTCATGGCCCTCTATCAGAATCCAGAGTTTTGAGAAGATTGGAGAAACTTAATTTTTTACCCGAAAAAAAAAAAACGTAAGGGGTACCACTGTCGTTTTTTTTTCAGGCCGAATTTTTGAGTTTCGATATCTCAGCTCTGGAAGGGGCTAGAGCCTCCATTTTTGCACTCAGGTCTAAGTCTCATGGCCCTCTATCAGAATCCAGAGTTTTGAGAAGATTGGAGAAACTTAATTTTTCACCCAAAAAAAAAAAACGTAAGGGGTACCACTGTCGTTTTTTTTTTTCGGGCCGAATTTTTGAGTTTCGATATCTCAGCTCTGGAAGGGGCTAGAGCCTCCATTTTTGCACTCAGGTCTAAGTCTCATGGCCCTCTATCAGAATCCAGAGTTTTGAGAAGATTGGAGAAACTTAATTTTTCGCCTGAAAAAAAAAACGTAAGGGGTACCACTGTCGTTTTTTTTTTTCAGGCCGAATTTTTGAGTTTCGATATCTCAGCTCTGGAAGGGGCTAGAGCCTCCATTTTTGCACAGAGGTCTAAGTCTCATGGCCCTCTATCAGAATCCAGAGTTTTGAGAAGATTGGAGAAACTTAATTTTTCGCCTGAAAAAAAAAACGTAAGGGGTACCACTGTCGTTTTTTTTTTCGGGCCGAATTTTTGAGTTTCGATATCTCAGCTCTGGAAGGGGCTAGAGCCTCCATTTTTGCACTCAGGTCTAAGTCTCATGGCCCTCTATCAGAATCCAGGGTTTTGAGAAGATTGGAGAAACTTAATTTTTCACCCGAAAAAAAAAAAACGTTAGGGGTACCACTGTCGTTTTTTTTTTCGGGCCGAATTTCTGAGTTTCGATATCTCAGCTCTGGAAGGGGCTAGAGCCTCCATTTTTGCACTCAGGTCTAAGTCTCATGGCCCTCTATCAGAATCCAGAGTTTTGAGAAGATTGGAGAAACTTAATTTTTCACCCAAAAAAAAAAAACGTAAGGGGTACCACTGTCGTTTTTTTTTTCGGGCCGAATTTTTGAGTTTCGATATCTCAGCTCTGGAAGGGGCTAGAGCCTCCATTTTTGCACTCAGGTCTAAGTCTCATGGCCCTCTATCAGAATCCAGAGTTTTGAGAAGATTGGAGAAATTAAATTTTTCACCCAAAAAAAAAAAACGTAAGGGGTACCACTGTCGTTTTTTTTTTTTCGGGCCGAATTTTTGAGTTTCGATATCTCAGCTCTGGAAGGGGCTAGAGCCTCCATTTTTGCACTCAGGTCTAAGTCTCATGGCCCTCTATCAGAATCCAGAGTTTTGAGAAGATTGGAGAAACTTAATTTTTTACCCGAAAAAAAAAAAACGTAAGGGGTACCACTGTCGTTTTTTTTTCAGGCCGAATTTTTGAGTTTCGATATCTCAGCTCTGGAAGGGGCTAGAGCCTCCATTTTTGCACTCAGGTCTAAGTCTCATGGCCCTCTATCAGAATCCAGAGTTTTGAGAAGATTGGAGAAACTTAATTTTTCACCCAAAAAAAAAAACGTAAGGGGTACCACTGTCGTTTTTTTTTTTCGGGCCGAATTTTTGAGTTTCGATATCTCAGCTCTGGAAGGGGCTAGAGCCTCCATTTTTGCACTCAGGTCTAAGTCTCATGGCCCTCTATCAGAATCCAGAGTTTTGAGAAGATTGGAGAAACTTAATTTTTCGCCTGAAAAAAAAAACGTAAGGGGTACCACTGTCGTTTTTTTTTTTCAGGCCGAATTTTTGAGTTTCGATATCTCAGCTCTGGAAGGGGCTAGAGCCTCCATTTTTGCACAGAGGTCTAAGTCTCATGGCATCTCTATCAGAATCCAGAGTTTTGAGAAGATTGGAGAAACTTAATTTTTCGCCTGAAAAAAAAAACGTAAGGGGTACCACTGTCGTTTTTTTTTTCGGGCCGAATTTTTGAGTTTCGATATCTCAGCTCTGGAAGGGGCTAGAGCCTCCATTTTTGCACTCAGGTCTAAGTCTCATGGCCCTCTATCAGAATCCAGGGTTTTGAGAAGATTGGAGAAACTTAATTTTTCACCCGAAAAAAAAAAAACGTTAGGGGTACCACTGTCGTTTTTTTTTTCGGGCCGAATTTTTGAGTTTCGATATCTCAGCTCTGGAAGGGGCTAGAGCCTCCATTTTTGCACTCAGGTCTAAGTCTCATGGCCCTCTATCAGAATCCAGAGTTTTGAGAAGATTGGAGAAACTTAATTTTTCACCCAAAAAAAAAAAACGTAAGGGGTACCACTGTCGTTTTTTTTTTTCGGGCCGAATTTTTGAGTTTCGATATCTCAGCTCTGGAAGGGGCTAGAGCCTCCATTTTTGCACTCAGGTCTAAGTCTCATGGCCCTCTATCAGAATCCAGAGTTTTGAGAAGATTGGAGAAACCTAATTTTTTGCCCCCCCCAAAAAAAACGTAAGGGCTACCACTGTCGTTTTTTTTTTCGGGCCGAATTTTTGTGCAAAAATGGAGGCTCTAGCCCCTTCCAGAGCTGAGATATCGAAACTCAAAAATTCGGCCCGAAAAAAAAAACGACAGTGGTACCCCTTACGTTTTTTTTTTTCGGGTGAAAAATTAAGTTTCTCCAATCTTCTCAAAACTCTGGATTCTGATAGAGGGCCATGAGACTTAGACCTGAGTGCAAAAATGGAGGCTCTAGCCCCTTCCAGAGCTGAGATATCGAAACTCAAAAATTCGGCCCGAAAAGAAAACGACAGTGGTACCCCTTACGTTTTTTTTTTTTTCGGGTGAAAATTTAAGTTTCTCTAATCTTCTCAAAACTCTGGATTCTGATAGAGGGCCATGAGACTTAGACCTGAGTGCAAAAATGGAGGCTCTAGCCCCTTCCAGAGCTGAGATATCGAAACTCAAAAATTCGGCCCGAAAAAAAAACGACAGTGGTACCCCTTACGTTTTTTTTTTTCGGGCGAAAAATTAAGTTTCTCCAATCTTCTCAAAACTCTGGATTCTGATAGAGGGCCATGAAACTTAGACCTGAGTGCAAAAATGGAGGCTCTAGCCCCTTCCAGAGCTGAGATATCGAAACTCAAAAATTCGGCCCGAAAAAAAAAACGACAGTGGTACCCCTGACGTTTTTTTTTTTCGGGTGAAAAATTAAGTTTCTCCAATCTTCTCAAAACTCTCGATTCTGATAGAGGGCCATGAGACTTAGACCTGAGTGCAAAAATGGAGGCTCTAGCCCCTTCCAGAGCTGAGATATCGAAACTCAAAAATTCGGCCCGAAAAAAAAACGACAGTGGTACCCCTTACGTTTTTTTTTTCGGGTGAAAAATTAAGTTTCTCCAATCTTCTCAAAACTTTGGATTCTGATAGAGGGCCATGAGACTTAGACCTGAGTGCAAAAATGGAGGCTCTAGCCCCTTCCAGAGCTGAGATATCGAAACTCAAAAATTCGGCCCGAAAAAAAAACGACAGTGGTACCCCTTACGTTTTTTTTTTTCGGGCGAAAAATTAGGTTTCTCCAATCTTCTCAAAACTCTGGATTCTGATAGAGGGCCATGAGACTTAGACCTGAGTGCAAAAATGGAGGCTCTAGCCCCTTCCAGAGCTGAGATATCGAAACTCAAAAATTCGGCCCGAAAAAAAAACGACAGTGGTACCCCTTACGTTTTTTTTTTTCGGGCGAAAAATTAGGTTTCTCCAATCTTCTCAAAACTCTGGATTCTGATAGAGGGCCATGAGACTTAGACCTGAGTGCAAAAATGGAGGCTCTAGCCCCTTCCAGAGCTGAGATATCGAAACTCAAAAATTCGGCCCGAAAAAAAAACGACAGTGGTACCCCTTACGTTTTTTTTTTTTTCGGGTGAAAATTTAAGTTTCTCCAATCTTCTCAAAACTCTGGATTCTGATAGAGGGCCATGAGACTTAGACCTGAGTGCAAAAATGGAGGCTCTAGCCCCTTCCAGAGCTGAGATATCGAAACTCAAAAATTCGGCCCGAAAAAAAAACGACAGTGGTACCCCTTACGTTTTTTTTTTTTTTCGGGCGAAAAATTAAGTTTCTCCAATCTTCTCAAAACTCTGGATTCTGATAGAGGGCCATGAGACTTAGACCTGAGTGCAAAAATGGAGGCTCTAGCCCCTTCCAGAGCTGAGATATCGAAACTCAAAAATTCGGCCCGAAAAAAAAAACGACAGTGGTACCCCTTACGTTTTTTTTTTTTCGGGTGAAAATTTAAGTTTCTCCAATCTTCTCAAAACTCTTGATTCTGATAGAGGGCCATGAGACTTAGACCTGAGTGCAAAAATGGAGGCTCTAGCCCCTTCCAGAGCTGAGATATCGAAACTCAAAAATTCGTCACAAAAAAAAAACGACAGTGGTACCCCTTACGTTTTTTTTTTCGGGCGAAAAATTAAGTTTCTCCAATCTTCTCAAAACTCTGGATTCTGATAGAGGGCCATGAGACTTAGACCTGAGTGCAAAAATGGAGGCTCTAGCCCCTTCCAGAGCTGAGATATCGAAACTCAAAAATTCGGCCCGAAAAAAAAACGACAGTGGTACCCCTTACGTTTTTTTTTTTCGGGCGAAAAATTAAGTTTCTCCAATCTTCTCAAAACTCTGGATTCTGATAGAGGGCCATGAAACTTAGACCTGAGTGCAAAAATGGAGGCTCTAGCCCCTTCCAGAGCTGAGATATCGAAACTCAAAAATTCGGCCCTGAAAAAAAAAAACGACAGTGGTACCCCTGACGTTTTTTTTTTTCGGGTGAAAAATTAAGTTTCTCCAATCTTCTCAAAACTCTCGATTCTGATAGAGGGCCATGAGACTTAGACCTGAGTGCAAAAATGGAGGCTCTGGCCCCTTCCAGAGCTGAGATATCGAAACTCAAAAATTCGGCCCGAAAAAAAAAACGACAGTGGTACCCCTTACGTTTTTTTTTTCGGGTGAAAAATTAAGTTTCTCCAATCTTCTCAAAACTTTGGATTCTGATAGAGGGCCATGAGACTTAGACCTGAGTGCAAAAATGGAGGCTCTAGCCCCTTCCAGAGCTGAGATATCGAAACTCAAAAATTCGGCCCGAAAAAAAAACGACAGTGGTACCCCTTACGTTTTTTTTTTTCGGGCGAAAAATTAGGTTTCTCCAATCTTCTCAAAACTCTGGATTCTGATAGAGGGCCATGAGACTTAGACCTGAGTGCAAAAATGGAGGCTCTAGCCCCTTCCAGAGCTGAGATATCGAAACTCAAAAATTCGGCCCGAAAAAAAAACGACAGTGGTACCCCTTACGTTTTTTTTTTTTCGGGCGAAAAATTAAGTTTCTCCAATCTTCTCAAAACTCTGGATTCTGATAGAGGGCCATGAAACTTAGACCTGAGTGCAAAAATGGAGGCTCTAGCCCCTTCCAGAGCTGAGATATCGAAACTCAAAAATTCGGCCCGAAAAAAAAACGACAGTGGTACCCCTTACGTTTTTTTTTTTTGGGTGAAAAATTAAGTTTCTCCAATCTTCTCAAAACTCTGGATTCTGATAGAGGGCCATGAGACTTAGACCTGAAAAAAAAAAACGTAAGGGGTACCACTGTCGTTTTTTATTTGGGCCGAAGTTTTGAGTTTCGATATCTCAGCTCTGGAAGGGGCTAGAGCCTCCATTTTTGCACTCAGGTCTAAGTCTCATGGCCCTCTATCAGAATCCAGAGATTTGAGAAGATTGGAGAAACTTAATTTTTCGCCCGAAAAAAAAAACGTAAGGGGTACCACTGTCGTTTTTTTTTTCAGGCCGAATTTTTGAGTTTCGATATCTCAGCTCTGGAAGGGGCTAGAGCCTCCATTTTTGCACTCAGGTCTAAGTCTCATGGCCCTCTATCAGAATGCAGAGTTTTGAGAAGATTGGAGAAATTTAATTTTTCACCCAAAAAAAAAAAAACGTAAGGGGTACCACTGTCGTTTTTTTTTTTCGGGCCGAATTTTTGAGTTTCGATATCTCAGCTCTGGAAGGGGCTAGAGCCTCAATTTTTGCACTCAGGTCTAAGTCTCATGGCCCTCTATCAGAATCCAGAGTTTTGAGAAGATTGGAGAAACTTAATTTTTCGCCAGAAAAAAAAACGTAAGGGGTACCACTGTCGTTTTTTTTTTCAGGCCGAATATTTGAGTTTCGATATCTCAGCTCTGGAAGGGGCTAGAGCCTCCATTTTTGCACTCAGGTCTAAGTCTCATGGCCCTCTATCAGAATCCAGAGTTTTGAGAAGATTGGAGAAATTTAATTTTTCACCCAAAAAAAAAAAACGTAAGGGGTACCACTGTCGTTTTTTTTTTTCGGGCCGAATTTTTGAGTTTCGATATCTCAGCTCTGGAAGGGGCTAGAGCCTCCATTTTTGCACTCAGGTCTAAGTCTCATGGCCCTCTATCAGAATCCAGAGTTTTGAGAAGATTGGAGAAACTTAATTTTTTACCCGAAAAAAAAAAACGTAAGGGGTACCACTGTCGTTTTTTTTTCAGGCCGAATTTTTGAGTTTCGATATCTCAGCTCTGGAAGGGGCTAGAGCCTCCATTTTTGCACTCAGGTCTAAGTCTCATGGCCCTCTATCAGAATCCAGAGTTTTGAGAAGATTGGAGAAACTTCATTTTTCACCCAAAAAAAAAAACGTAAGGGGTACCACTGTCGTTTTTTTTTTTCGGGCCGAATTTTTGAGTTTCGATATCTCAGCTCTGGAAGGGGCTAGAGCCTCCATTTTTGCACTCAGGTCTAAGTCTCATGGCCCTCTATCAGAATCCAGAGTTTTGAGAAGATTGGAGAAACTTAATTTTTCGCCTGAAAAAAAAAACGTAAGGGGTACCACTGTCGTTTTTTTTTTTCAGGCCGAATTTTTGAGTTTCGATATCTCAGCTCTGGAAGGGGCTAGAGCCTCCATTTTTGCACTGAGGTCTAAGTCTCATGGCCCTCTATCAGAATCCAAAGTTTTGAGAAGATTGGAGAAACTTAATTTTTCGCCTGAAAAAAAAAACGTAAGGGGTACCACTGTCGTTTTTTTTTTCGGGCCGAATTTTTGAGTTTCGATATCTCAGCTCTGGAAGGGGCTAGAGCCTCCATTTTTGCACTCAGGTCTAAGTCTCATTGCCCTCTATCAGAATCCAGGGTTTTGAGAAGATTGGAGAAACTTAATTTTTCACCCGAAAAAAAAAAAACGTAAGGGGTACCACTGTCGTTTTTTTTTTCGGGCCGAATTTTTGAGTTTCGATATCTCAGCTCTGGAAGGGGCTAGAGCCTCCATTTTTGCACTCAGGTCTAAGTCTCATGGCCCTCTATCAGAATCCAGAGTTTTGAGAAGATTGGAGGAACTTAATTTTTTACCCGAAAAAAAAAAACGTAAGGGGTACCACTGTCGTTTTTTTTTCAGGCCGAATTTTTGAGTTTCGATATCTCAGCTCTGGAAGGGGCTAGAGCCTCCATTTTTGCACTCAGGTCTAAGTCTCATGGCCCTCTATCAGAATCCAGAGTTTTGAGAAGATTGGAGAAACTTCATTTTTCACCCAAAAAAAAAAACGTAAGGGGTACCACTGTCGTTTTTTTTTTTCGGGCCGAATTTTTGAGTTTCGATATCTCAGCTCTGGAAGGGGCTAGAGCCTCCATTTTTGCACTCAGGTCTAAGTCTCATGGCCCTCTATCAGAATCCAGAGTTTTGAGAAGATTGGAGAAACTTAATTTTTCGCCTGAAAAAAAAAACGTAAGGGGTACCACTGTCGTTTTTTTTTTTCAGGCCGAATTTTTGAGTTTCGATATCTCAGCTCTGGAAGGGGCTAGAGCCTCCATTTTTGCACTGAGGTCTAAGTCTCATGGCCCTCTATCAGAATCCAAAGTTTTGAGAAGATTGGAGAAACTTAATTTTTCGCCTGAAAAAAAAAACGTAAGGGGTACCACTGTCGTTTTTTTTTTCGGGCCGAATTTTTGAGTTTCGATATCTCAGCTCTGGAAGGGGCTAGAGCCTCCATTTTTGCACTCAGGTCTAAGTCTCATTGCCCTCTATCAGAATCCAGGGTTTTGAGAAGATTGGAGAAACTTAATTTTTCACCCGAAAAAAAAAAACGTAAGGGGTACCACTGTCGTTTTTTTTTTCGGGCCGAATTTTTGAGTTTCGATATCTCAGCTCTGGAAGGGGCTAGAGCCTCCATTTTTGCACTCAGGTCTAAGTCTCATGGCCCTCTATCAGAATCCAGAGTTTTGAGAAGATTGGAGGAACTTAATTTTTTACCCGAAAAAAAAAAAACGTAAGGGGTACCACTGTCGTTTTTTTTTCAGGCCGAATTTTTGAGTTTCGATATCTCAGCTCTGGAAGGGGCTAGAGCCTCCATTTTTGCACTCAGGTCTAAGTCTCATGGCCCTCTATCAGAATCCAGAGTTTTGAGAAGATTGGAGAAACTTCATTTTTCACCCAAAAAAAAAAACGTAAGGGGTACCACTGTCGTTTTTTTTTTTCGGGCCGAATTTTTGAGTTTCGATATCTCAGCTCTGGAAGGGGCTAGAGCCTCCATTTTTGCACTCAGGTCTAAGTCTCATGGCCCTCTATCAGAATCCAGAGTTTTGAGAAGATTGGAGAAACTTAATTTTTCGCCTGAAAAAAAAAACGTAAGGGGTACCACTGTCGTTTTTTTTTTTCAGGCCGAATTTTTGAGTTTCGATATCTCAGCTCTGGAAGGGGCTAGAGCCTCCATTTTTGCACTGAGGTCTAAGTCTCATGGCCCTCTATCAGAATCCAAAGTTTTGAGAAGATTGGAGAAACTTAATTTTTCGCCTGAAAAAAAAAACGTAAGGGGTACCACTGTCGTTTTTTTTTTCGGGCCGAATTTTTGAGTTTCGATATCTCAGCTCTGGAAGGGGCTAGAGCCTCCATTTTTGCACTCAGGTCTAAGTCTCATTGCCCTCTATCAGAATCCAGGGTTTTGAGAAGATTGGAGAAACTTAATTTTTCACCAGAAAAAAAAAAACGTAAGGGGTACCACTGTCGTTTTTTTTTTCGGGCCGAATTTTTGAGTTTCGATATCTCAGCTCTGGAAGGGGCTAGAGCCTCCATTTTTGCACTCAGGTCTAAGTCTCATGGCCCTCTATCAGAATCCAGAGTTTTGAGAAGATTGGAGGAACTTAATTTTTTACCCGAAAAAAAAAAAACGTAAGGGGTACCACTGTCGTTTTTTTTTCAGGCCGAATTTTTGAGTTTCGATATCTCAGCTCTGGAAGGGGCTAGAGCCTCCATTTTTGCACTCAGGTCTAAGTCTCATGGCCCTCTATCAGAATCCAGAGTTTTGAGAAGATTGGAGAAACCTAATTTTTCGCCCCCAAAAAAAAAACGTAAGGGGTACCACTGTCGTTTTTTTTTTCGGGCCGAATTTTTGAGTTTCGATATCTCAGCTCTGGAAGGGGCTAGAGCCTCCATTTTTGCACTCAGGTCTAAGTCTCATGGCCCTCTATCAGAATCCAGAGTTTTGAGAAGATTGGAGAAACTTAATTTTTCGCCTGAAAAAAAAAACGTAAGGGGTACCACTGTCGTTTTTTTTTCGGGCCGAATTTTTGTGCAAAAATGGAGGCTCTAGCCCCTTCCAGAGCTGAGATATCGAAACTCAAAACTTCGGCCCGAAAAAAAAACGACAGTGGTACCCCTTACGTTTTTTTTTTCGGGTGAAAAATTAAGTTTCTCCAATCTTCTCAAAACTCTGGATTCTGATAGAGGGCCATGAGACTTAGACCTGAGTGCAAAAATGGAGGCTCTAGCCCCTTCCAGAGCTGAGATATCGAAACTCAAAAATTCGGCCGGAAAAAAAAACGACAGTGGTACCCCTTACGTTTTTTTTTTCGGGTGAAAAATTAAGTTTCTCCAATCTTCTCAAAACTCTGGATTCTGATAGAGGGCCATGAGACTTAGACCTGAGTGCAAAAATGGAGGCTCTAGCCCCTTCCAGAGCTGAGATATCTAAACTCAAAAATTCGGCCCGAAAAAAAAACGACAGTGGTACCCCTTACGTTTTTTTTTTTTTCGGGTGAAAAATTAAGTTTCTCCAATCTTCTCAAAACTCTGGATTCTGATAGAGGGCCATGAGACTTAGACCTGAGTGCAAAAATGGAGGCTCTAGCCCCTTCCAGAGCTGAGATATCTAAACTCAAAAATTCGGCCCGAAAAAAAAACGACAGTGGTACCTCTTACGTTTTTTTTTTTTCGGGTGAAAAATTAAGTTTCTCCAATCTTCTCAAAACTCTGGATTCTGATAGAGGGCCATGAGACTTAGACCTGAGTGCAAAAATGGAGGCTCTAGCCCCTTCCAGAGCTGAGATATCGAAACTCAAAAATTCGGCCCGAAAAAAAAACGACAGTGGTACCCCTGACGTTTTTTTTTTTCGGGTGAAAAATTAAGTTTCTCCAATCTTCTCAAAACTCTGGATTCTGATAGAGGGCCATGAGACTTAGACCTGAGTGCAAAAATGGAGGCTCTAGCCCCTTCCAGAGCTGAGATATCGAAACTCAAAAATTCGTCCCGAAAAAAAAAACCGACAGTGGTACCCCTTACGTTTTTTTTTTTCGGGTGAAAAATTAAGTTTCTCCAATCTTCTCAAAACTCTGGATTCTGATAGAGGGCCATGAGACTTAGACCTGAGTGCAAAAATGGAGGCTCTAGCCCCTTCCAGAGCTGAGATATCGAAACTCAAAAATTCGGCCCGAAAAAAAAACGACAGTGGTACCCCTTACGTTTTTTTTTTTCGGGCGAAAAATTAGGTTTCTCCAATCTTCTCAAAACTCTGGATTCTGATAGAGGGCCATGAGACTTAGACCTGAGTGCAAAAATGGAGGCTCTAGCCCCTTCCAGAGCTGAGATATCGAAACTCAAAAATTCGGCCCGAAAAAAAAAACGACAGTGGTACCCCTTACGTTTTTTTTTTAGGGTGAAAAATTAAGTTTCTCCAATCTTCTCAAAACTCTGGATTCTGATAGAGGGCCATGAGACTTAGACCTGAGTGCAAAAATGGAGGCTCTAGCCCCTTCCAGAGCTGAGATATCGAAACTCAAAAATTCGGCCCGAAAAAAAAAACGACAGTGGTACCCCTTACGTTTTTTTTTTTTTCGGGTGAAAAATTAAGTTTCTCCAATCTTCTCAAAACTCTGGATTCTGATAGAGGGCCATGAGACTTAGACCTGAGTGCAAAAATGGAGGCTCTAGCCCCTTCCAGAGCTGAGATATCGAAACTCAAAAATTCGTCCCGAAAAAAAAACGACAGTGGTACCCCTTACGTTTTTTTTTTTTGGGCGAAAATTTAAGTTTCTCCAATCTTCTCAAAACTCTGGATTCTGATAGAGGGCCATGAGACTTAGACCTGAGTGCAAAAATGGAGGCTCTAGCCCCTTCCAGAGCTGAGATATCGAAACTCAAAAATTCGGCCCGAAAAAAAAAAACGACAGTGGTACCCCTTACGTTTTTTTTTTTCGGGTGAAAAATTAAGTTTCTCCAATCTTCTCAAAACTCTGGATTCTGATAGAGGGCCATGAGACTTAGACCTGAGTGCAAAAATGGAGGCTCTAGCCCCTTCCAGAGCTGAGATATCGAAACTCAAAAATTCGGCCCGAAAAAAAAAACGACAGTGGTACCCCTTACGTTTTTTTTTTTTCGGGTGAAAAATTAAGTTTCTCCAATCTTCTCAAAACTCTGGATTCTGATAGAGGGCCATGAGACTTAGACCTGAGTGCAAAAATGGAGGCTCTAGCCCCTTCCAGAGCTGAGATATCGAAACTCAAAAATTCGGCCCGACAAGAAAACGACAGTGGTACCCCTTACGGTTTTTTTTTTCGGGTGAAAATTTAAGTTTCTCTAATCTTCTCAAAACTCTGGATTCTGATAGAGGGCCATGAGACTTAGACCTGAGTGCAAAAATGGAGGCTCTAGCCCCTTCCAGAGCTGAGATATCGAAACTCAAAAATTCGGCCCGAAAAAAAAACGACAGTGGTACCCCTTACGTTTTTTTTTTTTCGGGCGAAAAATTAAGTTTCTCCAATCTTCTCAAAACTCTGGATTCTGATAGAGGGCCATGAAACTTAGACCTGAGTGCAAAAATGGAGGCTCTAGCCCCTTCCAGAGCTGAGATATCGAAACTCAAAAATTCGGCCCGAAAAAAAAAACGACAGTGGTACCCCTGACGTTTTTTTTTTTCGGGTGAAAAATTAAGTTTCTCCAATCTTCTCAAAACTCTCGATTCTGATAGAGGGCCATGAGACTTAGACCTGAGTGCAAAAATGGAGGCTCTAGCCCCTTCCAGAGCTGAGATATCGAAACTCAAAAATTCGGCCCGAAAAAAAAACGACAGTGGTACCCCTTACGTTTTTTTTTTTCGGGCGAAAAATTAGGTTTCTCCAATCTTCTCAAAACTCTGGATTCTGATAGAGGGCCATGAGACTTAGACCTGAGTGCAAAAATGGAGGCTCTAGCCCCTTCCAGAGCTGAGATATCTAAACTCAAAAATTCGGCCCGAAAAAAAAACGACAGTGGTACCTCTTACGTTTTTTTTTTTTCGGGTGAAAAATTAAGTTTCTCCAATCTTCTCAAAACTCTGGATTCTGATAGAGGGCCATGAGACTTAGACCTGAGTGCAAAAATGGAGGCTCTAGCCCCTTCCAGAGCTGAGATATCGAAACTCAAAAATTCGGCCCGAAAAAAAAACGACAGTGGTACCCCTGACGTTTTTTTTTTTCGGGTGAAAAATTAAGTTTCTCCAATCTTCTCAAAACTCTGGATTCTGATAGAGGGCCATGAGACTTAGACCTGAGTGCAAAAATGGAGGCTCTAGCCCCTTCCAGAGCTGAGATATCGAAACTCAAAAATTCGTCCCGAAAAAAAAAACCGACAGTGGTACCCCTTACGTTTTTTTTTTTCGGGTGAAAAATTAAGTTTCTCCAATCTTCTCAAAACTCTGGATTCTGATAGAGGGCCATGAGACTTAGACCTGAGTGCAAAAATGGAGGCTCTAGCCCCTTCCAGAGCTGAGATATCGAAACTCAAAAATTCGGCCCGAAAAAAAAACGACAGTGGTACCCCTTACGTTTTTTTTTTTCGGGCGAAAAATTAGGTTTCTCCAATCTTCTCAAAACTCTGGATTCTGATAGAGGGCCATGAGACTTAGACCTGAGTGCAAAAATGGAGGCTCTAGCCCCTTCCAGAGCTGAGATATCGAAACTCAAAAATTCGGCCCGAAAAAAAAAACGACAGTGGTACCCCTTACGTTTTTTTTTTTTCGGGTGAAAAATTAAGTTTCTCCAATCTTCTCAAAACTCTGGATTCTGATAGAGGGCCATGAGACTTAGACCTGAGTGCAAAAATGGAGGCTCTAGCCCCTTCCAGAGCTGAGATATCGAAACTCAAAAATTCGTCCCGAAAAAAAAACGACAGTGGTACCCCTTACGTTTTTTTTTTTTGGGCGAAAATTTAAGTTTCTCCAATCTTCTCAAAACTCTGGATTCTGATAGAGGGCCATGAGACTTAGACCTGAGTGCAAAAATGGAGGCTCTAGCCCCTTCCAGAGCTGAGATATCGAAACTCAAAAATTCGGCCCGAAAAAAAAAAACGACAGTGGTACCCCTTACGTTTTTTTTTTTCGGGTGAAAAATTAAGTTTCTCCAATCTTCTCAAAACTCTGGATTCTGATAGAGGGCCATGAGACTTAGACCTGAGTGCAAAAATGGAGGCTCTAGCCCCTTCCAGAGCTGAGATATCGAAACTCAAAAATTCGGCCGAAAAAAAAAACGACAGTGGTACCCCTTACGTTTTTTTTTTTCGGGTGAAAAATTAAGTTTCTCCAATCTTCTCAAAACTCTGGATTCTGATAGAGGGCCATGAGACTTAGACCTGAGTGCAAAAATGGAGGCTCTAGCCCCTTCCAGAGCTGAGATATCGAAACTCAAAAATTCGGCCCGACAAGAAAACGACAGTGGTACCCCTTACGTTTTTTTTTTTCGGGTGAAAATTTAAGTTTCTCTAATCTTCTCAAAACTCTGGATTCTGATAGAGGGCCATGAGACTTAGACCTGAGTGCAAAAATGGAGGCTCTAGCCCCTTCCAGAGCTGAGATATCGAAACTCAAAAATTCGGCCCGAAAAAAAAACGACAGTGGTACCCCTTACGTTTTTTTTTTTTCGGGCGAAAAATTAAGTTTCTCCAATCTTCTCAAAACTCTGGATTCTGATAGAGGGCCATGAAACTTAGACCTGAGTGCAAAAATGGAGGCTCTAGCCCCTTCCAGAGCTGAGATATCGAAACTCAAAAATTCGGCCCGAAAAAAAAAACGACAGTGGTACCCCTGACGTTTTTTTTTTTCGGGTGAAAAATTAAGTTTCTCCAATCTTCTCAAAACTCTCGATTCTGATAGAGGGCCATGAGACTTAGACCTGAGTGCAAAAATGGAGGCTCTAGCCCCTTCCAGAGCTGAGATATCGAAACTCAAAAATTCGGCCCGAAAAAAAAACGACAGTGGTACCCCTTACGTTTTTTTTTTTCGGGTGAAAAATTAAGTTTCTCCAATCTTCTCAAAACTTTGGATTCTGATAGAGGGCCATGAGACTTAGACCTGAGTGCAAAAATGGAGGCTCTAGCCCCTTCCAGAGCTGAGATATCGAAACTCAAAAATTCGGCCCGAAAAAAAAACGACAGTGGTACCCCTTACGTTTTTTTTTTTCGGGCGAAAAATTAGGTTTCTCCAATCTTCTCAAAACTCTGGATTCTGATAGAGGGCCATGAGACTTAGACCTGAGTGCAAAAATGGAGGCTCTAGCCCCTTCCAGAGCTGAGATATCGAAACTCAAAAATTCGGCCCGAAAAAAAAACGACAGTGGTACCCCTTACGTTTTTTTTTTTTCGGGTGAAAATTTAAGTTTCTCCAATCTTCTCAAAACTCTGGATTCTGATAGAGGGCCATGAGACTTAGACCTGAGTGCAAAAATGGAGGCTCTAGCCCCTTCCAGAGCTGAGATATCGAAACTCAAAAATTCGGCCCGAAAAAAAAACGACAGTGGTACCCCTTACGGTTTTTTTTTTTTCGGGCGAAAAATTAAGTTTCTCCAATCTTCTCAAAACTCTGGATTCTGATAGAGGGCCATGAAACTTAGACCTGAGTGCAAAAATGGAGGCTCTAGCCCCTTCCAGAGCTGAGATATCGAAACTCAAAAATTCGGCCCGAAAAAAAAAACGACAGTGGTACCCCTGACGTTTTTTTTTTTCGGGTGAAAAATTAAGTTTCTCCAATCTTCTCAAAACTCTCGATTCTGATAGAGGGCCATGAGACTTAGACCTGAGTGCAAAAATGGAGGCTCTAGCCCCTTCCAGAGCTGAGATATCGAAACTCAAAAATTCGGCCCGAAAAAAAAACGACAGTGGTACCCCTTACGGTTTTTTTTTTCGGGTGAAAAATTAAGTTTCTCCAATCTTCTCAAAACTCTGGATTCTGATAGAGGGCCATGAGACTTAGACCTGAGTGCAAAAATGGAGGCTCTAGCCCCTTCCAGAGCTGAGATATCGAAACTCAAAAATTCGGCCCGAAAAAAAAACCCACAGTGGTACCCCTTACGTTTTTTTTTTTCGGGCGAAAAATTAGGTTTCTCCAATCTTCTCAAAACTCTGGATTCTGATAGAGGGCCATGAGACTTAGACCTGAGTGCAAAAATGGAGGCTCTAGCCCCTTCCAGAGCTGAGATATCGAAACTCAAAAATTCGTCCCGAAAAAAAAACGACAGTGCTACCCCTTACGTTTTTTTTTTTCGGGCGAAAATTTAAGTTTCTCCAATCTTCTCAAAACTCTGGATTCTGATAGAGGGCCATGAGACTTAGACCTGAGTGCAAAAATGGAGGCTCTAGCACCTTCCAGAGCTGAGATATCGAAACTCAAAAATTCGTCCCGAAAAAAAAAACGACAGTGGTACCCCTTACGTTTTTTTTTTTCGGGTGAAAAATTAAGTTTCTCCAATCTTCTCAAAACTCTGGATTCTGATAGAGGGCCATGAGACTTAGACCTGAGTGCAAAAATGGAGGCCCTAGCCCCTTCCAGAGCTGAGATATCGAAACTCAAAAATTCGGCCCGAAAAAAAAACGACAGTGGTACCCCTTACGTTTTTTTTTTTCGGGCGAAAAATTAGGTTTCTCCAATCTTCTCAAAACTCTGGATTCTGATAGAGGGCCATGAGACTTAGACCTGAGTGCAAAAATGGAGGCTCTAGCCCCTTCCAGAGCTGAGATATCGAAACTCAAAAATTCGGCCCGAAAAAAAAAACGACAGTGGTACCCCTTACGTTTTTTTTTTTCGGGTGAAAATTTAAGTTTCTCCAATCTTCTCAAAACTCTGGATTCTGATAGAGGGCCATGAGACTTAGACCTGAGTGCAAAAATGGAGGCTCTAGCCCCTTCCAGAGCTGAGATATCGAAACTCAAAAATTCGGCCCGAAAAAAAAACGACAGTGGTACCCCTTACGTTTTTTTT
The DNA here is from genome assembly GCF_988280905.1 of Pimephales promelas. Classification (NCBI taxonomy): domain Eukaryota; kingdom Metazoa; phylum Chordata; class Actinopteri; order Cypriniformes; family Leuciscidae; genus Pimephales; species Pimephales promelas. The sequence continues at coordinate 29,949,375 of NC_142776.1, read as the reverse complement.
TTTTCGGGCGAAAAATTAAGTTTCTCCAATCTTCTCAAAACTCTGGATTCTGATAGAGGGCCATGAGACTTAGACCTGAGTGCAAAAATGGAGGCTCTAGCCCCTTCCAGAGCTGAGATATCGAAACTCAAAAATTCGGCCCGAAAAAAAAAACCACAGTGGTACCCCTTACGTTTTTTTTTTTCGGGCGAAAAATTAGGTTTCTCCAATCTTCTCAAAACTCTGGATTCTGATAGAGGGCCATGAGACTTAGACCTGAGTGCAAAAATGGAGGCTCTAGCCCCTTCCAGAGCTGAGATATCGAAACTCAAAAATTCGTCCGAAAAAAAAACGACAGTGGTACCCCTTACGTTTTTTTTTTTTCGGGCGAAAATTTAAGTTTCTCCAATCTTCTCAAAACTCTGGATTCTGATAGAGGGACATGAGACTTAGACCTGAGTGCAAAAATGGAGGCTCTAGCCCCTTCCAGAGCTGAGATATCGAAACTCAAAAATTCGGCCCGAAAAAAAAACGACAGTGGTACCCCTTACGTTTTTTTTTTTCGGGCGAAAAATTAGGTTTCTCCAATCTTCTCAAAACTCTGGATTCTGATAGAGGGCCATGAGACTTAGACCTGAGTGCAAAAATGGAGGCTCTAGCCCCTTCCAGAGCTGAGATATCGAAACTCAAAAATTCGGCCCGAAAAAAAAACGACAGTGGTACCCCTTACGTTTTTTTTTTTTCGGGCGAAAAATTAAGTTTCTCCAATCTTCTCAAAACTCTGGATTCTGATAGAGGGCCATGAGACTTAGACCTGAGTGCAAAAATGGAGGCTCTAGCCCCTTCCAGAGCTGAGATATCGAAACTCAAAAATTCGGCCCGAAAAAAAAAACGACAGTGGTACCCCTTACGTTTTTTTTTTTTTCGGGTGAAAATTTAAGTTTCTCCAATCTTCTCAAAACTCTGGATTCTGATAGAGGGCCATGAGACTTAGACCTGAGTGCAAAAATGGAGGCTCTAGCCCCTTCCAGAGCTGAGATATCGAAACTCAAAAATTCGTCACAAAAAAAAAACGACAGTGGTACCCCTTACGTTTTTTTTTTCGGGCGAAAAATTAAGTTTCTCCAATCTTCTCAAAACTCTGGATTCTGATAGAGGGCCATGAGACTTAGACCTGAGTGCAAAAATGGAGGCTCTAGCCCCTTCCAGAGCTGAGATATCGAAACTCAAAAATTCGGCCCGAAAAAAAAACGACAGTGGTACCCCTTACGTTTTTTTTTTTCGGGCGAAAAATTAAGTTTCTCCAATCTTCTCAAAACTCTGGATTCTGATAGAGGGCCATGAAACTTAGACCTGAGTGCAAAAATGGAGGCTCTAGCCCCTTCCAGAGCTGAGATATCGAAACTCAAAAATTCGGCCCGAAAAAAAAAAACGACAGTGGTACCCCTGACGTTTTTTTTTTTCGGGTGAAAAATTAAGTTTCTCCAATCTTCTCAAAACTCTCGATTCTGATAGAGGGCCATGAGACTTAGACCTGAGTGCAAAAATGGAGGCTCTGGCCCCTTCCAGAGCTGAGATATCGAAACTCAAAAATTCGGCCCGAAAAAAAAACGACAGTGGTACCCCTTACGTTTTTTTTTTCGGGTGAAAAATTAAGTTTCTCCAATCTTCTCAAAACTTTGGATTCTGATAGAGGGCCATGAGACTTAGACCTGAGTGCAAAAATGGAGGCTCTAGCCCCTTCCAGAGCTGAGATATCGAAACTCAAAAATTCGGCCCGAAAAAAAAACCGACAGTGGTACCCCTTTCGTTTTTTTTTTTTTGGGTGAAAAATTAAGTTTCTCCAATCTTCTCAAAACTCTGGATTCTGATAGAGGGCCATGAGACTTAGACCTGAAAAAAAAAAACGTAAGGGGTACCACTGTCGTTTTTTATTTGGGCCGAAGTTTTGAGTTTCGATATCTCAGCTCTGGAAGGGGCTAGAGCCTCCATTTTTGCACTCAGGTCTAAGTCTCATGGCCCTCTATCAGAATCCAGAGATTTGAGAAGATTGGAGAAACTTAATTTTTCGCCCGAAAAAAAAAAACGTAAGGGGTACCACTGTCGTTTTTTTTTTCAGGCCGAATTTTTGAGTTTCGATATCTCAGCTCTGGAAGGGGCTAGAGCCTCCATTTTTGCGCTCAGGTCTAAGTCTCATGGCCCTCTATCAGAATCCAGAGATTTGAGAAGATTGGAGAAACTTAATTTTTCGCCCGAAAAAAAAAACGTAAGGGGTACCACTGTCGTTTTTTTTTCAGGCCGAATTTTTGAGTTTCGATATCTCAGCTCTGGAAGGGGCTAGAGCCTCCATTTTTGCACTCAGGTCTAAGTCTCATGGCCCTCTATCAGAATCCAGAGTTTTGAGAAGATTGGAGAAACGTAATTTTTCGCCCGAAAAAAAAAACGTAAGGGGTAACGCTGTCGTTTTTTTTTTTCGGGCCGAATTTTTGAGTTTCGATATCTCAGTTCTGGAAGGGGCTAGAGCCTACATTTTTGCACTCAGGTCTAAGTCTCATGGCCCTCTATCAGAATCCAGAGTTTTGAGAAGATTGGAGAAACTTAATTTTTCACCCAAAAAAAAAAACGTAAGGGGTACCACTGTCGTTTTTTTTTGGTGACGAATTTTTGAGTTTCGATATCTCAGCTCTGGAAGGGGCTAGAGCCTCCATTTTTGCACTCAGGTCTAAGTCTCATGGCCCTCTATCAGAATCCAGAGTTTTGAGAAGATTGGAGAAACTTAAATTTTCACCCGAAAAAAAAAAAACGTAAGGGGTACCACTGTCGTTTTTTTTTTTCGGGCCGAATTTTTGAGTTTCGATATCTCAGCTCTGGAAGGGGCTAGAGCCTCCATTTTTGCACTCAGGTCTAAGTCTCATGGCCCTCTATCAGAATCCAGAGTTTTGAGAAGATTGGAGAAACTTAATTTTTCGCCCGAAAAAAAAACGTAAGGGGTACCACTGTCGGTTTTTTTTTTCGGGACGAATTTTTGAGTTTCGATATCTCAGCTCTGGGAGGGGCTAGAGCCTCCATTTTTGCACTCAGGTTTAAGTCTCATGGCCCTTTATCAGAATCCAGAGTTTTGAGAAGATTGGAGAAACTTAATTTTTCACCCAAAAAAAAAAAACGTAAGGGGTACCACTGTCGTTTTTTTTCGGGCCGAATTTTTGAGTTTCAATATCTCAGCTCTGGAAGGGGCTAGAGCCTCCATTTTTGCACTCAGGTCTAAGTCTCATGACCCTCTATCGGAATCCAGAGTTTTGAGAAGATTGGAGAAACTTATTTTTTCGCACCCAAAAAAAAGGTAAGGGGTACCATTGTCGTTTTTTGGGGGGGGTCGAAATTTTGAGTTTCTCTGTTCTTCTTGAAACTCTGGATTCTGATAGAGGGCCTTGGGACTTAGACCTGAGTGCAAAAATGGAGTCTCTAGACCCTTCCAGAGCTGAGATATTGATATATTTATAATGGCATTACGTGGGATGTCCATATCTCAGCTCTGGAAGGGTCTAGAGCCTCCATTTTTGCACTCAGGTCTAAGTCTCATGGCTCTCTATCAGAAGCCAGAATTTCAAGAAGATCAGAGCAACTCAACAATTCTGATTCTGTCCACTTGCAGCTTATTGCATGAAGGCCGGGGTTAGTATTTTCAAAAATACTGAGGGGGCCTTTGCGGAACTGCCTCGGGGGTCCCGAAACTTCGGGCTTCTCCCGTCGGTCCCCCAGGGGGGTCGGGGTGTGCCTTTCGGCGATGCCCGGGGGCGCCTTCGGCCGGTCCCTCAAAAATTTCGGGGCGCCGGCGTGCTCGTCCACCAACCCACGTCCGTTTCCCTACGAATCGAAATACAGTGACTTGCTGGCAACCGTCCTGCTAGTACTGTAAAAATACAAGAAAACACAGGATGCACACAGGAAATGACTAACATGAATGCATTGATTGAGTTTAAGGTTTATTTTAACCTTATGTCCTAGGTTTATTTTGTTATGAATAAACAAATGTGCAATATATAAAGGAAAAATCTTACGATTAAAGTTGTAATGTTATAATGTTCAAGTTTTTGTTCTAAAAAAAAGAAAGATGCACACAAAAAATGACTCTAATATGACCAGATTGATTGATTCGAAGATATTTAGTGTGTTACAAACAATGTGCAATCTGTAAAACAAAAACCTCAAAATTATAGTTGAAATGGTATACTGCTGGAATTTTTATGACCTTGAGAAAAAAGCTTAAAGTATAGACCAACAAATTTTATGTTTATTCATTTATTTCATGTTGGTAAATTTTTTGGGAAGTACACCTGTTTTGATGTCCATTGGAATGGACAAAAAAAAAATCACAATGAAAGCAATTATATATATTTTTTTTTCATTTGTTTTCATTTATAGAAACCTCATGAGCTGGCAAAAAATGTACTTTTATATTTTTCAGAAACTTGAAACATAATTCAGGTCTGAGGGGTTTAATGAAATGGAATTTTATACACTTTAAAATAAATATCAAATGTCCGTGGAGTCATTTTTATGAAGTAAATTTTACTGAAACTACAACTAAAACATAGTAACTAACTAACAGGAGTGTTTTTTTTCTAATTCAAGGAAATCTGTGCCTGCGGAAACACTAAACTCATTACTATACCAACTGGAATTAGAATATTGTGGAACATATCACATGTTAACTTATAGATAAATTACAAACTTAGCTAATTTCTTGCCCTGAAATCATCTGACATTTGAAGCAAGTGTGGCTTTCATCAACGAAGTAATACTCTCAATATTTGAGTCTCAATTAAACACAATCATGCAAAGAAAAAAATGCAGTAAACCACCCCTTTAAGAAAGTATCCCATGCTGCAATTATGGCAAGGGCAGGCAGTGAATGCAAATGATGCTTACTAAAGCTGTTCAAATGTCGACCTGATAATGGTGTCGCAGTGACGCAAGACAGCAGCATTCAGAGGACAAATTCAAAGCCATCAAATTGGCTTCCCTCATTCGCCCCAACACTAATTTGTCATTTTCATCTTGGGATCCAACATTATAAACCTTCTTTTGCATTGCACACATGAAAACATAATGATTCTCTATAAATTCTACTAATATTACTGTAAATCATGGTGACATTTAGCAGACATGGTCTCTCGGCCAGATGCAGCACATTCAGCTGTTATTCAGTTTGCTACCATATTGTCTAGCAGACAGGTCGAAGGATGCAGGTTGAGGAAGGAGAACAGTTGCATAGTTTATGCATCCGCATCGATTTGAATTCAGCTTGTTCTGAGACATCCAGTCCAAGCCTGTGGAACTCATTTAAATGTATAAACAGAACAAAAATAGACCATAGTATTTGCTCATTTAAACTACATACACCTAATTCAATGTACCCATAACATGGGGTGAGCTGCATCACAGGAAGTCTTTTTTGCACTAGCTCTCTGAAATCTAATTTTAAAATAGTAAAATTTTGGCCATTTGTTACCCATTTACAGCAGCAATGGACTGCAGTATTTCAATCAATAAAACCAGCAGGACATTCTAAAATGCGTACTAGCCTAAAAGATCGAAATTCAGTATACATATTATTGATGATGCATACAAGTGAGCAGATATGCCCAAAATATGAACGCAACGCTCAAAATGGTTTAAAGTACTTTACGAGAAACTGTATGTTGGGTTAATATTCTGGGTTCATCTGCTTGCCAGGCCAAAGTATGGATCATCAATAAGGTGTATATTGAATTTGCTCTTTAAAAACCAATGTCTTACTATATTAGTACAAACCTGGTAAAAATGACATGCGATCAATGGAGAAAAGCCTTATTTTTCCATCCAGGCAGATATGACTGCAGGGCACTTTTGCCTTAATACTAAATCACATTTAATTCCCTGCATGTTGTCAATTCATGCAAAGGAAATAATAATGTTATTATAATTTAATTTAATCTAATAATATTAATAAAAAAAACATCAGTAACAATACCATTTTGTATAAAAAGGGCATTCAAGGGTGTGATTTAATGTGAAAACTATGAGTAGGTAAGAAGTGGCACAACTTACCCTACTCCTCCCCCCAATGCACTGAGAAAAGAGATAAATGAAGGAAAATTCCTAGTAAAGTTGATAAAAGTTTAACTGTTTGGTAAGCCTATTTTTTACTGATTAGGGAATGAAGTATTGCGTAGCTATACGCAGTGGGGGGAAACTCCTTTTTCTTGATTTATTGAAACCTGTATGTAAAACACATTTGCAGCTGCACAGCTAGCCCATTGAAGGTCTGGCTCACTCATAGGCTGTGCTGCAGCAACTGCATATCCAATGGCACGGCAACCAATGAGATCACTCTACATCATTACACATCAGAGCCCATCAAGGGGTGTGGCCTCAGCCTATATTAGTCCCTGAATTCGGTTTATACGACTGAAGTGAACTCTAGCCAGTTAGTACAGTGCGGCCGGTTACGCTAGACAATACTTCGTTCCATAACTCGGGGAACTGAGGTTACGTGAGTAACCAAGTAGTTCCCTTTCGAACGGTCACTTCGTATAGCGTAGCGTAAAATATAACCGAACAAAGCTGGTCACATATGTGAATGTGACTGTGTGTGCACCGTATATCAATGACCGGACCAGACACATTCAGGCCCTAATCATACCGAAAGCACCTTCGCCTGTAGGGAAGGCACCTCCATATTATAGAATTTCATAAATGTGGACGGCGAGGACCAATCGGCCGCATCACAAATATCCTGAATGGGACAGCCAAATGACTAAGCCTATGACAAGGCCATGCCTCTGGTCGAATGGTCTCTGATACCTATAGGGCAAACCTGACCCAAAGTGATAGTAATCACTAGTGATTGATAGTGGATACTATCGCAATAGTATCCACTATCCATTTAGACGGTCTTTGCTTAGTGACTGAATCCCCTTTGGATAGGGCCAAAGCAGACAAAACCAAAGCAGACAAAAAGCTGTTCTGATGGTCCAAACGACCAGATAAATTCTCAGCACCCCAACAGGGAGGAGAAGATTAACCTCCCCATGCTCATAGAAGGGGGAAGAGCCAATAACATCACCACCTGTGCTCTGAACGGTGTTGAGAGCACTTTGGGCACACACCCATGCCTGGGCTTAAGAATAACCTTAGAGTTATCCTAAGCAAACTCCAGATATGCCGGGCTCACGAGTACGTTTTCCCCCACAGCGTATAGCTACACAATACGAAGTGACTGTTCGAAAAGGGAACATAAGATGTTAGGTCATAAAATATGTAACGTTGAGAAGGAAAAAGAACTTGTCAAAACACAATTGCCTGTAATTAAACACGGAGCAAAAGAGCTTCTCCAGACAAGGATGATTAATCTTAATACATGATCAAGGGTTCGCGCTCAACTTCATTAATCAACGTCAAGCATAATGTGTGTGTGCAAGACCTATGAAAGCGAATGTTCTAAAACTAGTTGAGCCTTATGCTCTGAACTTAAGGATTACGAGTGCAGACTTGTGCCGTAAACATGACGTTCAACATCGTTTTAAACTAAAGAATAAACTCCAATGGTCTCAATAGACACAACAAGCAATGATGCATTAAAAATATGGATTGAAATCCAAATTAATTTATTTAGTAAACTCTCTGCAGGGAGAGTGTTAAAAATGTCATCACCTCCACTGCAGCTGCTCACTTCTAATGTTTGTATTATTTATAATTAAATCGTCTACTAATCTGAAATTACTGTAAAAAATAAGGTGATGAATGAAATCTCACAGATCAAAGGGCTCTCACAAATGGAACGGCTCTCAGAAATTTCCCCCATGGGACTGTAAAGCATGTAGAATACAAGAAAGACTCAAGATCTATGAAAGCCAGCTGCACAACTCGGAACAGCATGTTCAGAGACTGTCAGTGGCTTATCCATTATGCTTTTAAAAGGATTTCTCTGTATGTAAGATGTGTTTTCTCTCTCACTTTATTTTTTTCCTGCACTTTCCCTCTAAATTAAATCAGGGCTTTTTTCATGTGTTAAATAGAAGTCGCAACCCACTACTCCCGTGGTATTAAGCAGTGTGAATGTGTGTGCATTTCCGCACTTGCCCTCAGTGTGTTGCACTGCATACAATCACATTTAATTTGCCCAGGAACTCTGTTGGTTTGATGGAGCGGTTAGAATAGCTTACTGTAGGTAGTCTGAAGTTCAACCATCATGGTGAAAAGTAATTCAGGTTATTTTGAAGTCTGTTTATTGATGATAAAAGGATCAGAGGGGTACCTGAAATGCATTCCACCATCCCAAATCACATGAACTGCAGTTTATTGGGTACATCATATGAAGGACAAAACCTGGAAAAAAAATTGAATAGTAAATGAATAAACAAACTAATAAATAATGTTAATACATCAGGATCCATAATATCAAAGAGACAGTGTGGGTTTTTATAAAAATCTAGTTTAACAACATAATAATAAAGAACAGAACAAAGGAAGCAGTTTAACACAAAAACACAACACGTCTCTCTCTCGAAAGCAGTCACTTTCACACAAGCAGATCGAAGGACCTGCAAGAAGAAGAAACGAGGCAAGATAACCTGAAAATTTCTTGCTCTAGCGACTCATCAGACATTGTTGTGAATCCTCAGCAGGATGGTTTGTTTTTCATTTCTCAAGGCCATTTGGAGGCAGCAGAAGAGATTGGGATCAAGCTGGATGTTACAGATTCTACAGTAGCCTACTACATATTAGATCTACCTTAGTATGACTTGTGGCATGGCAGATATCTCCATAGGATTACAAAAGAGATTATAGAACCCATACTGAACACAAATAAGATGTGACTGTTGGTGCATGAGGGCTATCAGAGTTGGATTTTCTTCCAATTTACAAATAAGGGAAATTCTACTGTGGAGCAACAGTATGTAAATATTTTTGCCTATTTATGTTGGATTTTACTATTTTTTCCCCCCATTTTTCAACTCAACTACATAAAAATGCTCAGAACTTGACAAAAAAATGTCATAACACATTTTCCCTCCACAAATCACGGTGGGATAATCTAAGGAATTAGATCGAGATGCCTGTGTGTTTTATACCCAAATGTCACCATTCAAACAATGGTTTGTTTAGCGGGATCCGTGTGCTAGTGGTGGTGACGTATATCAAACGCGTGGAAAGCAGGAAGAGTTGAAGTCCACAAAGTGGACACTCACAAAAAGTCTAACCGTATGAAAATTCTACCCACTAAATTGTAGAATTCTTTACACGAAAAATTATATAAAAAATTCACAAACAACATATGTTCACATTCTTGCAAAATTCAAACAGGATTAGAAAATAATTATTTTCTCTCATTCACTCGCTTAGACGATTTTTCAACCTAGAGGTACAGCGGGGTTAGCTGAAGGGGCGGGACTTGCCAGCTCTATAGCGCCGGCCCTGCATAGAACAACCAGTTCCTAATAGAACCTTTTTTTCTTAGTGTAGAATATTTTAATAATCTAAATAACCTTTTTACGCAATTCTTCATGGAATCTGTAATGCCAAAAAAGAGAAATATTGAACCATTTAATTATTCAATACATTAAGAAACATTATAATACCTCATTTCATGTCTTCTGTAATATTTTCATCAGCTGTGTGTTCTTGTGAACATGCGAATCTCATCAGTTTCATGGTTCATCCTGGTCCTCTCGCTCATCGGCTGCTGATGTTTGCTTCTATGCCTTTATGAGCTAATCAAGAGCTTCAGACATACAGTCATCTGCTGTCACGAGGCTTCGGTGTTACATTTATCAGCACCATTAAGGTGTAAAAATGAAAAGCAAATTTGATGATAGAAGGCTCTTCAATAAGGAATCAGCTGTAAAAACAAGGTGGGAGTGTTATCGCCAACAGTTATTGACACTAGATTATAGGAAAAGGTCAAGTGCTGTTTGTTTTTTTAACAATATCACATGATACTGTAACTTTAGCATTTATTAATCATTATCATATGATATGGTCAATTATAATCAAATGCCTCATGCTACTAATATTTCTAAAATACATGTTTGGCTACAGAATTTGCTCGGTGCAGTGTCTTCTTTACTTCTGTCTTCTATTTATTTGAAAATGCTACCCCTTCAGAAGGGGTCATGAAGCGAAGAGGGAACAGAGCTCTGTGGGAGTCACGAGGCAATGCATCATGGGAGCAGACTCACCTTTCCGCCCATGAGATTGCAGTGGGAGAAAATCAGAGCAATCAATCTGGTTCTCTTCTGGTTCAGACCCTTCACTAAACATGGTCCACTGCATGGCTGGACAATAACTAAAAGCAGTGGGAAAAGTCATTTCGGAGTTGCTTTTACTCAAGTGAAACTTGCCAATAAACAATTTGTGTTCAATCATCATAGACGAAAAGGGAAGGCCAATTTCCGAAGCCCAAGTGCAGGAACCTGAATCCTTGCATAACATTCCGAATAAATGAAGCATGAAACAACACAAGGAAGGTTTCCTTTCAGAAAGTTCAATATCAAAACAGAGCTTGATCGAAAATAACTTAAAACTCTCAGTGAGTGGCGCGCATGCACATCTACTTTAAGATACAATAAGACCTCATATCTTCTTGAGTTTCAATTATATTACAGGTTTATCATCAACTGATATATCAATACCATAAACTGCTGATCCATCAGTTATTGTTTCATCTCAAACTAATCCAAAACCAAAACAAGGATACAATTTTAGGTATCTCTGCTAAGCTAAATTTCAAGGTTTTTTTTCTTCCCATGGTCACCTGGTGTACTTTATATTATTATTATTATTATTATATATTAATATTATTAATATATTGTTAATGTACTTTTTCTTATCAGTTTATAAGAGTTTAACAATAAAGGCTGTGTTGTACTGTACTTTTCTGTGTTTATAATTAATTAATGTTTGTGTGATTTTTTTCTGTTTGGTAATATTTTAAAATGAATTAAAACAGACATTCAAAATATTTATTTAGCGTTTTTTACTCACATTTTCCATTTTGAAAATCATTTGAAAAGTATGATAATGTTCAGACCCAACCAATGTATTTATCCTGAGCTGATGAAGACTTACTGTACTACGGTAGTTACAGTTAGACTTAAAAAAGTAAACTATAATATACTGTAAACATGGCAATTGAAAAAAACACCCAACTTCAGTGTCGTTTTAAATGCTGGTGACCATTCCTGATCATGTGATCATTAAATGACCCAATTTCCTATTTAAGCTCTATTCACAAAAGTCCACAATTAAGTCGAATAAGACATGTGAGAACGTCTTTCAGATAATGAGCTTATTTTTTGGGGCTAATTAACTCTTTTGTGCTCATGATTGCTGTTAATGTCTCTATTATTTACATTGATCACGTTTTCTCCTCCTCAAAAACAACTGAATCCTTTGACATTTATTTGAACCTGTCCCACATACAGTCAGTGGTTGGAAACTGCTGCTGTAATTTATAAGGTTTTTTAATACTCACAATGCTAGTTGTTCCTTGATGATTACAACTGCCTTGGGGAGAAAGGTAATTTAGTCAGAAAATTACACAAAAACATCATCATCAGCTAATACACTGATTTGGGTCTGAGAATTATCATATTTCTTAAAATGATGAAAAATTGAAAAATGAAAAATTTGCATCGCAAGCTTGAAATGACCTGTCTGAGAGAATAGGTCACTTATGCAAAAAACAAAAGGCATCAAAAATAAAATCAACCATATAGTCAACTAGAAAATGTACATAATTCAGATTACACTAGCTTGATTGTGCTTATATATGGCAAAGGCCACTAATGATGATATATAGCAGCCTCCCCTTTTCATTAGAAATACCCATTTCAACTGCCAAAAGCCTATTCATTTGTCTGAAACTGAAAGCATTAATGTGGTAAATTAACCAATACTATTGTTTACATAATCTATCCACTATTCTGTTCTGAAATTCGACTCAAAATTTACAAAAAAACTGTACTGCAATAAACGGATACAAATGAATTCAATTGCACACGCTAGCAGAGGAAGCACTTCCGTTATCATCAAACTACACAACACAAAAGACTATATTTATACCTGACTGATTCTCCTTCACCCGCAATGCATTATTCATGAGTTGCCAATGTGAGAATAATTGACAAAAAGTCTGCTACTCTTCATTCAAGTCCATTTCTTCTCGGATTCCTTCAACACACTCATACTGACCGAATCAAATCCTTTAATTTATACTCATTATTCAAATCTCCATGTGATTACGACTCCAACAAGCTCATTTAAGAGCTTATTATGGTTTGTTCACACTTGAACATACTTAAAAATCCCTTGTTTCACTTGTAATAGATTCTATGCACTGGTTTCTGAATAAGCGTTTCAGTCAACACTGTGCTTTATTATATGTTGGAGACACGCAGTTTACACTTTCTCCTCTAGTTACCTCTGCCACTGGCCTGCAGTTCAAAGCAAATGCATTTTACAATCTCCCTCGTCCAACCATTTAAAAGATACCATGCTAGTTTAAAAGTTACATCATGCACAGGGCCTGTGTGCCTAAAGATAAACCATGCTTTGATTCTATATTCCAAGACATCCACACTGATATTGTTCAATGAATCCCACCATCTATCTCCTCAAACAAACACAGGAGACATGCTTACGTAAACTGGAGAGATTCTTCAGTCTTTCTCTACACATGACAGGAGTCAGCCTCATCTAATGACGGTGACCTTTCTCCATCAGGGCCTGGTAGACAAAACAAGACTTAGAAACAAGACTTGGCACCATAGCGACACCTTTTAATAATTAAGCACTTTCAGCACAGAACTAATTCAGACACTGCTTTGAAAGGATTACACCATCTTCAGATCTAACATTTTCAATAGTTTGGTGTTGTCATACGCAAAAGGGAATCATTTGTGAGATGCACTGGTCGTTTGATCGAAAGGTCACAGGGATTCTAATTTGCATGGTAGAATGTGACCCAAACCGGTAACACTTTCTTTGAAGGGGTGTGCATAACACTGACATGACACCTTCATAACCATGACATGACATATGTCTTGAATATGAAGTAGGGCTTATGCATGTTTGTGACAAGTGTCATTGTGTTTTTCGCTCAATAATGACATTTTGAATGCAAATATGACATTGTTTAAGATGTCTTTGCTATGACATCTTGACAAAAAAAAAACATAACATTATAACCTGTCGGTGTCTTTGTCATGACAACTTGACGTAAAATTAAGTTTGTCATGTGGTTTGGCTATCATGAGGGCATTATAACTGTCATAAATATTGTAATATATCCGCATACACGCGGATAGCTCAAAATGCGTGTAGATAACACGCCACTTGACTTGAAAGTGGCGTGTACATTTACGCAAAAGTCATGTCATGTTGGAATTTGTCATTAAAAAGTTATAATGCCTTCATGACAGCCAATGTCAAAACCTCCAAACACCTGATAGTTTAATGTAATGTTAACCAATAAAGCTAGGTGGTTTCTTAAGTTTGATAATTCATCTTCTATGTCATGTTTATGACAGGTTGTGTTGTCTTAGTAATGTCAAGTTGTCATGACAAAGACACTGACAGGTTATGATTTATGTCAAGGTGTCATAACAAAGACGTCTTAAACAATGTCATATTTGCATTAAAAATGTCATAACTGAGTGAATGACACTTAATGACAGCTGTCACAAACATGCATAAAACTTCCTTCATATTCATAACATATGTCATGATTATGAAGGTGTCATGTTAGTCTTATACACACTCCTTCAAGTAAAGTGTTACCAAAAATATAACTAATTTTCTTTTTCTTGTCTTTTTTTTTTTGAAAAAAAAGTATGTGGTGTTACCATTGGCATGATCTATGATGAACTTGACCAAGTTATCAAAATCTCAGACAAAAAGTATCCTAAAAAGTATGTGAATCCAAAAATCACATCTCAAGATGATCTGCCCACACTGTACATATACACACTATATGGGTTTGGGATACTCATGGTGAGCACATTTCATACAAAAATCAAATACAAAATATCATCACAAAAAATGAGTCATTTTGAATGATAACTTACCTTTGTGGACACAAACGTTCTTGGCTGCAAGAAAGAAAACACATATGCGTGCAGACTGACACCAACTGTGTGCAACAGATGTAATGATGTGAGTCATGGAATAAATATTATTCACCACAGCTGGCAAGCGGTATTTTTATATAGAGTGTAACTTAATTATCCTATCTCTCGCTATCATTTCTAAGCTAAGTTTCCATTTTACATCTCAAATTCTGTGCAATGCTGTTCTCTGAAAATAAGGACGTTTCTAACCCCAAGAGTTCTTGGGACTGTAACAGGGAATTACGAAGAGGTCATGACTGGTTTGTTTGTGTCCCTTGGTGGGAATGTATTGGAAGCAGAAATGAACTGAGATTGGACAGAGACATTGTTAGTGGAGCAGAGTTGTACTGGGACATGTTTCCGTGCTCACAGCTGAATGTCTGGTAGCATTTTCGGGCAACAAACTACCCAGTCAGTGTTCTGCTCAGGCTTAAGGGTTTTAATTCCAGTGGGGATGAGATCAATGAGCTTTCGCATTTGGGATTCGTGTGGGTGAGGACACCACTAGAAGACAGGGAAAATTGGGAAAGGGATGGGCATATGCGTAAAATCTGTACTGCAGTGGAGCACCTCAGGGATCACAGCAAATTGTTCAGTGTTGTTTTGCTATCGATTGGTCATGTTGTTTATGCCCCCTAAATATCAACCTGCCCTGGAGATCAGCATGGCATTGAAAATATCATAAACAAGCGATGAACACTGCAGTACTGCCTACATCACAGTGTCGCAAGATTTCTGCATCTGCATTCTTGGGTTGAGCTCATTATCTGAACATCAGTATGTGTTTTTATTTTATTTTAAGACTTTTATATTCTATATATATAAAATCATGAAAAATAATGTTCATTTAGAAATTAACTCTTACTTAACCCCCGAAATGTTCATAAATAAAGTTCCATAACCTATTTAAAATCCAGTCAAATATTATTTGCAGGTTTATCTCTCTATGGTACCACTAAGTAGGCATGCACATTTCTGTAATATGACCGGAATGAATTCATTTCAATTATGTTTTTGTTTGGAGTTAGTCTGACCCTAGTAAAAACATGTTGCAGAAAATAAATGCATAACTAATTAAATACATAAATAAAAGGCTCCAACATCCCTGCAACCCTAAATACAGGGCTAGCTGTTTGGAGAATGGATGGAAAAATTAAATGAGAATTAATAGATAAATAATAATCATAATCAAATCAGGTCTTGTGAGATCAGGAAGTATCATCCTGATACAAACTAATCTAATTTATAATAATAATTTAAAAACATATTCTATGTTCTCTTGTTTTCTCAGATGCAAAAAAAGGACATTTAATATGACCACTTTTCTGAATCGGCTGGGGGGAAAAAAGAGAGAAACGAGTTTTAAAAGACCGATTTGTGGAATTGTTCCTTTTGCACAGTGCATCAAGAACAAACAAAAGCACATTAAGTAGAGCAGAAATGCTGTATGTGCATTCTGTTGCTATGGAAAGCTGAGTCTGTGTGTGTGTGTGCGAGTAGTGTTTTCAGAAGGATTTGTGGGAGTGTCAGTGTGTGCACATCCCTCTTGATGCTTGGCTCTGATGATAAGCCCCCTGCTTGCTTGAGCGCCTTTCCCAACCCAAAGTCAGAGTGTTATGACTGGATGACAAGCACAGGAGCTTTCCAGCCTGAAACAGCAGGGGACATAGATAATAGAGGGTAAAGAGACAAGACACATGGAAAAGGGAAAGATGGTTAAGTCAGAGAAGACAAAGATAAGCCTGTAGAAGAGCAATGTAGGAGATGAAAGCTGGAAGAATAGAATTTGAAAGAAGAAACAGTAAAGGAATAATATTAGAGATATGAAACTAAAATGGAAAATGGAGGCTAGCACATTTGTACACCACAACGCTGTGTGTGAAATCTGTCTATCTACCTATTTTAGAGGCTTGCCTGCTCTTCTGTGTTGTTTTTCCTTAGACCTTGAGTAGATTGAATTATCTTGCCCCTACAATGCACATTCAAACACAAAATCAATTCAAAAGCAGCTTATGGTGAACACTTGACCAATAATTACAAATGACAGACAAATTCTGTTGTCCCCTAGACAAGGAGAGGGGATGCAATGCTGTATATTACATATGAAGAAATGGGGGGGGGGAATGTTAAGGGCTAAAGCGTAAACTAGAAGAATAACTATAGAATATTCTTCTAGTAAAATACTAGAAGAATCAACAAATATGACTGCAGTGAATGACTTTTTCCCATGTGTCCAATGCAAATAATTTTAGTTAATTCCATTAAAGGGTTACAAATGGTGCCACATGTTTTTGTGCAAGTTTCTTAAGCCTATCACATTTTTTTATTTATTTTTTTTTATGGCAAGAACAAAGAAAGCTCATCACTGGCATAGAAGCTCATAGCAATCTAGTAATTACAGCAATTCTTATAGGACCTGAACATTATTTCAGTCACTACTAGTATATGCAACATTTATTATTCTAAAATAACCATATAAAATATATTATCACTAATATTCAACAAATACATTGATATAACAACTGTTTTAGAAAAGTGAATACATTTTGTGTTACATATTACGCTAATTTTATCTAATTTTAATGTACTATAGTCTGGCCTCGAGATTACAACTGATTGTTCTGTGGATTGAAAACATTTTGAGGTGCAGTGTAGCTTTGGCACTGAAGATAAGTGTAATCCTTTCGAAAGAATGTTTTTAGTCGTGTAGTCATTAAGAGAATTGTGTCGAGTGGAGCTCTGATACAAGAAAGATGCAACAAGACTTGCATGCAAAAAAAAGTTTACAGTGATTGTGCATGCTTATGAGTTTATCTGCTTAGACGAGCACCAAAAACCTTGAGCTCAGGAAATTATTGATTACACTTGACAGCGCGATTGGGAACAGTTCAAAAGCAGGTGGTAAAATAATCTCTTAAAATGATACTACTGTATGTGATTTTTATTTTCAGTTCAAAATGAACATTAAAAAAATCGATTGAATTGATACTTTTTCGCTGGAAATTGCGTACGTCACTCGGCCGTGCGTGTCTCGTCATATAGAAAAGTTGAAAAGAGAAAAGTTGCTCAGGTGTGTGGTGTGGGACTAGCAGTAGTTAGTAGCCATAACGAGTGAGAAAGGTCACGCTTACAGGGAATCACCGTTAAAAAAACACACAGAACAGTGTTGGAAAGACGAGAACACAACAGAGCGCGTAATAAAACAAGAATCAACATTTGCTTAATACTTATTCGCACGGGATCATTTGTAATAATTGTGGAGGATGTCTGAGATCTTAATCCCGTGAGAATTGGCCATGTCTGTAATTTGTAAGTAAAAATTCCCCCGCAAATGACCCACTATATTTCGCACCGAGGTCCTGTGATTAGTCCTGTGCGAATCTCTGTGATTTGGCCGGATCATATAGGCTATATAATTTTTATAAGACACATGCCTTTGGTGTGAGAGACCCGGGTTTGAATCCACTGCGAGACACCAATGTGTCCCTGAGCAAGACACTTAACCCCTAGTTGCTCCAGAGGCGTGCGACCTCTGACATATATAGCAATTGTAAGTCGCTT
This sequence comes from Pimephales promelas, assembly GCF_988280905.1. NCBI lineage: Eukaryota > Metazoa > Chordata > Actinopteri > Cypriniformes > Leuciscidae > Pimephales > Pimephales promelas. The sequence continues at coordinate 29,931,682 of NC_142776.1, read as the reverse complement.
TGGATAAAAGCGTCAGCTAAATGAAAAAATTGTTAAATGTTAATTTTAACTACACAATTTGCAGAAAAAGAAAGCTGAAAAATCACCAGAAGAGCAAAAACAAAAAGATTGATTAGATGGAGATGAGTGACGTGTATAGCAGCATGTGGTAAGGAATTTTATCCTATTAATGTCATAATTAATCATAAAGCTAGACCTATAATGAAAAGACATTTCCAATCATCAGAACGCTTTATTGACGTCATATCCGGGAGATAAGTCAGTAAATTCGAGTAAAATCACAGGCTTCGTTTATCGCGTGCGAATGCGCCGCATGAAATTCAGATGTGGCGGGGTAATTTCTAAATCACACAAAGTCGCCAGATAATAATAATCCCATGCGAATAGGGCTTTAGCCTTCGGAGACGGTGAGAACCGAGGAACTTGCATTGTAAAAATTACATTTTTATTACTCAACAGGCGAGTAAGGTATTTTATTAAACAGATACAATGCCATATGTAGCTCTCTAACAGAGTTCATTGTAAGAAAGTGTTATCTATCTATTGTGAAGGATCATTTCATTTTCGTGGTTGTAGCCTTATATTAAAGGGGTATAGCTGGAATTTTAAGGAAGTCTATTAAAGGGTATAGCCACAGTAACGTCTTAAGCTAGTACGATAGAGATCTTTTCCATCTAAACTGGTTCTCTCTCTTTAGTAGTGAATGTTTTATGAGCAGCAGGATAATTTCTCTAGTTTTTTTAGTTATGAGAAGAAAAAAATTCATACGCACAGTCACGCAGAGCCGAAGCACAACCAAACCAAAAAGATCTGGGTATTCTGGAAAAAAGAATTAAATATAAAATATATATATATATTTTCTTTTTAAGAGAAGAAAATAGACCTATCTGCGCCACAGATCTATTGCTCCTGACGTCCCTTTCCTCCAGCTCAAAAGTAATTATCAGCTCAGAAGAAAAGACGTCAATTTCAAACCGCATGCTTCTGGGTAATCCTGCATCAGTTAAGCAACTGATTGAGATGAATGATTATTCTAACAGATTGATTTATTCAGGTATTTCTCCAGACAGACAGATATCCTTGATTTTCATTATATAATGAATTTCATATGAATGATGAATGAATTACATACATTTCAAAAATAATTTTTTGTTGTTTGTTTTATTGGAATATGAAGAAATGCTAAAGTATTGTACATAACATGCTGGGAATTGGAATTTAGACCACACATTCAGTCCAAAAAAAGATAAAAAGAAAAGATACTCTGTTACATGAACTAGGGATGTTTCGTCACTGGGTCTTCAAGCACGTTCCCTGCCGGAATGGATATAATCGGCTGCTCTGGACTTGCTAGAGAGAGAAATTCACAGGGTTGAAATGGGCTCGTTTGGCACTAGCACAGGTTAAACTGAACAAAAACATGTGTTACAAAACAGCTGAGATACAGATCTCCCTGCTGAAAAGACGCTTATTGCATAATCAAATTGCAGACTGTAAAAATTCCCCTTTACGCGTTCAGTTGCATGTCATGACATTACTCAAATTGCATCGATTTTATCTCCATGGTATCGTTTTTTAATATTTTTTAAATATACATATAGGGTGAAAATACAATTCAAAGACTAATGATGATTAAATAACTAAAAGCATTAGAGTAGCAGCATGGTGTCCACAGAGATGGCAGAGCCTAAAGAAAAAACAGCAACAGAAACCTGCAACTGAAGCCATTTAATCTCTAGAGCTCACACTAAGACAATCATTCACTAAGCCCCTTGTTCATTTAGCCAGTTTATATCAATTTGCGTTCAGTGCCCCCCGTAATGCAAACCACAGTACAACTTTTTTGTAGTTCTTTCAAAACTAGACAGACTTCAGTCTCTCCATTTTCTCTCATCTGCTTGACTGCTTTTTGCATAGGGTGCTAAAATCATGATTCTGCTAAGAAAATGAACACTGAGTAAGCTATTTACAGGTCAATAAGATGTCTAAATAAATTAACATTATAATACATTTTGCATACAATCCAGTTAAAATGAAAAAGGCACATAATTGCCTAAAATTGTGATACTCATGAAGTAACAATTTTAGACCTACAGCGTGACTGGAAGACAAGTTAATGTCATTCGATTTTCCATTTTTGCACAAATCGTGGTGATGACTGCGTTCATTAAAGCTCGTGTCTGTTACCAAAGTAGGGAAAAAAAAAACTCCCAAGAATGTTTTAGCTCGCATGCATTGCTTGGCTGGGCAAGTGTTTTCGATCCTGTACATCCCTGACTGCAGTTGCTGTAAGGCCTAATAGTCAGAAAGCTCCTTCCGAGTCTGCAGACAAATGCCTTTTCACAAACAAAATCAAGGATGAAGTCCAATTTCACAGTGTGACCACTATTTCTATGGACGAGTAATTCCACGGCTTCTCAGGGACATGCTTTTATCATTTAGAAGGACTGGTCTGGATTCGCTTTCAAGTCAGTAAGTAAAGTGTCTCTGTTATTGTAAATCAAGTTTCTACGCCAATTTCTCTTTGTCCATTCTGGTTAAGCCCATGTCTTTTACAATATCCTATTCTTTTCCAAAAAACTGATCTTCTTAGATAATAAATTCTCTTAAAATTCAGAAACATTGATGTTCTTTCTTTTTTTTTCGTCCAACAATAGTACAAAGGATTTTTGAGGGGCACTTGTGAAATTGAGTGAAATCCAAAAGTGGGTCTGCAGCGATACTGCAGATGGCCATCCATCCATTTGTTCTTTAGAATTAACTAAAAATATTCAATTTAACAAAAAGTGATGTTCAGCTAAATGTGTCATCTCACATTAAAATCACAAAAATATTAAATAAAATTAAACTGTACAAGTATATACATCTGTATATAATTTAACTGGTTGTTATAATATTTATATTTATAATAGCTGTATATAATTTACTTTAATGGCAATTAGTTTCATGTAACCAAAGTACATAAACGGCATACAAATTAATTATGACATCAAGGTATCATTGGCCTTAAAGGGATAGTTCACTTTGAAATTAATTTTTGATATGTTTTAGCTAACCTCAAGGGCATCAAAGATGTAGGTGCCTTTGTTTCCACAGTATATTTCGATAAATCGAAATAGTCTTCCATTGCTATTTCCTGTATATCTAAATATGTTTAGATCTTCACAGTGAAAGGTAAAACTTCCGAAATCTGTCTGTTAACAAAGAGTGACGTACACTCGCAAGCGATAACTTCCGGTGCATGCGCAGACCGAAGCGCCCGTGCCTTCAGATCAGTTGGACGTGGCTGTGCTTACAAGAGATAAAAATGATATAAATACTGTTCGTTTTCTCACACAAACCACTCGTTTCGTGTCTCAATGTGTCCTTACATTTCCGAGTCATTAAATCATGTTTAATTTGTACTTCTTTGTGCATGCTCTTTGAGGTGGGCCCCATAAATCTCCATTATATGACTGATAGACAACAACGGTTTGACCTAAAAATATCAAAATTGAAAATACTGTGGAAACAAAGACACCTAAATCTTGGATGCCCTTGAGGTAAGCTAAAACATATCAAAAATTAATTTCAAAGTGAACTATCCCTTTAAGATGACGGAAGACCTGCCTTAGACAATAACAAATGCATCCTGGATTTTAAAGATTTAAAAGGGTGCCCTGAATTTGTACCCGAATTTCAGCTTGCGGCCCTTTCCGATCCAGTACCCATACTACTCAAAACCTGAATGATAAATTTGAATAGGTCCAAAGGTGAAGCAATCATCAAGAGATGACTACAGACTGAATTTAAACTGGTAAAAAGATCCAATGCTTAATGACAGATGCATCAAACATCTCACAACCAAATGATTTTGTAAGAACCTGAGAGGATTAAAGCAGATGTTTTCAATATACTCAAGCTAGAGATGCCAAAAGGCAACCCCCAGGATAAGCTTAACAAACCTCTCAAAAGAATGAGAAAAATGCAATGATTTCTTCGTAGGTTCTGGTTTATGATTCTGGATTACTAGCATGACATTTGCAACGACTTATCCAAACATCCAATGATCCTAATATCTTCCAGATCAGCTCTTAGCAAATGGAACTAATTGATTCGTCTCATCTGAAATGGAGGAGCTTTAAGGTGGCTTCATAGCTTGAACACAAGCCAATGCGTGTCAAGGACCTTCACTGTCAAAAGGGTACTGCAAGTTTGGACGATGTATGTAAACATCTCAGCTTTTCTGGGAAGTGTTATTCAGCAAGGGAAAGAAACAATCCATATAATGCAAATAAATAAATGAGGGTGAATGTTGCATGTGTCCACAAAGTAAAACATTGTTTTCAGTACGTGAATGATGGCAAAAAGTGATGGTACAAGCCTTGAACAAGATTGTGAGATGCAGACAAGTTAATAAGAAATAGTGTGTGATTGTGAAAGAGAGAGCCCTTTAAACACCCCACAGCTGTCCATATGGAGACACTTTTACATGAAGAGGCTGCAAAAAATGTTTTCAGTCAAAAGTCAAATGAAAAAAACTGTGGCACTTGTCTTAGATTAAACAAACTTTAAAGAAAATTGAACTTGAGTTATGACAGGGGTCTCCAACAGTCCATGCAAGAGCTCCAGGAAAGCTAAATTACATAGAAATGTTTTTAAACAAAAACATAATAGGTTCATTTCAACTAAAGCTTTAGCTGGGGACACTTAACAACTAGATGAAACATTTCAAGGCTGAACGGTACACACTTAAAGACTGCTTTCATTGACTGCAGCAGATTTTTAAACAGAGTGAACGCAACCATTTTGTTTGGGTATGATAATTCGTAAGTATCAAATTGCATTCATAATCGGCCTTACAGTCGTTAAGTGTGTAACTGGCTTTAGGTTAAAAAGCCAAAGTTATAATAAAGTTATTGGGGTCAGTAAGATTTTTAAACTGTAATTTTGTGAAATATTATTTACATTTAAAATAACTATCTTCTATTTTAATATATTTTAAATAGTAATGTATTCCTGTGATGGCAAAGTTAAATTTCCAGCAGGAGAAATAGGTGATTTGGTGAAATATATATATTTTTTTTATCACAACAGTTACATTTTGTAACAATGTAAAAGCCTTTACTGTAACTTTTGATCAATTTAATGCATCCCTGTAAAGTAAGAGAAGAAAAAAAATCTTTAAAGAACAGTCCCCAACCTTTGAACGGTACTGTATGTTTATACAGTAATATGGTACAACTAAATGCTTACTTTTAAAGGCCAGGCTGAAAAATGCAACACTCAAATTTATCCAATATGTAACAGGTTTCGGCTTCAATCTCTCTAACCACCAAGGGGGGTCCGACTCCTAGAGACCCCCTGAGCCATGGAAATTGGCTCAGTTGTATGCTGGGAGCAGAATGTGTGTGGGATTTGATGCTACTCAAATAAACCAGCTTCCTTCTTTCTTTATGCCTTTGCACAAAGATTTATTGTATATCAATTAAGCAGGAGCTGGGCCTGCAGATAAGCCTTCTGAGAGCCATAGACAAATAAAAATTATTCATAAGAAATATTTGATCCATATGCTTAATGAGAAAAACAAACAAATCAGTCCTTTCAGTCTCCTGGTTCATGAATCACACCGACCGCTCGAGAAACAGAGAGTGACACTGAGCGCTTGCTTACGGCTCCTAAAATAGCCAGTTCAAAAGGAGAACGAATGACATGCCTGGGACACAAATGCAGCCGTACGCCTTGATGAAGCTTTAAACAAACAGAGTTTGATTAGAGGGATTTTTTGCGTTTCATAAACAATGACGAGGGCGTTAAAAGGACGATCTGATCTGGAAACCCATAACGTCTTTCACCATTCATGTGTTTGGGAACAGGCTGAAAGAGACAGCTATGAGATAACATTTCACTTCTGAGAGGAAACTGAAACAGCTGAGAATTGAATGCACAAATCTTTCATCTTAGCTTCAAAGTTCAAGCTAGATTCTTAAATTCTGATTGAAGAAAATTAGGCCCTTGTAACAAGTTAATTTATAAATTATGACTGAGAATCATCGAGTTACATATTGATTTAATAGCCATTAAATCATCCATTTTGACATTACCTCTTGTATCAGTTTCAAAATCTACCTTAAAACTTTTGGTGAATACCATGTAAAATAAACCTTACTGTCTGGATAACTGCCTATTTAGGTCATCAACTAATTTAAAAAGATTACAATGTCCTAAATCTCAGTACTTAGTAGCTGTATGTAAATTGGGATTCAGCCATGGTCCTTAGATGACTGTGGTGAGAATTTGCTTCATTAGTAAGATGACAGTTCTGTTCTGGCGAAGACAGAAAAGTTTCAGAAAAAAATCTGGAACATTAATCATGCACCATTTCTGATATTGCTTATGTCAAGCATTTTACGTGGCTAAATGTGGTTGGCCAGAGCCGTCGCAAAGGGCTGTGCGAAATGTGCAACCGCACAGGGCCTCGCGCCACTAGGGGGCCTCGCAATCCAGCCGGGTTCTCAAAAAAAAAAAATTCTAATTGGTCGATTTTTTTGATGTGTTAATTTCATCAGGTGGAAAGCACTAATTGCTAATGGGGGTGTTTTTAGAGCACCCTTGTTTCACAGGTAACAGCCTGTCTTCAGAACACCCCCTTGTTTTCACTTTTTTAGATTAGCCCAACCCACTGCAGACAGATTGAAGAAAGTACTTGAAGGTCTTCGACTGAAGGTTTGCTGAATATTTATTTAATGAGCGTTCAATTTACTGTTAGTCCTCCTTAACCATGTCAAAGACATCGGCAGTGCGGTCAAATTTTACGAAAATAGATGAAGAAAAAAAGTCGAATGCAAAGTTTGCATATCGCTGCTCGACTACAAACATGGCATTTCACCGAAAAACGCTGAGCTAAAGCCTAGTTCACACTACATGATTTAAAGCCAGATTTAAGCCCGATTTGCAAATAGTTGAGCTCGCCGACAGGTCAGGGTGTTATCGCGTACAAACCGTGGGGGATTAGCGGGCGATGAACGGCAATCGCATTTCAAGTTCGCACAGGGCCTCGCACCCCACCTACGATGGCACTGGGTTGGGCTATTGTAAGCAAGTGGGTCGAACATGTTGATGAGCTGCACTACCACAATCAGTGATCTCCACTATCCAAGAACATACAAAAGCTGTAAAAAGTGCAATATCACCATCTGATCAGCTCTGGATAAAACTTCTGTTATGTGCAAAAAACAAAAAAAACTATTATGTATACATGGATTCTAAAGAGACACAAATGTCTGCTAAGCCTTTGTAAATGATAGTCGTAAAAAACTGTATTTAAGAAGAAAATTTGATTTATTGACATTCCATCAAATTACATTTTCATGGATTAATACTGATAGAGTCTTTAAATCCAAGGGCACTGGCTTCAATATTTAGAGCCTGAAGAATTTCTGTAAACAGTGAAACGCAACAGATACTTTTTTTTTCCATCTCGTCAAGACGTCCCAGCACCCCGGCTAGCCTTAATATCATGTCTGACATAACACTATCCCACAAATACAATTTTACATAGCACATTTATAAAGTCTTGAGGTGGATCCTCAGCAGAGTTATGGGTAATGGGTGGGTGTGTGTGTGTTTTGTCTCTAGACTAGACAGAACTGAGCAGCTACTGCCTGGAACTCTTATCCCCCAATGAGTGGCTCATAGTGGGGGGCACTACTCAATCAAAGAAGAGCAATCCCTCGCTGAAAGAACTTATAGACTCCAGATGTGCTGGAACTAGAGAGATACAACCCAAGCCAACAAAAGCTAGCTAGAATCTAGGTCTTCATTAGATGACCACGGATTCAGGGATCCTTTCAAAGAATAGACCGCATGTTTATTGCTGAAAGTAGCAAAAATTTAACATGGGAAAATCAGCAGTGCATTACTGAAATTAAGTGTCTGAGACTAGTCACTATAGAACTTTCAGCAAGAAAAGGAAACATTTGAAATCATCAATCATTAACAAAAGTTTGGGATGATATGATTTCTAGTATGTTTTAAGTCTCTTACGTTCATCAACGTTGCATTTATTTGACAGTAAAATTACAGTATAAACAGTTGTATTGTGAAACATTACAATAAACATTTTTAATATATATTTTAAAATGTAACATTCATGTAACGGCAAGGCTGAACTTTCAACAGCCATTACTCCAATCTTCAGTGTCATGATAATATGCTGATTTGGGCTCAAGAAACTTTTCTTATTATCATCAATGTTGAAAATAGTTGTGCTTCTTAATTCTTTCCCAGGATTCTTTAAAAAATAGAAAACAAACAAACGGCATTTAATAAAAACAAAAATGTTGTAACATTATAAGGAGTTTCACTGTATCTTTTGATGACTAAGGAGTTTCACTGTGCCATTGAATGGTGGCATATGTCCAAAAATATACAAGGGAGGATATTTTACATTACAACTTGCATAATAAAGAAGAATTTATGGAAATATTGGGCGGTAACATATTATAATGAATCATGCACAATAAGAAACAAAGCAAAATAATTGTTTATGATGTGCAAACATTTTGATTGAACTATTTGTGTTTTGTGTATGTGAATTACACAATTATTTTGTTGTGTGTAAAGAGCTACTTACTAGAGTATTGGATACTGTGTCTTCAACAGAAAATATCTGAAATGGAACTGCAATAAAAGACAGAGAAAAAAAATTATATGTAATATAATAAAAACTGTAAAGATTCAGCATGGGCCTGTTTATCAGTACGAGTGTCTAACCAGGTCAATTACAAAACATTGTGGGTTGGGGGAATTCCATAAACTATATAACAAATTACTTGTACTGTCAAATACATTAATATAAACTCAGTGTGAAACACTTTTGAGTTTGTTAAAGGAGCTAAACGCAAGTCTCTAAGTTTTTGCAGAACTACGCCCCCTCTGGCGACAAGCGAAACTGCAACCAGAGCTGTGCGCGTTCATGGAGGAACACACACACACATACGCACGTTTGCACGAGCTGTTCATAACCATAGACTGTTCATAACTAAGGAGCATCAGCCGCACACTGTGCGGCACACATCTTTTGTTACAGTCATAATGAGGTAATACAGTAATAAATCTGCAAGTCATTTAAAATATATGAAAGGAAAGGCATTCGAGTAAATTACACACTTGTGTAAGAGGGGGAAACGGGGGTAGTAGAAAACTTCGGTTTTTGTTTCCATCTATCTCCCTGTGCTTACTGTATCCACTTATGATTGAATTATTATGGAAACACGTTCAGTTATCACTTTGTATAGGTAATGACCCGTTTGAGCCATAGAGACGACCGGAGATCTCTCCGTTTGTTGAAAGCTTCCCGATGTTGACTCTCGTCTTATTCCGACGCATGGCACTGGACAGACAGAAGTTTTATTTTCTGTCTCACGTGGAGTTTGCGTTGGGGTTTGTAATGAGCTACAAGCCGGTCTCTTTCCGCGCCATATACAGATTTAATGAAGTGCACGTCACCGAAAGCAACAGATATGAGCTGGATTTTATTAATCATCGGCTAATTTCAAAATCAGCAAAGACAGCAATAAGAGAGATCGGCAACAGAACTGGTAAGATCATTTCATTTCTTTACTTTTAATGAAGATGGTAGTGTTAAGCGTCTGCGACTTACTTTCACTTTGATTTGCGATAGATTGCGGCGCTTGATGAAGGGGCTCAGCTCAGCTGCTCAGGTGATGCGCGTCGTCATATATGACTAAAATATCATGACATATAGCTTGGTTTCAACAACCAGATGCATTTACACTTGTCCAGTTTCGTCTGGAATGCGGCCCAGACCACGTCCTCAAGTGGTTTGAGCGATCGAATTCAAATCCGTCTCGAATGCGTTTCGGAGGGCATTTACACCCTGGTCTTTTCACGATCGAATAGCTATCCGATCACAGAAGACACATGAAGTGACCAGGTGTAAACAGCCCCTTTGAATCCATCGTCTACTTTTGTGGAAAGCTGACTAGAGTTGTGTCGCTCGAGTTGTCTTCTCTGATACGGAGAACGGCGGCGAACACGAACCTGCCAGACATAGCCAGGCGAGCGTGAACGCGCATGACGTCACGCCCAGTCTCAGATTCGAGCCCGAATCCCTCTTATATATTTCACTGTACAGGGTTATAGAGGCGATCGCAGTGATCAAAGAAGGGCTCATTCAGCCCATCAGGCGATTGTTTAAGCATGTATGGGTTAGAAAACGGCTATTTTTAACATGAAAAGTTGCGCAATGCACCTTTAAAAAGCTTTCCAAGGCATAATGTGTTTATAATTTGTTTGTTTTAATGGTTTTCTACTCTAAAACCTCAGAGGTTTTATTGTATTGTAGATGTTGTAGGAAATCTGAGAAACCAATTAGCCCCTCAACTGAGATATATCTACATTCATATTCATTCATAATATGGCAATTTTCTTTGTTGCATTTTGACTCAGAATCTTATTATTCTAAATAGCCCCACTCGCAAACAAAAAGTTATCAGGAGAAACAGGCCAAAAACAGATCTTTGAGCATGTTAACATGATATCTGCACTGCGATTGAGAATGCTGTCAAAATCCACGTCTAGACAAGGTATAGACAGTCGACACAATGAAGTGTCTTCTGAAAGCACATGCTCCTCACTCAAAAATATTGTGACTCTGCAGGCATGGACATCATTGTGAGACAGTGATAACTTAAAGACCCAAGGCCCTGTCTCTGGCACATTGGAGCTTTGGTCCAACTCTGCTTGAGAAATGATTACAGAAGTGGTCTCTATTGATGAAAAGCATGGGGGACACAAACCAGTAATCTGTCATGTAGTAAGAGCGGAAATTGTGAAGCTGGAGGCAGTGATGGAAAGAGGAGAGCGGTGACATGGGGGGAATTGGTTGCAAAGAAGGAAGTGGGAAATGAAAGGGAAAAAAGCATTATTGTAAAAAGTCCACAGTCATCCCTGACTTTAATTTTAATGAGATATATATACATATACATAAAATACTAATCAAAAGCTAATGCGGCATATGCTGAATAAGCCAACCTAAATTTTGTGCTCCCTTTACTTTTATTCTTATACAGTTAGGAAGAGGAGGTAGGCAAGCATTTAAGTTCAAACTTTGAGGTTCAAGTTCACCCTTTATAATTTTTAATATTTGTATTCTTAAATGCTTAAGATCAGTTGTAGACACAAATTGGGCTTACAAATGAACATCTCTAAAAAAAAATACTACAAAAGAGTAGGTTTGTTTTAATTTTAAAATTTGAATTGGTAGAGTGATGGTTTAAGAGCACCCT